>NW_028277053.1:16625000-16965833 GCF_059951505.1 Python bivittatus
ACACAGTGTATGGGAAAGGAGGCTTTTGATAGGAATTATCGTTCAGAGCAGTGCATCCATGCCAATCTAGCTAAAGTATTTCTCTTATCAGACAATAATTTCTTTAACCCAAAGTAAAAAAGGCAACTAAATTCAAAATTATCTGAACATCAATGTATTCCATCTGTTCATAATTTTCATGGATTTTCCATAATGTGGGAAAATTAATTCAAAGCAAACTGAATATTAGTTGGCATATTTATTGACTTGTAAGAAATTAGATAAGTTGAATCTTCAGCAATTGACTGATCAGATAAATTAATTATATTACTATGTATAAAATAGATAGATAGATAGATAGATAGATAGATAGATAGATAGATAGATAGATAGATAGATAGGTAGGTAGGTAGGTAGGTAGGTAGGTAGGTAGGTAGATCGGTAGATAGGTAGATAGGTAGAAAAAGGTACCCCCCTACACCTGTAAACTGCATTCACTACCAAGCCAATGAGATGCCCCCCCCCCCAATGCATTTGAACTGCTGAAACTGCCCTTGCAGCAAGTGGAATGGACCCTGAGCGGCGACAGGGAGAAGACTCAGTCAGGAACCCGTGGCCCAGTAAACCGGGTTCTTTCTATTCACTGAACATATCCCAAAGAGAGTATGGCTGGCGTGGCTTCCTAGTAGGAAGGGAAAAATACTAATAAGGTCACACGGACGGGTTTATCATTCTAAAACATTCTGACATCACGCTGTAACTTCCACTGGGTCTGCCTCTGTCCTTGTCTTGTCCTTGTCTTGTCCTTGCAATGTGGTGGGCCAAAGGTATATCCGCCCTGGTTCTGCTTTTGCTCGCGGCCGCTCAGCATCGTACGTATCAAAGCTTTGCTATGCTGTATCGTTGCTTGTATGCATGCAAGTAAAATTATATTGTATATTCAGGGTGATCTGGTTGCTTTAGGTGAGCCAGCTTTATGTCGAGTTGTAATTTTTTCATTATTATTTCAAACCGTATAGACTATCAATAAAATTAAGTCAGCTATTAAAAAAAAAAAATCCAGATTTTGGTTTGGAGGACTTCAAAAATTGCCCTAGCATATACCCATAGTACATTCTCTTCTCTTCTCTTCTCTTCTCTTCTCTTCTCTTCTCTTCTCTTCTCTTCTCTTCTCTTCTCTTCTCTTCTCTTCTCTTCTTAAAATCTTCATAGGTCCCAACATTTCAGTTACAATTAATCCAGTCCAAATAAAGTACTTTACTAATAAAATAATTTGTGTCAAAAGCTCCCCACTGCATTATTTATTCTGTATAATTACTTATATCTACTTATGGTCTTCCCCATGATGCCGCATTTGTTCAGAGATGATCTAGTTATTTATACCCACACCAATATTGTCATACTACTATGCTTGAATATTGTGGTGTTTCTCTCTCTCTCTCTCACACGCACACACACAAACACACACATAGACATACACACAGAGTCCTTTTTCTACCAGAACTTTTATCATTAAGAACACTAATAATAAAATATACACTAGCTAACACACTGTGTATTTTATTTTCCCTACAGGAGCGAAGGGTAGAATTTATCACCTTCCCTGTCAATGCTGCAATCCTCAAAAAAATGAGTTTTGTGGCTACATCTTTCTCCAATGAACTTTTCATAATCCATGGGGACTTTCTGGTTCTATGGTATGAAACCCTCCCTCAAGAGTTAGGTGTCATCCCGTTAACTGCAAAGACATTACAATCACCATTTGACCTGCATCTTTCCAAGGACATTCCAATAACCTAATTGATCCCACCTCTTCATAATCTTCTCTTTCAGCTTCCACAACCTAGCCAACCATAACTGTTTTTCTAGTCTTTCTTCTGCTTGCATTACACACCCGAAGTATGTCAGTTGTGCTTCTGAATGGAAAGGTTTATCTTCTCTTTATGTACTTCTCTAGCACAATCTCTGTTTTTACTCATACTTGAGCATGAAAAAACATAGTCTACCATAAAGCTCCCTCAAAAACTCAACATTCATAATGATTCTCTCTTTTTATTAAAAGAAAAAAAATCTGCATTGCCATAGCCATCCCAACACCATTAAATATTGCAAGAAATTTGCTTAACTGTTCGAACCATTGTTTTATTATTAAACTCTCCCTCTCTTTCTAGTTATGGGCAACAGTTATGTACATTAAGGATAAGAATGTATTATACTTCTCCCCAAACTAATTTTATCTTTTTCCAGTTATACTTTGCTTTTATGTTCAATGGGACCTCAAAGGTGACTCTCAATAATCAGAATCAAAGAGAATCATGGAAATTACAAAGAAAATTAAAGCAATTTAACAGTATCAAACAATGAAAGATAATTTAAGAATTAATTTACAAATCCAGGAGAGCAAACCACCTAATAAAAACACTTTTTCTATTAATATCAATCAAAATAAGAATGTTATAGATTTTTAATGTGCCATTACATTAAAAGGCAACTTCAAACATTCTGTGTGTCATTACACATACAAGATATTTGAAGCTGCCTGTTAATGGGATTTTAAGCCCATCTAGATTCTAGAATTCTGGAACACTTTGGGAGACATTCTTGAGGTCTTAAAATAAATTCTTTTAGCTGCTAGCAGATTCATTGAAAAGATGTGTTGTTTTCCAATAACTTGAGTTTTGGCTCTTATCTGAAATTATAGACACCAGACAATTCTAAGCTGGATTCACTAGTGAGCAGAATTCTATGTCATGCCCCAAGACAAGAACAAACCCAGCTAGAAACTATATATTTCTTGTATTTTAGGAATTGGTAATCATAATAGATAGTTGACAGTCTTCAAGTGTGAATGGTAGTTCAGAATTTTTACCCAAACAATCTTCATACTGAGTTTTCAGAAGAAGAGAATTGAGCTTCCTTTTATTTCTAGTAATCTAGTCTCTGCTTGCTTATATTATCTGCATTCCTACTCTTCCTTTCAGTGAAGCCTGAAAAGTTAAGCTCAACTCTTCAGCTGCTAACTGATCCCTGATATTTGTGATAAGCCCAACCTTGATAACTATAGCTTAGTAATAGGGCTTTTTTCTTTTTTTTTGCAAAAGGACCCCAAATTGTTGAAAGTAGATCTTCCTATCTACTTCTAATAATGTGGGGACCTTTTGAAAAGGTCTAGCTCAGTTTCAATTATAAAGTAAGATTTCTTTTTTAAAAAAGCAAATCATAAGACCAAGATTAGTTTCCCTTTTTACACCATATCTTTTAAAAAGAAGTATATGCATGTGTGCAATGCACGCATACTGGTTGAGATGTGACATATTTAATGCCGTAAGGAGGGAACCAAGTGTTTATATGTAATAGGAGGAAAAATGTGAGCAAGCGTAGGTCCTGAATTGACAGATGGAAGGAAAGAGAAAGGCAGATGTTCTCTAACTTCTTGAGTTGTTGAAAGATGACAGGCATACACAGATCAAACTGCTTGCTTGGCATTACTGAAGTTACACAGAAGAGGGACAATGCAGAGTTGTCTGCCCCTCACTCAAAATTTTACTCACTAGGGCAAGGCGCTCAGCAACAAGCTGAAAATTCAGCAGCTGCCACCACTAGAGAACATCAGCTAGGCTGATGCCTAGAAGCCTTGAACTAAGCCAGGCCGTCTGGGAATCTTAACAATGAAAATCAAGGGCCAGGTCAGACAGAAATGCTTTTAAAAAATGCATGATATAAGTTTCTAAGCTCAACCAAAAATGACAGACAAGTGTCCAGTTTCTTGTTCCTGCAGAGCCCAAGCTGGCTTTTGATTTAAAGTGCAAACAAGGGAATTGAGAGCCTGAATTTACAGAGCTAGCTTTTTCCAAACTGTCTTAGAGGTCAGCAAGAAAGCTTCAGCTATAGATGTGCCCTAATTTAATTTAAATCAAAGAGAAAAATATCCATGGACTTGCTGGTTAATCATAATATTGGAGTTAATTGTAACAGATGTTATGGCAAACCAATAAGACTTCTTCCTTAGTAGGTATTTTCTGGTTAAGGATTCTTATAATGTTTCCTGGTAAGATTAAATATGTGATATTAACATAAACTGTCTCTTAGAACCAATTCATTGGAGGAATGTAGAATTCATCTGATCGAATTCTAAGGTCCAATACCTAGCCCTGAAAATGTCCCAGTCTGAGATGAGTGACTCTAAAAGCATCCAGTACACACCTATGGTCAGATTTGGAAAAGCAGAGGCCCACTCCCCCGTAATTTGGGGTAGCAAAAATGTAAATGGCTATAACATGCTTAGCTTTTCAACAGAATTAAATGAGATGTGCAGGTTATAAGATAAAGCGTAATCAATTTTGTAGAGATCAGTGCAGGACAGTTTGAGCTACATATCCGTTTTTAAGAGTATGTAGTTTTGATATTTTGTGATGTAATTGACAGGAAAGAAAGCTTCTACTATGTGGAACATCCATGCCTGCTAAATTAATTAATTAAATTAAATTAAAAGCAGCCGGCATGGGGCGAAAAAAGGGGCAACAAACCCTGGGGGTAGCTGGCACCTTGAAGATGTTCCCTTATGTTAACATCTTACTGACCATCAACAACTTGGAAGATATTATTTGCGTATGTGTTTGGTTTTTATTTTATTTTTATTGTATTTTATATTGTTTTTATTGTATTTTAATATTTATTCCTGTTTTATTGTGAACTGCCCAGAGTCACTTTTTTGTGAGATGGGCGGTATCTAAATTTGAAATATAAATAAATAAATAAATAAATAAATAAATAATCAATCAATCAATCAATCAATCAATCAATCAATCAATCTTAGGAAACAATGCCCGATCCTGAACGTGATGGCACTGATTTTCAGGGGTTGAAGTAAAAATATGAGAGTTTAGTCAAACGTACAGTTTGACTTCACAGTCTTAGAACAGAGTACAAACAGATACAAAGAACAAGAACAATTAATAAATAAGCGAATACAAATAAGTTAGTCCCATCAAACAAATATTCGGGCCCTAAAGAGCCCTCATTGTCAAATAGTGCAGTGTTGCAGTTATATATCCCACTTTAGGGTCTGTGTCCATTAATAAATAGTTTATATAAAGTCATCAAGGTGACCTGTTAAGTGTTTTAATGAGAGCTCCATCAATCTTCTCTGAGCAGCTGAAGAAAACCTACATTGTAATAGAACATGTCCAATGAACTCAACCTCCTCTGCTTTGTGTGGGCATAATTTTGGGGGATATTTGGAGTGTTATTATATCTACCCTCCAAAACTGCCAATGGGAAGGCATAGAAATGGGCTCCAGTGAATGCCCAATGTTATTTATGTTATGAGGCTAGATAATCTGTGGGAGACTGAGAATTTCTTAAGGATATTACATCTTCCTAGTTTGAATGAGGTCATTTTGGATTTCTGTACCCTCAATGTGCTGCTTAATACCTTCCTTAGCCTTTTCAAGCACTGAAAAACTTCACTGTAACAAAGTTCAGGGGAAAGGTCATAGGATAACAGTTTTCTTAAGAAGTTTTTCCACCAAGTAGATCTATACTTACCAGACATTATTAAAAGAAGCAAACCAGTTGGAATCAGGTTAAGCCTTAGCCAAGGAAACATAATTTCTTGCTGGACTTTAGGTACAATTCTTAAAAGAACAGTCTCTAGTCTCCCAGCTGCATTCAAGATGCATCTAGGTGTCAAGAATAATTATCTTAAAAATTCTGACTGCGCTTATTTGTAAGGATCATAGCTGGAAAAAGGATCTAATTGCAGTTCATATAGAAGTGAGTATTTGTTTTTTGCAGGAAATAATTTAATAGGGACCAGGATAAAATTCCCACCCTATATGCTGTGAAATCTTAAAATTGCTACTGTGGGATCCTTTATTTCTAGAGGATTAGAAAATCACTCCCAGATATTTAAAGCATTTTATTAATTCTATGACCTGATTTTCTACCCCTCTCCTGTAAAATCTGATGTTGCTGGAGAAGACTATCACTTTCTGTTTCTGGTGATTTATAACCTGCTGTTCTTCCTTGAAATCTGTGGTAAGAGCCGCAAGGGCTCATTCACAGTCAGTGAAAAAGCTGAAGCTAAAACAGGTGAATATTTTGGCAAGACAGCAGTCCAAAACATACCCCCCAATCAACCATGAAAGAGAGATAGGGATTTGGGGATTGCCTTCACATTTAAATATTATATCACAATGCCCTCATACTTAAATATTGAGAATCTGTAGGGAGAACTGAGATACGAAGCACATGCAAGGAAACCTCAAAATACTGCTGAGCTACAAATATTCCAAAACTAAAAATAGAAAATTAAAAAAATAATAATCCAAAAACTAAGAATAGAAAGATTCTTGGCTGACTCAAGGAAACATTTAGAAGCTGTTATTTCTGCCAATGGAGGTGTTACCAAGTACTGTCTGAAAGGGTGACTAAATTTCTGCACCTGCAAGATTCATAGTTTTCTTATCCTGAGTCAGAAATAACTCCACATAAAGAGTAAGCATTCAAATGTGCAGAAATATGTGGTCTTTAACTTTGAACCACGGAGAACTGTGCCAGCTACTGTTCTTTTACTGAAACAAATATTTGACCAGAGATGTCTAAACATTTAGACATATATACACTACACTATATATCTCTCAATACTCAGAATGTCATGTGTGTACTGACTGATTATGCGCCATCAAGTCAGTATTTACTTTTAGCAACTACACAGATAAACCTTCTTCATGACGACCTTCCAAGGTACACCCATCCACTGTAATCAAGTCCATCCATCTTGATGCTGGTCACTTCCTTCTTCCTTTTCCTTCCACCTTTCCTAGCATTATGGACTTCTCAAGAGAACTGGGTCTTCGCATAACGTGTCTGAAGTAGGATAATTTGAGCCTGGTCATTTATGCCTTGAGTGAGGATTCTGGGTTGATTTGCTCAACAAACCATTTGTTTGTTTTCTTGGTTATCCATGGTATTCTCGGGAGTCTTCTCCAACACCAGAGTTGAAAAGCATCAATACTCTTCCTATCCTGTTTCTTCACAGTCCAACTTTTGGTTCCATAGAGTGTCACAGGGAATACCATGGCTTGCATGATGTTGATCTTTGAAGCTGGAGACACATCATTCTGAGGCCTTCATTGCTACCCTAACAAGTATAGTCTGAGGCATATTTCTTGCCTGATGGTTCCTTTACTGTATATAGCCAATCCTAAAAGGCAGAAGCCATCACACACAAACCCCTCCTCACACTGAGATGTCAGTCCATGCGAGCCAGAACCAATGGATGAAAAGAGACTGTCTTTGTGGTTCTCTTTCCTCACACAGCGACACTTGCTGTCATCAGTTGTGTGAATGTGGTTGTCCTTAATAAAGTCTTTAAAACCAGGGACTGAATCATGTGGAGTAATTTTTGCACATTCTTAAAATAAACACAAATGCAGAGAACATCACAGAGGAGGCAAAAGACACAATACCTTGTCCTCTAGCAGCGAAATACGTCAGTAGCCATCCTTGCCAGTAGCAAAACCAAATGGGAGAAGTCTTTATGCTGAACCATTCTTCTGATCTAAACACTTTAGCATGATACAAATGCCAAGTTTTGCTGGCATCACACAAACTCCTTTAGTGTGCTTCCTTGCAATTGCCCATAATTTCATATTGCACTGATTAATCAAAATGAATGTCTTTATTTTCTGCTGTTTTAACTACAAGAAATCATGGTTTCAGTTTTTATCCTATTACAAGGATTTTGCAAAAATGGGAAACAATTAACACTGGCTTTAATGTGCAAGGGCTGTAGAGCTGCGGTAATTGCACTCAAGCTCTGCTAACTTTGTAATCAGGCATTTGGTTGCAAGCTACTCACGACTGATTCTCAGAGAAGAACTAACACACTCGAAGGAAGAAGGCAGGTGTGCCAAAAAAACAGACATGTTGGCAAAACAAATTAAGAATCTGAAGAGGAAAAAGAAGCAGAAACCAAAGAACATTCTCATCAGGAATCCACTGTCTAAACCCTGACTGCAGCTGATTAAAACCAATCTGTAGCCAGGGCGATTACACAATGTGGAATTTCACACTGAGTGCAGAATTCAGCATCAAGAAAAATCTCATATTTAACTGGATCGTAAGACAAACAGGCAGCTAGTTCTGAAAACAGGCCTCCACGACACATGGCTAACAAAAATGTAAATATTTTTTTTCCCCTAGATGGGCTGTTGGCTGAAGCTTCATTTGGTGGAAACTGGGCAGATTATGGCTAGAAAAACCCTGAACATCCAGTACATGGCAAAAAAGGATATAGGAAATTCTCTTTGCTTCATCTTGTGGCCTTCTAGAGATTGCACCAAAATCTGGTAGCCCAAGTGCACGTTGGTCATGTGACTTTAAGATAGGCCTCTATGTTCTGACACTGCCTAACACAGCCTTATGGGTTGCAGTTCAGTGTCAGTGTCTTGGTCATCTCCATGATTCTCCCAATAAGTAAGGTGAATCAGAATGAACAGACATACAGTCTGTTCAGTTTGGGGGGAATCAAGTGATTTAGCTTTTCTAAGCATAGATATTCAGCTCAGTATATCCAGAACTCATTTATAGCGTGCGCACACACACACACACACACACACACTCCTGCATACTTGTATGGGGACATATATGTACACATACTATTCCAGAAAATGCAGGCCAAAGCTATTTTAACCTTTAATATAACAGCCAAACAACTTTCCTTTAACATAATTAAAATTAAGATAAATGCAAGGATTTGAATTCTTGCTCAGTTTTTTTTTTTTTTAACTAACTGCAAATGAATGCAGAAATGGTACAGAATAAAAAGAAAGCTAGGGAAGAAATGAGAATTTGGCAGATTTTGCCATTTTTACATCTGTGCAACATATTCAATGCTTAATGATATCAGATTTTCATAGCACTGGTCCTGGAGTAGCAATCTAGGAATGATGCTGGAAGGAAATATCCATAACAATTCTTTTGGAAATCAAGGAAGAGAACTAATATTATTTTTGCCAGGCTCAGCAGTCATAGTCCTTTAGATACTTAATGGGACTCTAAAATGTGTTGCATGGCACCCAGAGTCACACGTTTGTGAGATGGTGGCTATATAAATATGCTAAACAAACAAACAAATAAAATCAATATCCTCTGTCCTGTGCAGATTTTTTTTTTGGGGGGGGGGGTCTCTTTGTACTAAATATTTCAGTTGAAAAGAATTGTTGGAATATCTCAGTGCAGAAAAACATTGTAACTGTTTTGGGTTGTATTACTCATCTTCAAAGGACTCAGAGAAGATCTTGTATATACTTTTCTGGAAGGAGAATAAAAAACAGAGCCTGGTGGCTTTGTATGACGTTGTATCCTACCAGTTGCAGATACTTCTCCTGGTTATCCCATGGAGGTTTCCTGTCTAACTATTGTGATGAATGGGTTTATTTAAAGTCAAACATTATTCTTGCTCCTGGTTCATAATACATCTGCAATAATGTAGGGGTAAGCCAGAAAGAAATGAATAAGTATGCATCCCTTCCACTTGTTTTGCTCTTATGGCCATTCAGCTCAATTTTCACATTCATTTACCCATTTCTAACTCTCAAAACATTTATTTAACAAGTACATGGATAGAAACCTGAGTATTTGCTGTCAAAATAAGATGTCAGTAAGTGTTTTCTTTATAAAGCAATGTGCAAACATCTGGTCTGGCCTGTTTCCATCTTGTCTTGTAAACTGAAGTGTCAAGTATGCATTGTGAATATGTGAAGTACATGCAAACAGTGATCCAGAGTAGGCTGCTCTGGTTTATCTTCAGCATCAGTGATACTTTAGGCCCACATTCCCTGACTGCTAAACCAAGACTCTCAGCCAGAGGGATCCCAAATTCAGCGCCACACATGTTATTAAAGGAAGAAAATCAGCAGAAGCTGCTTTTGGATAAATAACAGCAGCCTTACTCAACTGGGCATCTAGTACTTTTTCAGTATTTCTATGTTTAATGGAAACAGTGTCCATGTCATTACTAACAAAGTGGAAGAAGAATGAGTGGGGAACTTTCGTAGCAGTGAGGGAGATAATAGTGTCAGGTTGAGGAAAAGGTGGAAATGGTACATGTGAAGCATCAAATCATGGGGACCCTATCTCCCTCAATTGTAAGTCACAATATTGTTGGCCCATGCTAGACACATTAATGATCCTTTATGTGTTGAAAAACAAAGCCCTTTTGGGAGAAGAAATATCTTAACCCAGTTACCGAGAACTCAGAAAGTCCTATGATGCCGTGGCACGCTTAAGTACATAGCATTTGCTCTGAATGCGAAGTTCCAGGATTATTTACTAATTAAACCTGTTTTACCACTGAGAAATCTCTTGAGATTTGTCTTGTGTTTCCAAGGGTGCAGAAGTGTGAAATTACGGATGAACAAACTATAGCATCATAATTCCCTTCTGCCACCTTCAGTGAAAAGGTTGAAGCAAACTGGCAAATTTAGTTCCCAACACTTTTACCCACCAGCGAATACAATTTAGGTTGTTGTGAATAGGGAAAGGAGGAAAAAAATGCATTGAAGATGATTAATCTAAATTGTCAGACATCACACTCTTCCAACATCAGCTCTGGTAAAAGAGCTGTTGAGTTCCTAATTAAATATGAAATAGAACAGAGTTCATTTTCGCCATTGATTTCTAAGCACAGTTCATGATTATTATTATTGATGTTTTATAAGTATATAAAATGTCAGCTCTTGTTTTTCTTCTGTCTTACTTCCTACCTTTTCTCCAGAAGCTCACGATGGGTGTGACTGATCCAAAGCCCCCCATTGAGCTTCTGTGGTTGAGTCTAGGTCTTCCCAGCATTAATTTGCCAACTTGCACAGCAGATGCTAATCTATAGGAAATATGTTATCAACACTGCTAATGAATGATGACTAAATGCATCCTGCATTCGAGAATTCTTCAGAGCTCTCTGTTGTTGGATGAGTTTTAAGTCAGCCTAGTTTTCCACACTTTTAAACAGTGCAACTCCAGCCAATGGAGTCTCTAAGGTTTGTTCGTTCTGTGCCCTTGAGTCAGTTTTTGACTCCTGGCGGCTGCCCGGACTAGTCCCTGCAGTTTGCTTGGCCAGCCTTTTCAGGAGTGGTTTGCCATGGCCTCCTCCTTCTTAGGGCTGAGAGAGGATGACTGGCCCAAGGTCACCCAGCTGGCTTTGTACCTAAGGCAGGACTAGAACTCACGGTCTTCTGGTTTCCAGCCTGGTGCCTTAATCACTATACCAAACCAGCTCTCAAAGTAGTAATGATATGATACAGTAGTACCTCGGGTTACGAACACCTCTGTTAACGAACTTTTCAGGTTACGACCAGATCCGGCTGCAAAAATTTACCTCGGTTTGTGAACTCCGCCTCGGGGTACGACCAGGATACACGGCCATTTTCCGCCCCTGACACGTGGTCCGTGGCCATTTTTCCGCCCCTGACACGTGGTCCGCGGCTATTTTCTGCCCCTGACACGTGGTCGTAGGGAGGGGGACTCTCCCTCCAAGCAATAGCCCCCTCCCTGTCCTCCACGCCAGAACGGATTAACGGTAATTACATTGAACCTTATGGGAAAATTTCCTTCGGGTTGCGACCAATTCGGGGTGCGACCAGAGTCACAGAACGAATTAAGTTCATAAACCGAGGTTCTACTGTATAGTGTTTGGCTATAACAAAAATGGCCACTCACAATGAAAGCTGCATTTCCTTTTTATGCTGTGTCAGGTTTTTTTTAATGATTTAGCAGACATACAGAAAAGCCCAAATAGAAGATTCAATGTGAAAGTGGCTGGGTGATTTTTTTTTTTTTTTTACCTCCCATAAGTTTTATATATATAAATTTGGTTGCACACAAGTGAAAGCACACTTAAAGGATCAAATCTCAACAACTGCATGCACAATTTCATTGTGTCCTCATTATGTATGAAATAATGCCACCCTTAGAATTGAAACTCTCCAAATTAACATTTGTCTCATCTCTGCCTTTAGTCCTGTGCAAAACAGAATGATAACCCAATTACTCAAGCAGTAGCTTCATCAAAACCATCTTTAGTGAATAAATATGTCTTTTTTTTCTCACAGATTTTTATTTAGAGAACCTTATGTGAGAAAAGCTTCAAAGAGCTAATTGAAAAGGCTATACACATAGCAATCACTTAGCACTATTCATGGCATGACAGAATCATATTATTTTCATTCCCTGATATTTTCTACCTATCCTTTCCCTTAAAAATCAATTCAAAAGGTAGTTGGGAACTATCATGTTCTTCTGTGCTGTAATTTCAAAAATCTTTCATTTTTCATTCATCTTATATTTCCTATATTCCCCTTTTTCACCCTCTAGATAATAAAAATCCTTTCATGAATGTAAGTCCTGAATGAGAAAGGGTCTCCCCCCCCCCCCCGACATTTCTGGTCCATGTCCCTTTTACATGGTTTTGTCCATAATTCTATTTTGTTTTGTGGCCATAATACTTTTGAAGTTTCCATACCACTGACCATACTTAAACCTGTGAGATATAAGTTGAGAAATGGTGTCTGTGTGTGTGTGTGTACGTGGATGGGCACCATCTTTGCAGGTGATTGCAAAAGGTTGTCTGTGTGTGTGTGGGGGGGAGCTTTTGTGTTTGGTTTCTTCTGAATTCTCATTTCCCTCCCCTACAGCTTTGTTACATCTATATAAGAAATGCTAAGTGAGGTCATGTTCTCAGTAAGGGAGGTGACCTTTACAGAAAAGTCCAAGAACGGTTACGTAGACAAAGAGGGCTGAAACATTCTCTACGTCCCGGGAAAGAAGATAATATTCAGAAGCAGCTCAAGCAAACACCTCCTGGATTGACGTGGATATAAGAAGGAGGGGAGGAAAAGCACAAATAAGGCTGACAAGATTGATGGCAACCCTACTAAGTAAGCTAGACCAGAAAATTAACTCTATAGGAAGACCACAGCTATTGAGATAGGCTATAATAACACAATCTTGCAAGCGTTTCATCCTTCCTTGACTAGGTTAGGGTTGTTGCATATTTCTGTCAAGGTTACCTGAAGGTCTGCACTTACAGTAAGGTATCAAATGAGTTGTCCTCAGTAGTACTTTTTTCATCAAACTTAAGAGATCACAAGGTTGGACCATAATCCTGGATCAGATGGAATTAATGAAAGAGATGAGAGCCAATAACCTAAAATTCAGGCCCCAGATGATGGGGCTATTGCTAATATAGTGTTCATTTCCTATAGTGAATGAAAAAAGGTAACATCTCAACTCCTCCTGACTTGAGAGAGAATTTATTGGCAGCAGTGTGGAACTGGTTTCCCAATGCGGTCTACAGAGATTTCTTTCTTTCCTTTTTTTTTCTTACTTCCCAATGTAGCCAATAACCTGAGGATCTCTCATCCACGGATTAACCAGGTCTGATCCTGTTTTAACATTTCACCACAGTCAAGGAGGCAGATGCTGCCATTTGCTGTTGGTCAATGTTCTCCGTAAAAACTTCTGTTGTTCAGCTTCCTGAAGATGCAGGTATGTGACTTGGCTGTGCTTCATGGGCTTTATCACAGGACGATCCTGTTACCTCTAGTCTTTTAACACTTTAGGTGGATGTGCCAGAGAGGATCTTACCTGATGGAAAAGAGCTTGGTTTCATCCACTGAGCTTTGGGTATGGGTTGTACATTGAACTATCTTTGAAAGTCCAGAAAGCTTATTTAGCTCATAATACATCTATCCAAATGCTAACTCCACAATCTGACCACATCACAAGAGTATATCCCCAGCTTTATCTGACAATTTTCTCAAAATATATTTAAATGCACATTTTGATACATTTAAACTGCCAAGAAAAGTATTGCAAAGTTGGAGAAGTGTAATATTTGATGAATAGCTGAGTTTCTCTCCCCTGAGCATAGAGTCAGGTAATTTCATACAGGAATTTGCAAAAATCAAATTCCTCAAGCATTGTGAACCTGGAGGGGGAAAAATGTTTATAGTGGCAAATCCATAGGAAAGATTTGCCAGACTGTCGGTCATAACATAGAGCGCTGCAAGCAACTTTTGGGTAGTATTAAATTCTCAAATCAGTTTTCCATCTGCTTCCTTTCCATAGAAGAGAGACCAGGGCTCTCTAGGCCTCCAACGCTAGAACCTTTTCCTTCCTTCCTTCCTTCCTTCCTTCCTTCCTTCCTTCCTTCCTTCCTTCCTTCCTTCCTTCCTTCCTTCCTTCCTTCTAATGCGGTGTATCATTTTGAAATGAACTTTTTATCCTTGGATATCAATTTATCCATGCTATTAAAGTGTCTGCCTTTCTAAAGCTGCTATTTTTATTTCAAATCCTTCTCTTTAATTTATTTGATAAACAATTAAAACCTTGGCAACACAACACTGAATGTTCTGTTTTGGTTCAAAATGGCCTTGTAATGCCACTGCAACTATTTTGCAGAGTGTAACAACTCATACCTGTTGTTCATGTGACAAACTCTTTTGAAGATGGGTGATACTGATATTGACCCAGTAGCTGGATTTGTCTTCCCTTGGAAACTTTCATGTGTCTCCTGAATCTCTCTTGAAATGACATTTACTAGTATTTATGGGGTCTTTAGAATGTCTCGAGAAATATATGTGTTAGTGAAGAACAATATTTTTATCAGTGTTATTTTGAGAAGGTTCTACCCTTGTTTTATTTGATATAGAGATTACAAATTTGCTTCTTAAAACTAAATGGTATATTTATGTCTTGTGCAGCCCAAATTTCAATGAAACAAAAAGGGAGAACCTATACCTTGACATTACTGATCAACCATCAACTCTCAGGCAGCAGACTGAACAAACATATGACTTTGTTTTAATCTTCACTTTAGGGTGATTCTATTTCTATTTGAATTAGAGCAAATATTTCTCAATGTGGAATTCTACTAATCAATTAGCACATGCACATTTTACACAAATCTGAGTTCTTTGGGGATAATGCATAAGTGGATACATTGCTCCTTTGCTTTTGCACACAATCAAACCCCAATTTAGCAATGATTACACTGGCTAAAAACTTCAGAGCTAAACATCCTGATTTCCTATGTCCTATTGTCCAAGAAGAGCTGCTAGCTGTACTATTTTATTTATTATATACATTTTCTATGCCACCCAAACAAAGACTCCAGGCAGGCCACATTGATACAAATATAATCAAAATATAAAAATACATCCATCCTTCAAACCCTCCTAGATAAAATCCTTCTCATCCAATTAACTTAAAACAAATAAACTCTGAAATCCAACAAGGCATGATTTAGGAGACCTCAACTCCTTTGCTTATGACTGTGTGTTTTAAAAAAGCCACCTTCCCCCTTTTACTTAAATCTGTGGGCAACAATCATAAAATGCTACACCATTCTTAATAATAATAATAATCTTCTGTTCATTGTCATACTGGTTGAAAGGTTTTTTTGTACCTTGCAAAATGAGTCTCTCCATCACTTTTTCTGTCTGGTTAGTGCCTACCAGCAGTGTACAATAGAGAGATTCTAATTACTAGCACACCAAAGGTCATCTAGTCCCAGGCAATGCAAATACCCTAATTACAATGTTTCTTAAGGACTCTTCCAGGAAAGTGTCAATCAACCAAGGCAGAAGGGAGAAGTCAAGGAGCCTTCAATATGTCTCCCCAGAGATCACACGACAAAAAGGGAACCACATGAAATGGGCTGATATGAAATTTAATTACTGTGGCTTATAATGGACAAGCTATAGGGTAGATGAACTGTTAAAAAGCCACACTGTTTACACAAAGCTTTTCAGTAGTTCATTGCTTCCCAATGCTGCACGAGAATATGGCACAGCCTTTTTTTTTTTTAAGAAAGAGTAGTTATTTATTGTGCTTTGGGGGAAATGTGCTGGTTTCATTAATTAATTAATTAATTAATTAATTAATTAAAAAGACCCTTAAAGATTTAAAACTCTAACTGGAATTGTATTTCTGAGCGTTATTCTGGAAAACTTGAAGAAGAACAAGAGTGAGAATTCCTGGCATGTTTGCTCTTTTCACCTTGACATTGTATGGTTGTTAAGTAGTTCCTACCTGTCAGGTCCATATGTATAAGGCCAGTACAGGCAGGAAAGGGTCTATAGGATGGTTCTTAATGATGAAAAAGGAAGATAAGCCCAAAATATGTGTGTGCCTGCATCCATGTGTGCGTGTGCAAAGTTTCCTTCAGACCCAGCTTGACTCTTCCATCTTCTTTTCTTGGCAACAGTGAATGAGAGGAGGAAAAGTGAGATAACTATATAATATTGCATACATATATTTGCTAATAGCCATTTCCCTGGTATGTTGGACTTAGTGGCAAGCCATAAAAAGCTGTGCCTGTCTGTACCAGGGGAATGCTTCAGACAAAGAAGGATGGTCCACCATGACTTTCTTTCAGTGATATTTCTTCCTTGATATAAGAAAATAAGCTTGACTGAGACTAAGAGAATCCTGGGGCTATCTCTCCATTGCTTTAAAGATAACAGTGTACGCTTCACTTGAGCTGTCCAACTCAACTGTCCTCCAAATGTTTTCAATTGCAACCTGCAATCCTTAGGCTGTAGTGCTCAGAAAGTTGTGGAGTTGTAATACCACATTCTTCCAGTTTGGGAAGAGTGGTTAGTGGTTATGTTTGCACAGCAGCACTCTTAACCTAGTCAATTACAGATTGAAAAGTTGCTTTTGCACAACATACTAAGTTTGTCCATTATATTTATATATTGCTAGATTCAATAAAAATAACCCCCAGTAGTTTACAGTACAAAAGCAGCACAGAAGTATAAAAACAATAAAGGCATAAACAGCTATAAAGTAGAAAGTACCAGTAGAAGAGAATGTATGTAGCTCAAGGTTGAAGTTCAGAGAGTACCAAGGCCTCCAAAGTGTAATGGTGACCACACATTCCCAAAATACCTTCTGGAACAACTCCATCTTCAGTAGTGTCCAGAAAACCAACAGTGAGGTTGCCAATCTAATATTGAGAGGGAGAGTGTTGCATAACATGGGAGCTGTTACAAAGAAACATTGCTTGGGAGACCCAGTCCCCTTCTCTTCCCTTACGTGGAGGTCCATTAAATGATGTGGAAGGGAAAGTCCATACCCAGTGAATTGGGGGAGGCACCTCTGTGCAGATGAGATGGTCCTGTAAGCAACTTGGTGCCAAGCTATATTATAAGCCTTTATAGGTCAAAACAAGCAGTCTGATCTGAATTTAGAAACTTATTGGTGACCCATGTGTGGCTGTAAGTTAGGTATTTTATGAGTGTACTTATTTTAATTTTCCAGTACGTGGGCTGCTGCATTTAGCACCAATTTCAGTTTTCAGATGGTAGAATTCCATTGCCATAATCTAAATCAACGGTGATGAGAGCATGAATTACAGTGGCAAGACCCATCCCTCCAAGTATGGATGCAACAGGCACATCAACTGTGGCTGGGCAAAAGTCCCCCTGGTTATGGCCTATCAAGCTACTGCAGTGGATCTAGGAGGACCCTCAAATCACAGACCTGCTCTTTTGGGGAGGTGCCCCTCCTTCAGGAGTGATCATCTTAGATGGTAGAGAGAAGTTCACACACTTTGCTTGGCTTCGGTGTCAGCCTGTTTTGTCCCACCCATCGGCCACCAGTTCAACACTTATATTGCATCTGCAGCTCAGCCTGAGACGGAGATGTATGGCTGGTATCTCACCCTAACTGATGGATGGCCTCTCCTAGCAGCCTCATATAGCTGTTAAACAGGAGGGTTGGGAGTTAAATGCTGTGGTCCCCCCCACAAGTGAAGCTCCACAAAACTAACTTCTCTTCCCCTACTACCACTGACTGGTACTGACTAGGTGTGAAACCATTGAACCACAGTGCCCCAACCCCTGACCCTGTTTATTGGTCCAGAAGGATGCCATGAGAGGATTAAAAAGGATACTAAAAGGACCATGAGGGGTGGACTCCCCCCATCCAACCCAGGTCATCTACCGAAGTGACCAATGCCATTTCCGTTCAATGACTGGCCTGAATCCAGACTGAAATGTGACTAGAGAATCCACGTCCTTCAGAATACTTTGTGGCTGACAATCCACCACTTCCTCAACAAGGTTCCTAAGAAAGGAAAGTTTGGAGACTGGGCAACACTTGTCTAAAGCTGAAAGCTTCAGGGTAGCTCCTTAAGGAGGGGGGCACTACCATCTCTTTCAAGGCTGATATTAGCTGGTTACTTCTAACTTTTTGTTGTTGTTGTTGCATGTGGCTTAGTAATTGCGGGAACTCAGCATCTTTGGTTAACTTATAATTTGATATACAATTCACTGATCCACTGAAAAATGATAGACGGCTATGGTAACTCAGCTGAAATGCAGTCCCACTGTGACAAAGTTCAGTGTCATTGTCTGCAAAGGCTACTGAATGGGAAGGGGAGTGGATAATGTTCTGCCTATAAAGAAGCAGATGGTAAGGAAGTCTTTGCCAGCATAATTATCAGCTTAACTATCATGGTCTGCAATAATACATTATAGAGGAGGGTCCAATCTGATACCCAACATGCTTCCAGAGCAATTGCATCAGCTGTGATAATGACTCTACAAGACACTTCCAATTTATTTGGGAATGCTGGCCCATCAGGCACTCTCAGACTACCAGCCTGGAGCCAGTTTATTCCAGACACAGCATCAATTTGTATGGCTAAACTGACAAGTCATACTTGTCACCAGTCATCAGCTCCTCTTTTCCATGACATTATACAATACCCCTATGGATACATAACACAAAGAAATGAAAGAATGACACAGTCACATGTTAGATTCACAACAGCCATTTAAAGGAAATCACACCCAGTGCGAGATACACTTAAGGCATCTTTCAGTGATGATCTGATTTCCTATTGTCAGTCCTCTTGCATACTATGCACAAAGATCCTCCTAAGACATGAGTTTTTTTTTCCTTAAAAAAAAAAAAAAGGCATTCAGCTGTTTCCAAACAGGAAAAGAAAGGTTGTACTCATCCTGCCCCAGACCCTTCTATTCTCTTTCTTGAGGAGGCAACTTGATTTTCTACCAACTGACATGACTACTGCACTCTCTGTAGCTGCAAAAAGTTTAATGAAAATCAGGAGACCTCCTAGCACTAGAGGGGCCAGAAATATCTTCTTGCTTTCACTACATCTATTCCTCTCCGTGTTAACCGCTGTAGCATGCCGCCAAGCCTCATCTAAGCACTTTTGAGCTTGCTTGATTTCAAGCTCTGTATGATCCACGTTCCTTGGAAACATAGGACTTCCAAAGTTGTTTCAAAATTTGGACTTGAACCCAGAAAGCTACTTTGACTTAAATAGCCGGATAGACCAATCTGTCCGATGCCACTTTGAGCCCTATACCTCTGTCACAGTGGAATGACCTGCCCAGTTGGAGATTCAAACATCTCAGCTCATGCTTCAGGACCGTGGACAGCAGCCCTGAAAGAACTGCATCGTGCAGCCCCTACCACCACGTTAGCAGCCTCCAACACTCTGAACTCCCTGCTGGGTGTTCAACAGGGAGTGATTAAGCAAACTGCCTTTGCTGCTTTCCAGTAACTGAAAGACTACTAAGCACGTGCCCAGCCAGAAGCCACAAATATTGTTGGGTTATTATTGTGTAGGGTTGGGTTGGGACATTATGTGTGAGAAGCAAAGATTTGGGGACAAGCTTTAATATATATGATAATGATTTTCAGTGATAAAATCTCAGCATTATTATCACTTGCAGTCTACAGATGAGATAGAGCAAAGATGTCCTCTACCTCCTTTGGCAGGAAAAGCAAGCAACACTCTTCATTTTCTGACCGGTAGATAAATGATGTCCTCCAACTTGGTGGGCTCATTTATTAACTTTTGCAACTGCCTATCTAAAAATTCCATCTAGCAACCTCAAAATCATCCATAACATGACTAACAGTTAATTTCAGAAGGTCATCCCCCCCCCCAACTTTATTTGTCAAACAGAACTTTTAAAAACATGATTGCTCAACTTCAGCTTTTCTCTTAGCTGATATTCTTTGGATAAGTTAGGCTATGAGCCCTTAATCTCCCAAAAGGTATTTTTATATTACCACTTTTTAGTGTCCCCATTTTTTAAAGTCCTTGGTATTCCTGTTGGCATCTGTGAAACCAAAGAGCTGTTTAAATGCTGCTGAATCAACCTTCATTGGCGAGATGCGATAGTCTTTTTTCCCTTCCCCTTCAAGACACACTGAAAACAGGCAGATGGTACAACTGTTATGGGATTGTATTGTTTGGATCTAAAAATCAGAAAGATAGATTATCTCTTCTGTTAAAGAAAAAAAAATCCAAATGAGCTGTGGTTACTGATACATTTCAAGATTCAGTTCAAAATGTTGTTTTGATCTTTAATAGGCTCCAGAATTGGAATTTCAGTATATCCATAAACAATGGCCATACGAAGGTACCCAAGACTAGCTTGCTTTTAAATTGTGTGAGATTGACAAAGTCTATAAACAGAATCATCTCAGTTTTGGTCTGTATATATGTGGGCAAAAATGCAAAACAAAACAGTGCAATCCATTCACCTGTCTACAAGAATAATAATTTATATTCATCCAAATATATGGCAAACTTTACATAAAACATACACAGAAACTTCACTGGTGTCACCTCTCTTAGAATTGTATAGATTTTACCCAATGAATCCAGTTCTGAGTATTCTATCATTGTAAATTATTACTGTGTTTTGATCTTTGAACTGCCTAGAGTTCTTTCAGATTGTGGGGCTCCATAGCTGTGAAATCATAATAATAAAAACAACAGTCACCACCACAACAAATAATATTTTGGAAAATGGAAATAATTAAAAGAAAAATTAAGGGTGCTGACATTTAGGATACATTTTTCTACTTGCAATACATCTGCATTTTATGTATCTTCCATAACATGCAGACAAAAATTACAGCTGATGTCTTGAAAACAGGTTCAGCCAGAACCTAGCTTTCCAAAAAAAATGTTCTTTATAGGTAGATTGTTTCAGTGTAGTAAAGAATTCACTTAAACAGCTTTTCCAAAGAGAACAGGGCTTCCTTCATTTCTGCACTTCTGATCCCTGCTTCAAGATGGTAGCATTTTGCTGATCCACATTGAAGCAAACCCTTTGACACAAGCGTAGCACATAAATAAATGAAGTGATACCCCTATCAAAATTTTGTAAGAATCAGAGGGACTCTATCAAAGGCCACGGACATCAAAGAGAATTGTTGTTTTCTCTGAAGCGTTATCCACCTTTCTTCTTTGAACTGCTTTCGGCTGCTAGTTTAGAATGTAGCATGACTTCACTTGGTTTTCTGTGGCCTGCCTTAAGAGCTATGGTACTGCCTAAAGGGGCTTGTAAGCTCAAGTGACATAGAATGGCAAGAATACCACCCAGATGTTACTATTTACTATTTTTTTCCTGAGTTCTGAGCAGCCAAAGATCACGATAGAAATCTTCAAAAACCACACTGCACTCTTACTATATTATCCAAATAATTTGAGGACTGACATCATTGTATTCATCACCATCGTCATCATGCCACATAAAACAAGCTCATGGTCCCAGTGTGGGGAGAAATAGTAGTACGATCTGATGAGGAGGAGCCAAACTGACTGATATCTCCAGGTTCTCTTAATGCACAACTATAGCTCTCAGTCCATGTAGTAGATACCCATAAACTGATACGGATATCCCACTAAGATGATGCCTCCAGTATAACTCTTGATCTCTATGTTAATTCTCATAAATATGCTAGATGTTATTTATAAATGAACAGAGTTACATTAATGTCTCACACGAATGCATCATAAGGAAACATTTGTTTTAAACGGAGTCTAACATTTAATGATACAGTGTGAGAGAGAAAGAGTAAGGGCACCTGGAGTTTCTCCTTAAGGCCATACCTGAGGAAGCAAAACACCTTACAAGGACATATAATTCCATCAATGGCCATGCACAGCATACAACATCTCTTCTTTAAGAACTGATGTGCCTTCAGGTTTGAGAGCGGGTGAAAGTAACATTGAAGGGAATTTATCATTTGTAAAATGTGTAAAGCATCCTGGCAATTAGAGCCAGAAACTGTAAGAGTCAAGACCACAAGTATGCATTCCATAAATAGCAGATGTTAAAATGTCTATTCCATTAACACTGATATTTCTATATAGCTAAATTTCTTATTATTTTCACCACACAAACTTCAACCAGGCAAATAAACCCTACCTCTCTTACAGAGTTCTACAGCCCTCTAGTGTTCTGAAGCCATACACCCCAACGGAAAAGACCAGAAGAAAAATGATATGGCACTGCTTGTAAAGGTCTTTAACATCCTGATCTAGAGCCTTGTGACTATATCTGTGTGTGTGTGTGTGTGTGTGTGTGTAGATAGATAGATGTGTGCATATACTGTATGTGTAGATGTATGTCTGTGTGTCTGTTTATACTCTGTGTGTGTGTATGTATGTGTGTGTGTGTGTGTGTGTATGTGTGTGTGTGTGTGTGTGTGTGTATATATATATATATATATATATATATATATATATATATTTGGAATTGGTAAGGAGAGAGAGAAATACTGGTAACTTCCCTGTCTAATCATTGAACACAACTTATATCCGTGAGCCTTTGGTTCAAATTTGCCTCCTATCTGTCCCACAGTGGGTGCTATCAAATTTTGACTTAAAAATAAACAGTTTGACATCAGTTTTCAACGAAGGTAGAAAACAAAACACACATTCTGGTGAGAACCTTTGAAGCATTTCTGTTAAGTCGCTACAAAGATCAATCAAAAGTGAAATTAAGACTCGAATTTGGAAACAAAGCAAAACAAAACTAGAAGTATTCTGAGAGAAGGAGAGTGGTTTTTTAAAAGAGAAATGTAAGGTCTCATGGCTCTACGGTTACGGTGTCCCACTCTGGGCTATCCAACCATCAGGCTATTTTATTCATACAGTATATCACAAATCCATGTTTTCTAGTCCTTAGGGACTTTTAAAATCAATTACTTAACATAAAATTGACTGGATTTCCCCATTCACTTCCAAAACAAACTGCTTTTTTACATTAAACATACCCCTCAAATATGCATATGAGAAACCAGTGGGCCTTTAAACTGTTATTCCTCCTTCTTCCTCCTCTTCTTCTTCTTCTTCCTTCTCCTTTTAGTTGCTGGAATATAATCTATGCCTCTAGTCATGTAAAACCATGCCAGGGACAAAATTTCACAACATACTGTGGAGAAACAAATAAAAGTACACTATGGTTTAAGATGAAGATTTGGTTCACATTTGTCCCATGCTTTGGCAATGGCTGAGTTGCCCTAGGGCTGCCATTTCAAGGCTGTGAATGTCTGAACAACCAGCCATTCAATTAGCAGGCAGGATATAGTAGCTCAAAATTCCCCATCACACCCTGGATCATAAACTATTTAATCTTATTTGAGCCTAGTCTAGTCTAACCTAGCCTAGCATGGCATAGTATAATACAGTACAGTACAGTATAGGTTTCAAATGGCCACAAATCACTCCATCAACATGAATAGCACCAATGCAAAAACAGAGGTAGTAGAGGAATAACAACAATAAACAAATCCCTGATTCATTCCAAATTCAGGCATGAAACTCAGTGGGTGATCCACTTACAAAACTGGATTTTATGAAGATAAATAGGTTGGATATGAAGAGAAAGACGTCTGTGGATCATTAGATAAATTTAAGACATTTGGAAACATTTGCCAATTTCAAAGGAAAAAGACAGACATTCTTTTGTGTCAGCCCTGTTGCATCATGCTTTTGCTTCCTGGATACTAAAACTCTGCCTACTATTAGTATAAGTTACTAATGCATCCCCAGTAACTGTGATATGGGATCAAGCTATCCATCCACACAAAATTCACCATGATGTTAACCACTGTCCAAACTCAGCTGAATATTAATGTGTACATAAACCACATGCAGTAATCCCAAATTTCAAAGATCCTGGAAAGGGTTTGAAAATACCTGTCAAGGCACAAGGCTTTCAGTCAACATGAACAGCCCAGTGTGGAGACATGGTGTGGTGCCAATAACAACAGAAGCAATTTGATTCCATTCCACATTCAGGTATGACACTTCTATAAATAAACGAATTACCAGCATTTGATGTGCATGTGTGTGAGTATAACCCATTAGAGAAATAAAATGCAAATCCAACTACTAATGCAGACAACCCAAAGTCTAAACAGAGATATGCTTCAGATGTAAGGAAAGAGTGAATTGTGGGACTTTTAGGACAAGGCACACAGTAACCTGCAACTGGGTGTAGAAAGACCTCACAGCATCTATATTCTTGCAAACTGCCATTAGGAATGAGAGTTTTCTCCGGAGATGGAATATCTTGGGTAGTCCTCCCTGACTTCTTTTCGTTTTTTTGTCCATGAAGGTAAACAGGTTCTGGAAGAATGGAAATGAGATACATTTGGGAAGAGGAGGGATGCTGGAAGGGGAAAGGTTCAGATTCATTTTCTTCCCATTTCTTCTCAGACACAAGTCACTGCACCCCAAGAGCACTTCCTATGAAAGAAGAGGAAGTTGGCTTCCAAAATGATGTGGCATTTGACCTTTAGTCCCAATTAAACCAACATAGTCCATGGTTCCCCAGAATTCCAGGCACTACTAAGCAGTAGAACAGGCTCACCGTGTTCTCATGTGTACATTACCACTTTGGGCAGCTGCAGACCCATCGCTGTGCAGTCTGACTGCTGAAGCACAACAGCTTATTTTGCAGTTGAAATTTCTGATAACTGTCGCCTGGGGTTCTCTACAGGGAGCTAACAGAAGGCCGGCTGTTATATTTACTACTGAGGAGGCTTATTGTGGCTTCTAAGGACAATTCTATTAAAGTTATCACACTTTCAACTGACATGACAAAACAAGGCAGGTACACAATGCAAAACAAGTAGTAATATGTACATGTGCACAATGTGTGCCAAACACTATCTATTCACCCTTGTCTAAGAAAATGGCTAATAGTGAAGCACAGTATCTAAATTTTGGAGCAGTAGTCAATAGCAATGTTACCTAGGATTAAGTCCTCTTGAGATTAATGAAATTGCTTGTTATCCACTCTTCAGACTTTGAAGACACAGTGACTTATTACAGCTTGTCAGATCGACAGTAGAGAGTCTTCTTAATAATACCACTATTTTATCTATTTATACATTCTGTCTATGTGGTTGCTAGGAGTCAATAATGACTTGATGGCACATAATCAATCAGTCAATCAGTCAATCAATTTATACATTACGATATCAAAGAGAGCCATATGTGCAGATGACCAAAATGCCCTCTCTGGTTCTATTCCTGTTTTCGAGCTCTGAGTGCATTTTTAACATTCCAGTATAGTAAGTGTCCAGGCCATTCAGCCTCTGACTTTTGCAGAATGGATCCATATGTAACATGTCCTAGCTTACATGAGATCTGCTCAGTGTTCATCTGCTTCTTTAAATATGCTTACATTAGGTCCAAGCAATAAAACTGGAAAATAATTGTTCACAAGTCCTAAATTTCCTTGTCTTTCCAGATCTTAACAATGACAAGGATGCATGAAAAAATAGTTTTCCTTCCATTCATTAGACAGTAAAAATGATTGACTTGGTTGAACATATTAGAAGGACAAGCCATTGATTCTATACAGTTTGTCTCATTTAATTAGGGACAGTACTAATCCAGTACTGCTTCAACAGGATGATGGTCATCATCATTTATAGTCCATTTAAAGGACTACAGTGATCATTTTCCTCTGGCAAAAAGATATAGGATAATAAAAATGCCTAAAACTTCATCATGGTTGTACCAAAGACTATTCTTCCTTAAAACCAAAACACTGTGATCACTTGCAGTCAGAATCACCTGTGGGTTGAATGCAGCACCCTGCCTGCACTGAGGAAGCTGTGACCTGGCACTTACCATCTCACTGAGTCTGACTTCTCAGCCTCAAACTTTCCTTCAAATGAGAAAGTCCTACTTCAAGCAGCAATTTCCACTGCAAAAGTCATTTGAAATTAGGTCTGGCTTGTTCCCTCCCAATTCCTGCTATCTTGACATGGTGACTGAACATCAGACTAGGTAAAGAGCCCACAATATATAATAACGTAAGATGTTTATTGACTCCTTTTTTGGCAGATCTTTAAAAAGGAGGAGTGATTTATTTTGCTTCAGAACTGGGGTTGGAAAATGAATGCTGATTGGATGAGACACCCTGGCGCTCATCCATTGGCCAGAAAGTGCTAACTGGCTGTTGTCTGAAAGGATTATAAACTGGCAAACAAATGAACATGCCCATCACTGGAAATTTAAAACAATCAGAATAGCATGAACTTTGTACTGTACTCAGTTCAATGTGTATTAAATGTATAAATGGCTGCATAGGTAGAAATGCAGCAAAGATGATAGACAGACAGACAGACAGACAGACAGACAGACAGACAGACAGACAGATAGATAGATAGATAGATAGATAGATAGATAGATAGATAGATAGAATCAATTGATAAATGTCCATTTAACCACAGTTGTTTATTCAGTTGTAAACAAAGGCATCAAGTAGAACAATCATGTATTGTGCTTCCGAAGTGACCGTAACTAGATTGAAAGGCATATTGTTTAGCAGTTCAATAGAACACCAAGTTATATAAAAATAAAAATATTGTTTCCTGAATAAGGCGATAGGTGGTAAATGGGCTACTCCTTAATGGAAGAGATTAGCATAAAAGAATATGGTTGTTCACACTGCCTGTTTCTTCACAAGTTCATTCCTACATCTGATCCCTCTCAAATAATTCTGTGAAACCATTTTTCGTTCAATGAGCAAAGGAAGCACACTCAAACACCATAAATTATTTTTCCTTAGCTTTCAAAATTCAAACAAACAAACAAAAAACTCGTAACAACTATTATTAGTTGAGTGCACACGTGGAAGTGTCTTGTATGAAATCATACACTTAGCACACTGCATCACCGAATGCAGTTGACGGGATCTATATTAAGATAATTTCAGGGTTTTTCTGATTAAATTCAGCATAATCGTAGCTAGCCATAACTATCTTGTTTTCAACATGGCAGATCCAATCAGAACCAATCCATTGTAACTTATTTGTTCTCAATAAACAGACATACCACGAATAATTCAGACTGGAGTCCTCTAGGCTTAGGTGGAGTTATCTGAAGTTCTTCCCTTGAGAAACCCATAATATCAGGAAAGGTAGAAAGAAGATTTGATTACAGCAGTAATAGATGCAGTGCTGGAGGCCTGAAAGGCCAGACTAGGGAGAGATCATCCTGGAGAAGGTCTACCTATGTGGCCACTAAAAGTCAACATCAACTTGAGAGAATATAATCAAAAATCTGAAGTTCTATACAAATAACTATGAACTATTATTAACACTACAGTAGTGTAGCTATAGAAAGTGAATATATACATCCATACATCTTCCCAGAAAGATGGCCTATTAATAGCAACATCATTCAAATCTATGTTAATGCAAGTTATATGTATTGTTCATTATATGGAATGGGGAATAGTAAGTTCACACAAGTGGTATCA
Organism: Python bivittatus; assembly: GCF_059951505.1. Taxonomy (NCBI): domain Eukaryota; kingdom Metazoa; phylum Chordata; class Lepidosauria; order Squamata; family Pythonidae; genus Python; species Python bivittatus. Next base: position 16,652,612 of record NW_028277053.1, read on the forward strand.
GTTGTAGGGATGGACAATGAAGAATAATTTTGATGAATATTAATTACAGATTGGTTTAGGATCCAGCCTTGTCAGTGGATGAATATCCAGGCATTAGCCTGAATATTAGATTACATATATTTGTGAGGATCAGTGACAGGGAAGCCTGAATACTTTATTTGGTTTTCTATATTAAAAAACAAAACAAAAGACGGGGGGGGGGATATTCAATAAAATATTCCAAAATAGTTTACTAGCCTGTTTGATTTGGGTTTGGAATTTCTACTATTTTCTTTGCCGTCTCTCCAATATTTTAATGCATCTTGCCATTAAGAAACTTGTGTTTATGTTAAAACAAACAACAAAAAAGTTGGTTGGGTTAATTCCATCCTGGAGGACAAGATATTCACCTTGAACCACCATCGGTTCCTCTTGCCTGATTTGCCTGATAGTTCTCCTTATTGCCTACTAAAAGAAAGACTGGTGATATCTCTTTCCATCAGGCTGAACATTTAAGAATTAATTTCAACCATTCTTGTCTTATGCCTGAACTAATTGCTTGTCGGATGGCGGAGTCTCCAGGACAATTTCCTCAGACTGATTCACAAATACGTACGCATGTCACTAATTGGCCTGCACTTGATAACTGACAACTGCCTGTGAAGTGACACATTTAAACAACATAGCTTTGGAAAAAAACACCCGACATATGTGGAACATATGTCAATAATCAAACCAAGGACACATTTATAAATCTAAATCATTCTTCTCTCAAGCAAACAGCTCCAAAAAAGTCTAAAAATGGTTATTCTTGTCATGTGTGTATATACATTCATACATTTAGACACCTCAAGGTTTCCCAAATCCAAGGCAGCCAGTCTATACGAACAGCAACAAAAAAATATGTATATTTGTTCTTTCTTGACTGTGAAATGTTAGCAGTTGTGAGAAAATGCCACCCACGTTCTCGCATCTCTGATGGAAAACCACCAGGGGATTACGAAAAATGGGATATTTGGTTATTGAAGAGTGAAGGATTATTTGGAATCAGTGGGTGACTTTAGGCAGATTGCTAGAGTCGCAATAGGCGTCCTGGGATTTTCTTGCCTTCCAGGGCCTATTGGTGTGATCTCCATTACAGATTCAAGGAACACCACCTTTCCTCCCATAACATTAAAGCCACAGCTACCAGGATCCTGGTGTCTCAGCAGAGTGGCGAGACCAGGGTCACACCAATGACCTCACCATCCATGACAAATATTAAAATAAATGTTCATACACAGCAAAGTTCATGGCCATTCCACATTCATTTACTCTTTTCTGCCCTGCTTTGCTATACAAAACCACTTCACTGTCAAAACTGTACACCTTAAAACTCACAGGTATAATTCCATTTTAATAATATGCCAGTCTTTCTGGACCAGAACAATGGGCTATTTTGTCCAGCATTCTGTTTCCAGGAACGGTCAGCTGGGTGCTTTCAGAAATCGCCTCTCTGGAGACAATAACCACATCTCAGCTTGTCCCCAGAATCTGGTGAATATATATATTTTCCCCAAATATCAAATCTTGTGAGAAATGTTCATTCAGATGTGTATGCTTACGTAATGCCAGACGGCACACTAGAAACAATGTTACTCTTGTTTCACTTTCATCCCTCCATTTATGTAATGAATAATAAAGAGGCATTAAACAAAGGAAGGGAGTGAATGTCACCACCCATGATTGTTCTGCCAGTAGCAACGCTGAGTGCTCCCACCTGCTATAAATCAGTGTGTTTTTCTCTTTCTAAGCAATGGTGCTTTGATACAATTTGACTGTTTGATGGGGGAAGCTATTTGCTACACATTCACTATATCAGGATGCAGATACTCATCAAAGTGTTCCTTCAGAAAAGTGAAAGAATCAACATTTCTAATACAGTAATTAAGCTGAGCAGATGTACTTTCAAAAGAAATTCAACCTGGTCTGCTTCCTCTACATCTGCCCCATCTCTCTTGGAGATTGTTAACATAATGAGAACATTCCCATAAAAAAAAAAAATCAGGGCTTCTTTTTCCTTATTCTTCTTAGAATGTACGTAGTGAAGTTGATGTGTGGAGGAAATTAACTTCCTACCTTTTTAGGGCTGGAAGGAGTTCAGCTTTGGCTGCTTATGTTTATGGATTCTGGACTCATTCTAGAATTAACTGAAAGATTCTACTGCAGAAAGAGAAGTATTCAAAGCTGAGGTCAAGAACTTACCCAATTCTTTGCTTTATTTTAAACCATAAAAAATTGCAGGAACCATGCTATAGAACAACATGGGAAGATGCTACCAACCTTTTTTTGTTCTACATTTGGAAAGTCTGCAATGTAACAAAAGAACAACAACAACTTCACCTTCATTGTATTGAGCATGGCTAGAGAATCTTCTCAATAATTAGCCTCTTTGTACATGTCCAAAGTTAAACAATGTCATTTCATTCCTTCCTCTCATCTGTAATAGCCACAGCTAGTTTAGTCTTTGGATACCATCCAAAAGCAGAATCCACCTGGAAACATACAGGAGAGAACTTCATCAAATAAATGAGATACCTTTTTGGTTACAATGGATAAATGGTTTTCATCCATGTACAGAGAGAAAAACCAAGGTTCCTGTGAAAAGGGTTCATGCACACTTTTGGATGGAAGGCAGTTTCTCAGTCTTTGAAGTTCCAAGGAAGTGGGTCAAAGGCTTCCCTCTCTGTATTGTCGAAGGCTTTCATGGCCGGCATACGATGGCTGGTGTGGGTCTTCCGGGCTGTGTGGCCGTGTTCTGGAAGTTCTGTTTCCTAACGTTTCGCCAGCACCTGTGAGCGGCATCTTCAGAGTGCAGGAGCACAGACAGGAGCAGTTCTCTCTGTGCCCAGGATGAGGTGACCCTTTTGTGGGTATTTATAGAGATCTGGGGGGGATTGGGTGTGTGTGGGGGGGTTGGGGGGATTGGGGGTGTGTGGGGTTTGGGTTAATGAGTGGCTGCTTGTTTTGGTGTCAGAATATGTGTGTATCTTCCTGGGGATTAGGCAGGGTTTTTTCTTCTATTGAATTGTTAACGAGGGGGCTGCTGGGGGTGTCAGCCACTATACCAGGCTATACCGGGAAGCCATTGAGATTCACAAACACCAGCACAGTTTCAATAAAAAAGAGGAGAGTCTAAAAATCAACAAAACCTGGCTACCAATCCTGAAAAATACAGCCTGCAAAAGGTCAACGAACTCAGCTCAACCACCAGGACGTGTGAACAGTTCACACAATGAACTTGCTAATCACCCCCAGCAGCCCCTCATTAACAATTCAATAGAAGAAAAAACCCTGCCTAATCCCCAGGAAGATACACACAGATGCTGACACCAAAACAAGCAGCCACTCAGTAACCCAACCCCACCCACACACCCCAAATCCTCCCCTTCCCCCCCCCTCAGATCTCTATAAATACCCACAAAAGGGTCACATCACCCTGGGCACAGAGAGAACTGCTCCTGTCTGTGCTCCTGCACTCTGAAGATGCCGGTCACGGGTGCTGGCGTAATGTTAGGAAACAAAACTTCAAGAACACGGCCACACAGCCCGGAAGACCCACACCAGCTTCCCTCTCTCTTACCAAGTGATGCTTGGGAAAATATCTGTGTTAAATATATCAGTCTCTTGAGAGAGAAGAACTTGTGGTACAACAGGGCCATGTTTTAGAAGACAATGCTCCTTATCTGCTCTGGTCTACTCTGATGACATCATAAGGAGCAGAACAAATGAAAAAAAGGCCTACTTAAAAGTCCAACGTTTGGCTGAGATGTCCCCAATATCATGATATATTGATGCCTGAGACAAAGAGCACTTCCCTCCATTGTATCTACAGAAACCAACTGGGCTGGCAAGTAAACTTTACTTCAACCACAAGCTAAATGTGAGGATTTGGAGCAACGATGCAGCACACAGAACTCTGTACTCCAGTACTTCATTATCATTTGATTAGTCTGATCCTTCCAACTCCACATCTTTCATCTGAGACAGTCATGCCTCTGCGCCTAATGGTGGGGAGTTATGGAAAGAGGAGAGGTCAACGCTTAACTCTCACAAGGAAAAGTAAATGTACGTAATTCTCAGACTCCTACCAACCCTGTCAAGTCTTCCTAAAACTGCAAGGGAATCTCCCGAATTGTTCAGGATCCCAAACAAGCAAAAGAGGACCTTTGTCCAGCTGAGGGAAAAGCTTTGCACAAGAAAGTTATTATTAGGACTGCATTCATGCATTATCTCCCAATTTCCCAAATAAAATAACCTGTGCAGTATACAACTTGAATGCAGAATTTTACAGCAATTCCTCCTTTTGTACGTGCACAGGCCTCAGTAATTCTATCTTTTGTTAAAGCTGATAAACCTTCTAAATTTGTCACCTTGCTGATGAGTATCTGGTTTCTAGATTTTAAATGAATTCCTTGATGCTTTCTCCATGTTTCAGTTTCAGAGTTTCAGCCAAATCTTTGATCTGTACCATTATCTTACTTGGACGGAAAAACGAGTTACAAGGAAAAAATGCTCTTCAAAATCTGCTACTAGAGATTGCTAAAATAAGAATAGCTATTTATAATTTAACCCTCTGTTAAGCCAGTAATGATACTTTGGTGTCCCCAAATCCATAACTGTTAACAGCTATGTGTTCTTACTAAGCAATCGTGAGTTACAAATGAGGACAACAGTTCCAAAAAACCCAAATGCCCCTCAGTGATTTGGCCTCATCACTATGCCATACAGTCAAACTGAAGTAATGACAAATGGTTGGGAAGTCATACCATACCCTACATGCTCCCTGATTCGAATCGCCTATAGCCTGTGTAAGAAAATCATACAGGAAATATGAAAACATGGTGCTGAAATAACAGCAGATGGGAAGAACAGAAGTACTAAACAGTAGTCCTAAAACAATGCCATTCCTTATGCAAAATAATAATTTAGAAATTAGCATATTCCTATGCTAATTCAAATATTACCAATCCATAGCATCCTGAAATTATTCCTGACTACTGGGACTCCAAACATTTTTGGGAGTACAATCCCCAATATTCCCAAAAGTGAATTACTGGAGGAAGGTGGAGAAGGCTACCTACCTATCAATCTATTGACAACATGGCTGTGTCTGGAGCAGGTTCCGTTCATTTCACTGCAGATTGTATAGGATTGTGCCTATTATGGACTACCTGCCAGGCACAGAATTTGTTCAGCGATATGGAGAGAGTACAAATAAATATGTTTAAAATGTAAATATGTGGTTATACCTACAGGCATTGCTGCTAGGGAGACTAGCTTGAATTAGATTTAAGCTTCAGGCATCAACTGGAATGAATGCAGACTTTCTCTTCAGCATGGAAATATCTGCCTGACAGCTAAATTCATAGCAGCAAAATATAGCACACTGTATATATACCTAGACACTGTTCAGTCTTTGGAGTGTCAAAGCAATAGGATATACTATAGATTTTATTTTGCAGGTCACACCTACACAGACCAAATAAAATAAAATAATAAAATAAAATAAAAAAAACACCACTTTCACTTTTATATATAACCACCACAGCTACAAGCTTTTTAAAAATCCAGACAAACTAAAATGCATTGGTACCCATGGACACTGAGTCATAACACAATAAGAAACAAATGGGTGGATATCAATGAGACAATTCAGTTTAAACTTTTGCCTCAAAAGAGATTTGATTGAATCAACTTTGAACTGAATCTTCATATATCCCTACTTAATATGGATTTTGATTTTATTTTAAATTCCTTATGTGCCATATGCTTTCTTTGGCTTTCTGTAAAATAACTATGGAAGTTTTTAAAAATGGAACAGAATGAGATCCTTGCTTAAATGACAGGGCATTTCCCATGTTACATATCACTTTATATCCAATTTTTCAGATGTATCTGGAGATTCCTCCTCAAAGAGAGAGAGAGAGAGAGAGACACACACACATTCTTATTCTTATTCGCATTCCAGAATGTTCCATTTATCTAGGCTGCCATCACATTTCACGTATGTTGAAATTCAACTATCATATTTCCTCCCTGGAAAATATCCAAGGAATTTGAAAATAAACACAAAGAATGCGGATTGGGGAGATCAAAATTCTATGCAGGTGATTATTCAAAGCTTGCAAATGCCAAAATGAAACCATTTCCATCTAAATTAACGATGCTTTAAACATATTTCTGAATTCTAAAAAAGTTGTCATTGTTTTTCCCTCCCTCCCAGCCCCCTGGAAGGAAAAAAAGAGGATTGTTTATCTGCATACTATAACCAAAAAGGACAAAAACAGCATGTTTCATTATGTATCTTTTTTGGTATGAATCCACAAAACACTGTGAAAAAGATGTTTGGTTTGTCACATACAAAGCTATGTTACCTGCAACAAATAAACTCATATGCAAATACAAACAATTATTATTTCCAGTTCATTTTTGTAAAGAGGTACCATTTATATTTCTGGCTTCTTACTTCCTTTTCTTTTCTTTTCTTTTCTTTTCTTTCCTTTTCTTTCCTTTTCTTTTCTTTTCTTTTCTTTTCTTTTCTTTTCTTTTCTTTTCTTTTCTTTTGACAACCAAAGTACAATTAACCTATAGACCATTAGCAAAACTTATCCTTTTAAAAAAATCTAACTGGAAACTACCTCATCAACCATAATTTCAGAGAAATCCTTTTTTTCCCCCCTTCTGCAACTTTGTTCATTCATTTATTTATTAGTTATCATGGCATAACTTTAGTTTCTGCATATTTTATAGTCCTCCAAAATTATTGATGCCATCTGAGAAAAACATGGAAAAACAGGCCTCTCAAAATTCTCTGATTTGTAAGTAGCAAAGCAAAGGATGGATTCTGTTGCAGATAGATGGATCTCTAAGCATGATTTTGGTAGAGAAAAGCAATGAACTTTGGACCTTTTCACTCTTAAAATTTACAGTGGATTCTGAGGCAGTTCTCTAGTGCAGCCTGCCTGCCTGCCTGCCTGCCCGCCCGCCCGCCTTCTTTCTTTCTTTCTTTCTTTCTTTCTTTCTTTCTTTCTTTCTTTCTTTCTTTCTTTCTTTCTTTCTTTCTTTCTTTCTTCCTTCCTTCCTTCCTTCCTTCCTTCCTTCCTTCCTTCCTTCCTTCCTTCCTTCCTTCCTTCCTTCCTTCCTTCCTTCCTTCCTTTTGTCTAGTTGCCATAGGGTTGTTGTGGGAAAAAAGGGGAAGAGGAAATGCTATGCCCACCAGTTTGAGCTCCTAAATGAAAGGTGGGGCATAAATCAAATGAATGAATTAATTAGTACAAACTTATAATTAAAACAACAATAATGATCCTTTTAAAATATTAGTGAAAACATTAAATATTCCAGAAGACTCTTCCACCCACCCGCCCACCCCCAAAAAAGGGCTTTCACATTCTTTCTGAGAGCAGATCATTGGGAAGTAATCCCAAACTCTTCAGAATTTAGGGAGGGTGACACAGGAAGAAGTCCTTTCTAGCTTTCCCAGAAGGAGCCATGCGGTGAATGGCCTCTCCTACAACTCTTACCAACCATGGAACCTCACATAGGCTACACTTATACCAATAAATGTCCTGAGCCATTCATGCCTTTACAGTGCAAAACCTTGACCTGAATCTAGAAAGCAAATGTCACCCAGCATATCTCATTTCACTGCACACACGTTAGCAGCCTATCTCCTAAATTTGCTTGACTGGAAGCTTCTGAATTTCCTTTGACAGAGTCTTAGATGACATATGTTATAGGACTCTAGTGATGAAGAAGCCAAGCCACAAATAACTCTTGCTAGGTCCCATCACTTCAAGAACATCCTTTATTTATGAATTGGAAAATTACCTTGTAAGAACTGGAGAGGTGCAGCATCTGAGGAATAAGTATCTTCTGGTTTATGCATGTAAAATATATTAAAGAACTTTGCATTAAAGGTCCTCCAAATAAATTTGTCCTCCATCTCTACATAGATCAGAGGTGTACTGCTGAATCCTCCTTCACTACTAAAGATCAAGAGGAGGCAATTGTTACTTATTTCATGGACTGAAATAATTCTACTTAGAGATAGCTAATAACTGTTAATAATGAAACAAAACAGATGGTTTTTCTGTTTGATAATATTGACATTCACAAAGGATGCACACATAAAAGGGGAAGGCTGGAGTAGTTTTATCAGGTGGCACCTCTGTTAAGTGCAGGTGTGAATACCACCTGCTCACAGATCTTTGTGGTGTGTTAATGAAATTCACAGATGACACTCAAATGAGAAGGTGATAAAATACCAGAAAGGGCACAGTCGTTCTAGAAATATGAACAAAACTACATAATGAGTTTTGGTTAAAATACTCATCTTGTTATATCTCTGGGGAAAACATTGCCCAACAGAAGTTGACACTAGTGAGTTGAAATACATTTCCAAACAACTGCTAATATACCAACACACACACACACACACCCAATTAAATGGCTCTGAATTATTGAGCATACCATAAAAAGAGAGCCAGTGTGGTGAAGTAGTTGAGATGTTGGACTACAGCACAGAAGACCAAGGTTTAAATTTCCATTCATCCCCAAATTGTACTATGTGATTTTGGCCCAGATAATTTATCTCAGAGATCCAGCTTGGTCTAGTGGTTAAGACACCAGGCAAGAAACTCTGAGTTCTAGTCCTGCCTTAGGCCCAAAGCCATCTGTCTGACCTTGGGCCAGTCACTCTCTCTCAACCCTAGGAAGCCGTCAATGGCAAACCACTTCCAAAAATCTTGCCAAGAAAACTGCAGGGGCTAGTCACCCGAACTAACTTGAAGGCACACACACTGACACACACACTGACACACACATGGCACTTTCTCTCAACCCAGCCTATCTTCTAGAGATGTTCTTGAAGAGATAAAAGGAGAGGAGATGTTCACTGTCTTCATTCTCTCAGGAGAAAAGGTGAGTTTAAATGCAGTGATGAATAAATAGTAACCCTGAATAGATCCAAGAAAGGGCAACACCTATCTGAACTTGGCTGATCATGATCATCAATAATCCTAGATTAGGAAACTGACGGCATCACCTTTCATATTTTCACAAAGAAAACAAGACAAGCATATTCATGTGTTCCCCAGAAGTCAAGCTGTCATCAAGGATGTCTTTGCTTTTTCAGTGAATAATGCACCTTAATAAATATATCTGGAAATTCAGCCTCACTCAGGGGCACACAGAACAGAGCTTAGAATGATCCTGATATATGCAGTTAATTACTGAAATGGTTGCAGCTCCTACTAATGGTTCACCTTACTGGTATTGTTTAATAAAACCATCACCTCCTGCCGGTATTTCTTCTTTTTGTAATAATAGATTGTATTAGTAAAAGTAGAGCTACCCATCCAAATGCTAACCAGGCCTGACACTCCTTAGCTTCCAACCCAGATGAGGTCAGCAAAGTGTTGGCAACAGCTCAGGCAGTATATGCTTAGTGTTTAACATAATGCAATACACAAGTCAGCTTCTGGGGTGTTCCTATTACTCTGTGAGTATTTTGTTTGCATCATTTGTCTCTGAGCAAAGCAGATGCATGTAAATTCTTACTTATCTAAGATAAAAGCATTAACATTAAGAACACTTCTTTTAATCTTTTACAATAAGAATGGAGTATTTTAAGAATGATTTTGTACTTATTAATACTGTTTTTTTCTTTGTCAGAATGTGTTATTCAGGGAAATCACTTCCTACCAAACGGTGATGTTCTACTGTGTGAACTCACAAAATATCAAGGCACACAACTGCAACACAACAACTGTTGTAAAAGAAATAATGAATGCTTTCACCATAGAGAACAATGTGGGGACCCAGGGCCACTGATAGTCTCCAAACCAATTGTTACACCCAAATCTTCTGCTGACTAAAATGAATGAAAATCAATACCGCAGCTTCCTGACTTTCTGAGTTAGCCAACATAGGAAAATTGTCTGTAAGCTCAAAAGAGGCTTAATATAATTAAACTATAAAACCAATGAAAAAAGAAAGAGAGAGTATATACTTTCGTTAACTTCTGCTTGGTGTCCACATTTCCTCCCTATGTTGGTCTTGCCTGCCCTGAGAAGTCTGTGAAATGTAATGAAGAGGCGTGGGGGGGGGGAGCGGGGGGAGATGCTATTATGTCATTTTCAAGGACAACAAAAGTTAATCTCTCTTTGCTGCTACATCTCTTTTGAGCTTGGTACCTCATCTGTATCAACCAATCCTAGTTTTATAGTTCTGTAGATCACCTCAAATTTATTTCTGCGTTTGGGCTGATAGATTACACTGGAGAAGCTAGTTGGTCTGAAGGCTAAAAAAGGCCACGCACCTTTCCTTCTTCATTAGTGTAAGGACTTAGATGAGTCAAGGAACCATTTCTGGTACTTCACTTCCAATGACTCTCTGCTTCATATGCAGTCACACTGCAGGTATCCAACTACCAAGTTTAACAGACACCAACAGTTGTGAATTTTACTCAAAATGCTGGCATCCAGAGAAGGTGAGGGAAAGACTGAGTAACGTTGCAAAATCCATTGGCACTGGTTCTCAGTTTTCTGTTTCCTGAAAAGAAGAAATTTGATCCAGCCCAAAGACAGGTCTTCTCCTTTAAGTTTATATCTTCTTTCCAAATCCAAGTTTGTATATTTCGTGATCTCTTTCCAGTTCATCAAGTCACTATTAGCCATAATTTGAAACAGAGAGAAAGAGAGAAGGAACTCATGAATTGAGGTTTTATTGTCCAAAACCTTATGGTGTTTGAATTATAATATTAAAAAGTTTAACCTCTTTCTCATGTAATACTTACAACTTCAGAACATGTGTGTTCCAACATTTTCCCTTTTATGCTAACCCAAAACAGGCAAGGTGGTAGATGGTGTCAAGATCCAAGTGCCGCCCTTTTGGTACATGCATCAAAGTCATACACATATACAAAGAGGAGATCACAACAGTGACTCCACCATTTTGCCTATTTTCACAGACACACACAGACACACACACACCATGGATGCTGATCACAAAGCATGAAGAGAAAGGCCCTGAGTGATGACCAAGATATAATCAACAGGCCTACATTCCAGTGTATTCTCTGTTCCGGAATCCAAATATGGCTAATGCAAGAAACAGAGATATTTAACCAGCTGATTTGCTGTGCTTCAATCTGAAAGCATTATTGAAGTGGAAATATAAAAATCTGCTTTATCTCATGCTGGCTAGCTCAGTGCTCTTTACATCGGTTGTGGGAAATTTGTACTGGTCTATATGTTGTGGGACAGAAATTTCTGTCGGTCTCAGGCAGTACGATGGTATTTATAATTCAACGTTCTGTGGGAGCCGAAGGTTTTGCGCTGCTAACTGACATTTCCACATAGCCAAGCCTTGCCCTTGAAACTTCATTGCTTGCTCCTAAGCATAGATTTAAGGTCCTAGAGCGACAGCCGTCACCAACACTAAGTGGACTGGAACCTCCTCCCTTGTATTTCAGCAGAGGTCTGTCTGTCTGTCTGTCTGTCTGTCTGTCTGTCTGTCTTTCTGTCTGTCTGTCTATCTATCTATCTATCTATCTATCTATCTATCTATCTATCTATCTATCTATTATCTATCATCTATCTATCTATCTATCTATCTATCTATCTATCTATCTATCATTATCTGTCTGTCTGTCTGTCTGTCTTTAGCTTCTGAAGTCAGTGTTGAAAAGTACTCCAGTTTAGCTAACTATAGCATGCTATTTTTATCTAGATCCAGAACACCAGAACATGAAGAATGCATAGCGTGAAGAAAAAACATAGTAATATAAAACAGGTGTGTATTTGTAGTGTTTAAAAAAAGAAACAAAACTTGCCTAGTCACCTTATATCTTTAGCTACTTTAGGAGAGCACTTACTGTAATTAATACATACTGAAGACTCCTATAATGAGTCCAAATCATATGTTTCAAATAAGGGCAGTCTTTTTTTAATTTATTTATTTATTTTGCTTTCTTCCATTTGTAGCACAGATTTTCATAAAGGATGACCTTCTGCCAAAAAGCTGTATGAAAACAGCCTGCCAAAATGATAATTAAAAAACAGTTCTGTTATTTTTATCTTGGTTATTTATTAGGGCCTTTTTCTCACCAAGTTAAAAAGCATAACGAAATAGACCTGACCACTTCCTGTTTGGCCCAAATAACTATGACACTCTCCCTTTACCAGGGCGTAATTGTACCGATATTTAGGTGCAAGAGAGAATTGGAGCAAAAAGTCCTTTCTGGATTCACCGATGCAACAAGATTCCATACAAGATTCTGAAGCAGGACCAATATATATTGCACTTTCCTCCAAAGCAATGAACAACAACACGTAACAGATTTTGGACACCTTGAGGCTGTTCTGGCATGTGGCTTCATATCAGGGATGAGAAGGGCTGGATGACCACTAGATGAAAGCAAAAAGCCATGCTTTTTGCTGCCATTACGGCCATCTATATTTTTGCAGTCCAGATACGGCACCTATATTTTTGGACAGTGTCAAAGAAGGAGAAAAGAACTTCTTTAACACTAGTATCAGCTGTGAAGGACAACTTAGGTAGAACGTTCATGACCTGGAGACAAGACACAGGCAAAGTCATGGGGAGAAGGGAGAAAAATGTAATAAGTTCTGAGAGCCTGATCATGTCATAGTGAATTGAAAACGGGGAAAGGGCTTAAGACAGGTTGGGGGGCTAACATATCCTTGACAATCCTCCAGGGTGAGAGATGACATGAGATGGGTTTAGTGAAAATCACTGCACTAGAATGGGCCTAAACTGGTTTCTGTATATGTGTGTGCAGCCTGTAACCTTATTTACCACATTAATTTGATGTTTTGTTTTTTTTCTGGATGGCACACAAAATACCCAAAAGCTGGTATTCCACCTTTTAAACATGAGAATACCTCCCCAAAGTCCAGAATAAGGGAAAAACAAAACACACCATGAATATGAATAGATTCCATGTTCTCCTTTAGAAGAACAAAGAACAAAAGGTAACATTTGAACCTGTGTATAGACAGGATGGAAGGAAAGATGGTTTGCAACAGTAGAAAGATAGGGAGAGATGTAACAAATGATCTTGGTGTAAACTATGTAGCTAAATTTTCTTTTCCTTTTCTTAATTCATTCTTTTAATTTATTTGGCTTGCCATTTCCTTTCCATTTCTGTGCCTTGCATAACATTGCTTACCTTGAAAAGGAATACTGTGATTGCTAAAATAATAAAAAATTTAAAGTACAGCCATCAGACCATGCTTGTCCTTACATAGCATCACTCTGATGGAGATTCCTGAGTTAACAGAATGACAGCTCCCAGCACTGCCATTTTTATTTAGTTCAGAAATCCATTGGATTAAATACATTCCTTCTCAGAGCAATGCATTGACATTAAAACTCCTTTGTTCACAGAAACTTTTACAGAAGCTCTGTGTGTGTGTGTGTGTGTTTTATTAAATCAAATCATTCTCATGAATACGACAGAGTAACTTCTGCCGAGAAGGGCATTGTTGTCGTAACACTAACCTCACTCCATGAAATATCAGCCTCACTTTCTTCCAAATTTATATATATTACTTTCATGAAGAAAATGGGGGAGTGGGAATCTAGTGGGTTAACAACAACAATGACAACAAAGTTAAAAATAAAAAGAAATTCTCGTTCATCCCTAATGCCATATAGCAGGAACCTGTCAAAAATCCAGGTGAAGCAAACAAGTCAAGTGGAGATTTTATCCACAGGGATGCTAAAGGAAGGAAGGAACCAATTGTCTTAGAGCTATAGTAGTATATTCTATTATTTTGAGAGATTGAACTAAAAATAGATAGAGTTGACCACCAGCTCTTCTGCTGAGTTTTGGAAGATAGCAGGTGGAGGGCACCAAACTCAGTCCAATGTATACACCTTACAGATCTAGCAGAATGTGCTTTCAGATTCTCTTCAGTAATGGTCATCCTTGTTGGTACCAAATATGTACAATAACTGAAACACTGTGTGTGAGATATCTCAATCTCTGTCATCTTTATCTCTTTCGCAGCAAGAAGGGTTTTGAGATCAATATAATTTATTTCAAAAGGGGGATTAAAAACGTGCAGGTTAGAAGGGTTCAGTTTTTGCTACATCTCCAACGTTGAATGCTATAATCGACTTCCAATGTCATAAATATTACTAAATATTGCCTAATAATTATATCAAGTCTTCATGGTACGAGGCTCTAATTTATGCTCTCATGCTTATTTTTCTCACCTTTGTTTAAAAGTTGTGAAACGTTCTTCACTGTAAAAAACCCATCCCTGAAGTAGACATAAATTAGTACTTTGCCTTTGGTTTTGGTATAAAGGAATTTATTACTGTGTGTTGTTATATTGGTTGTTGCTTTATTTAATCAAAAAGAAAGGGGAAGTTTAGAAATACTATTCTGTTCTCCCTTCTGCCTTACGACTGGCCTCTCACAGATCTGACATTATCTAGAGTCAGAGTTTGTGCATTATTATGAGAAGCAACAAACGTATTTCATGTTCTCATATGCTGTGTGGACACACACAGACAAACATTATTAGCAAAACCTGAAAAAAGTTTCAGATATTGTCTGTGCCTGTTGAAATTAACGATTTATGGCAAAACAACTTATTGAGCTGTTCTTTCTGCCTATTGTGATTTAACAAAATATAACCAATATTCACAGTTGTAATAGAAGCCAGGTAAGCACTTTCCAAATGTGTGTGGGTTGTCATCACTTATATCTGCATGCCATTCATGTTGTAGAGAGGCTATGATCCAGCTACTATAATTTGTGTAATCATACCAAACTAAAAATAATATTTTGCTTCAATCATACTCAACCATTTTTTCCCCCTGGCCTATTTGTTGCAGTGTCTAAACCTAAACCTTTTTTCTTTTCCTTCTTAGTTTTCAGGTGTTGGGGAGAGGAAAGCATTTGGGGATCAAAGAAAAGAGGAGATTAAATGCTACCCTCCCATTTTGCATCTGCTTCTCAGAAATAAGCAAAAGACACGGGGAATGGACTGCATTATGCCTTTAATGAAATTGGATCCCAGAACTCTTTTTATAGAGATAGAGAGGAGGGCAGGAGGTGCCATGCTGGAATGAGTAAAACACCCCTTCTGGAAGGCTAAAGCAGCTGCATTCTCCAGAATCACAGCCGGACATTTTAAAAAAATATTTATTAAATTTATATACTGCCCAACTCCCAATGACTCTGGGCAGTTTACAGCTACTCTGTCGTTATAGTTGTCCTGAAGACTTTCCCAGCTGTTTCTGCTTAGAGAGCATGTCCAGATGTCTATAAAATGTCCCTTTCAATCTCTTTGCACAGCCTTAAGAGGGTAGTTGGGGCTGTGACTGGCATATTCAAACCATTTATATCCTTTTCAAGATGAGTTTAAAAATCTGGAAGATGCTTAGATGACGAAAAGATTATAACACTGATTAATGCACAGCAAAAACTGAATGGCCAGTAAATAGAAGAGAAGGAGCCTCAGACAATTTATATCTATATCCATGGATGTATAGATGCAAGATATTCATATTCCTGAATGTCCTGCATGATCATTAACTTCAGAGAAGCCATTTTTCTTTACAGGCAATATCCATCTGTGCACGTTGCTTGCTTTTTCTTCATATAGACTGTAAAAGCAATCAATGACCTATTCTGACTCCCACTTGAATGTCTTTTGTTTGTTTGTTTCATTTACTTGAGTGCAATGATGGAATGGATCAGAAGTTTACAACACCCTAAGCCCTTCAGACCACTTGTTGCCAACCATGAGAAATACAACACATCAGGTATCTACTACTAATCCACTCAAAATATTCTTTCCACTATGGCCAGATCTCATCTTGCTGTACCATTCACACATCAATTACCCCTTTTCCCCCTCCACTTGCCCATAACGTTCCACACACGTTCCTCCTGATCAGGAGAAAACATTTCATTTTCCAGGTATAGGAACTGTTTATCATGTGGAAAACCATTCAGTCATGAGAGCCACCAAGCAGCATGCTTAGAAGTAAGCTCAGTCACAGATTTACCACTTGGCCTTCCAAGCATTACATTGCTCTACTAATGATAGTAGAGAATGTAATGTCTTTACATTGCCCTACGGGTCTTGACCTGTTAGCTGCCTGGATAGAGAGCCACATAAAATGGTTCTGAATTTCCTGATGGGAGCAGGGTTTAAGGGTAATAAGTGCATTGTTAATCTGTGAATTGTAGATGAAGTTTGCATTGACAATGCAGAAAGGACATACTGAAAAGTGCACAGTTTTAATCTCTCAGCTGTGATTTCTCACTGTATTAAGTTACAAAGCTGATTAGCAGCAAACAACTGTGACTGGAACTCTGCCATTTACTCAATAAAAACTTAATAGCTTCAACATGCAAGAAGCTTGCAGCTTTGATGGGGGGGGCGGGGTTGGATAGGGGAAGAAGAATTACAGGTCTGCCACCTTGGTGCAATGCTTACAGTTTTATGTTGAACTGACAACAACGACAACAACAAAGATACAGACAACTTCAGCAGCTGTTGGGACCAGCAGGGTTTGTTCAGTTTTCTATAAAGCCACGTGGCCACCTCACTCCAGACAGATGCATTCATATCAATTCATATCAAGTCAAACAGCTCACACAGATTGTTTCTCTATTTACAGTTCCCTAGTCCTAGGCTAACAATGATGAATTATATTGACAAATTAAAGTCAACTGTTCAGTTCCTTTCTGCATGTATGCATCTTGTGAAATCAGATGGAGAGATCAGGGATAAAAATGTGAAGAGACACAATCTCTCATGCATTTTGCTTGTCTGTTTTCAGATAATGGAAATGGCGGGCCAATCAAAAGCAAGTTCATAAAGGTGCACCATGACATTCAGTACAATGCGTTGTGCAATTTCCAGGCCTACCAAGAGATCCTGAAGTGGATTGTGTCAAACTCCTTCGTTTGTATCAGAACATCTGAATAGATGTATATCCAGATATTTCTGCTCAACTGTAGTTTTGTAGGAGTTGAACCTGATGCCCTTCACGTCTCGGGAGAAAGCTATCTTGTAAACTAGGCACAGATGGGAGAGACCTCAAGGCTGAGAAATGAGTAGTTACATAGCCATTGGCTGAAAAAGATGGGAATAGACGTCCAAAATTTAAACCCATATAGAGCCCATATAGAGGACAGGATTCTGGGGTTAGGTTAGGTGGAATTGCTTCATATTTATGACTTCCTAATTCTCTGCAATAAATCTACTTATCTAACTGTCTTGTGCCTATTTGAGAATTCAGTGCAGGACAGCGAGGGATCTTACTTGGTGTACTGAGGCAAAGAATTGACAGAAACATAAAAAAAAAAATCCAGCATCATTTCTATGGGAGTGTCAAACCAGCAGAGAGAGCAGCAGGGCATGGAGTCTGCTAGCATTCACAATTCTCTGGTCAAAAATCTGCACCAAGCACTAATTTACAAAATATTGGTCCTTTCACAAAAAAGATTAATTTACATTTTAGGAAAACATGCATATTAGGAAAAGGCTTTGTTTATCAAGAAAAGATGCAAATGGCAAGCAGATGGAGATTTTTGTTGCAGTCCCCCCTCCCCTCCCCCTTGGACCAGCAGTCTGTAAAAATAAACAACAATGGACCAGAATAATTCCTCTCTAACACTGAAATGGAATGGATTTATTCTGAGCCAACCATCTTCACTGTAGCAAGATGAATAACTATCAATGCACTTTCCAGTTTCCTTTGAATTGTTTATGCTTTGTACTTGTTTTAGTTCACTTGCTGTGCCGTCCAATTTCCTGTAGCCAAGAATACACAACCCGCAAGGCCTCATCATTGGCCTTGGATGTGGACTGATGGGAACTGAAGGCCAAAACCTCTGGAGGATACCAAGTTGTTCGTTCTTTGGAGAGTGGAGAAAAAGGAAGTCAAGACCTGGTGCCTTTGTGCCCAAACCTTCATCTGAGCAAGCGGCAGATTAAGGCAATGGCCCCAGGGAAGGCCAAACTACTTTCCACTGGGGCTGGTAGCTTTCCATTTCAACAAGTGCTTCAACGGACAACTGTGAAACTTGTCGTGGCTGATTTGATTCAGTGCAGAAGGGAGAACAAACACGACGTAGTCCATCACCTCCAAAGTGCAACCTAAGTGTTAAATTCTGCTGCTAATGCATAGTTCAGTCTTGCTGATGCCCTAGCAATGCTGAGTTTTAATGAGCAGAGTAATAGTAGCCCACTGTTCAACTCTGGAAGGGGTCATATCATCAACACTGTGGTCTATGGTACTCATCTAGAACAAAGAGGTGTTAAAGCTTCAGGTTCCTCTCCTTCATATCGAAGCTAATTTGGCGCTCAACATCTGCTTAAGTCATTACTGTATCCTCATCAGGATAATAAGTAGCCTCAAGCTACCGTCTGATTGAAGATTCACAGTCCACATTTCACTGCTCCCTTCAGCCCTCTGGGGGTACAGATCAGCAGCTCGCGCCTTCTGCTTTGTTGTGCAGAGTCTGTGCCAACAATTCCAAAAGATGCAGGTCTAATGAATTGGCTTTAATGGTCCTCTTACCCACTTAAATGGCTTTGTTTTAATTGGTTGTGCTACTCTATGTCCAGAACTACACTGAAAAGTTCATGGCATACATGCTAATTGTCCCTTTCTAATTACTGCATAACGTACAAAGGTCTGACAGAGCAATTTTGGAGGTGAGGCTCCATCATTAGTAACTCTCTTTATATTTAATTTGATAAAAATCACTACAAACTTACACCGTGAATGCAGCAGGAACAACATCTATTATGTAATCTAAACATATCTTAATATACAACGGCATTTTTGGTTCCACAGAGTTTTCTTTTCAGGCTTTCAAAACTAGGATACTTTCAAGCAGAAGCAAACTCAGCTATTCATACGATCCCCTAAGTGTACTTAACTTTCATGGATCACTTCTTTGGGGCTGAACTTAACTAATTCTCTACTTTCATTTACCAGATGAAAAGAAGAACGACAGTACATTTACAAGCCCTCACGCATTCCACGAGGAAACAGAAAGGCAACCAAATCATTGAAGGAGAATTGTTGTTGACGAGAGTTTTTGCAGCTCTTCTGACTTTAATTGCTGATGCCATTCATAACTAGCAAAACATCCATAGCTTGCCTCCCAACAGAGAAAACCATGGGATAGATCTCATTTCCATTCTTACTAAATTGCACTGCCACCTATTAGGGTTCTCAGCTCTGTTTAATGTGCCCCAAACTATCTAGAGTTCACTATGTAGTTTAGGGTAACTTCACACCACAACCAAAAGGACTGGGGCACTTCTAATGTAATAAGTAAATACATGAACTGAATTCAAATGTATACCGTTGCCTTCTGCTGTACCCTGATACAGCATTATGATTATGTAAGTCTGTAACAGATAAACAATATCTATTCTCCAAGCCCACAAATGGTTCTTCCTGCAAAATGACTGGAATTCCTTTTTCTTTGGAAATGATAGCATTGAACCTAAAACCTGACACAGATGAAACTTATGCCTTTGCTCTGAGCTGCTAGTGGCCCTTTCAGATGAGGTTTTCACATGCCAACACGTTTGAGGACTTTCCAGGATGTTTGAAGAGTTTCTATAAAGCTAGTGAAATTGCATGGAGGCCCTTTATACTTTCTGATCTATGCTTCAGTTGGGTTGGATACTTCAGAGAGAAAATTGAGCCAGCCTTGTAAGAAGTGCAGGAAAGATCAACAATGGAGTTGGCTTAATACAGAAAATCCCATGGAAAACATGTGCTTTCCAACTTTTAAATGATAGCTTTGCCAACCCACAAATTATGTTAAGTTAGCTTCAAACCAGTTTTGTTTTGGGTGGAAGCCAGCCTACAGTGATTCCCAGAAAGCGTTTGGATTGCAAGGTCTTAGGCCCCTTAGAGAGGCCCATCAAAATACCTGATTTCTCTCTAATTCATCTTTAGAGTGATGAGTTAAGATTTCCTTGACCCACAGCTTCAGATACTGTATTCCTTTTAGGGGGATCTGCAAATTCATTGTTAGTTTCTGCTTTGGGCCAATTTCAGCAGGGATGGTAATATTTAAATTTAATCTTCTATACCTCTGTTGCATGATGCTAGGGACTGAGCACCATCTTCATTAAGTATCAATTGGGAATCAAACAAACAAGACTATATTAAAGCATCATTTCCCAGCCTGCAGGGTTCCAGTAAAGGAAATAATAAAGTGTAATATGAAGAATAAGCCTCTACTTTAAGAGGAAGAGGACTAATTAAAACAGGGCTTAACAACTCTATGGATTGATTGGGATCCAGCTGAGAAAATTAGTCCTTTGGGACTAAGATTACACCCAGCACAATCTACTTTTATTCTCAAGTACAGGTTATGTGCTTAACGCTTTGCTTTTGGGGCTGAACTGCATGAAGAAGAACTTTTAGAAGAAACCTCCATTTTCTATACAAATAAATATTAATATTACCAAATAGAAAAAAATTAAGTTGTTTATATTCTTTCAAAATTCTTTAGAAATGCTTTAGTAACCTTCAGATCCACATTTACATTTTGGTTTAAGGCATTGTAGAAAAACAACTCTACAGAAAACATCCATGGGAGAATAATTTTTCATACTTCCTCTTGCCAGTGATTTGCAACAACTCGTACTGCTAACTTCACAAGGACAGAGTTTGAATTTGTAGCATGCAGAGTAACTTCACTGGGAATAAGAGCAAATACAGTTGCATATTGTAGCTTAGATGGGACATTATTTTAATCATGGCGTTTCCCCCTCTTTTTTGCATATCATCTCAAGATATTATCCCATCCACCAGCAAAAAAATCAACAATCTCTTTTGAAGATACTAGGAAGCACTGTGGATAATCAAAATATATTCCAGTACTTGGAAATATTGCAGATAATAGATCTTTGGTCAACAGTTTAAAATATTTGTGCACTATGTAAAGAACTCAACATTAGAGACCAACAACAATGTATGGAAGAAAAACTGTGTATTCTGTGCAGATTGTCTTATTAAATTTCCCCTTGTCTGATGGGTAGATCTCCAAAGTCAAAGTAATATTCAAATATTTGTCTGGATGATTGTACTGTGATAGGAATTGTCCCAGCCTTCACTTCTGGGAACAAAGCATCTTGGTCTAATCCTGGGCATATGGATTGCAAATCAATTCATCTATATTCATTATCCAGAGAAACAGATACTACTGTACATTCTGTATTGAAACCAAAGTTTGGTAACTCCAGTAGAAGAGAATATCTGTAGCTCAGGGTTGAACTGTGGAGTTCTTGATGCTCTCGGAGCTTGGTTGTTTTCTTGCAAATGTTTTGTTACCCAACTAGGTAACATCATCAGTGTACACTGATTATTCACTGTACGAAAAAATAAAGGACTAAAACTGCCTACATTAACTGAATCTTCAGGGCAAGAACACAGTTGAAAAATTGCTACAACTCTTTACTAGCGTCTTGCATTAGAAGACGGGATTGTCAAAGGCTCAGTACTTGTGGATACATTCGGTAGGCACTAACTCATGAATCAATAACTATCAGCGAGGCTTTTGCCAATGCACTGCAGCATTAATGAGCTCAGAGGAGACATACAAACTGGTTCAACTGACAGAGTTGTCCGCCTGAATTTTGCTAGAGATAGAAGAAATGAAAAATAATACACCATTACATTTGTCAGTGCATTCAATTTTAGGCACTCAATCTGTCTTGGTTGTTTTCTTTTATGGGGTAAAAAGCAAGCTTGTGTATGTCTTTATACCAGTGCAACGTTACTGACGTCATGCGATTGTCCCACAAATGGTGAGACACTTGATAAGTCAATTTGTGCCCAATTATTTTATGTCACCGTGATTCAAAGAAGTATCTATTATCTCTTCCACTGTGTCTTTTTATATTTCCCCATTAAGAAGGTGATAGATTGAATGATAAATGAATAAGTAGTCATATACTGCAGAAGTACCTAGGTTGATGGTTTGGGGGGAAAAGAGCAATATGGATTGATGTACAAAACTGGTGAAAATTATTCCTCACCACCGCCTTCTGTATCCTGTAGCTCTTCCTAAGGTGTCTGAGTCATCTGCCTCTTGCGGAAACGAACACTCTGTTTGCACTGTCTACTATCGAAGGCAGGATATGAATCCCTAAACTTTTACCTAGGTTATACACCTTGTGACACACTCTCTGCTGACAGGCCTATCTTGAAGCAAATGTTGAGGAAGAAGAGAAATTGACCATTGTATTTGGCATCTGGAATGGAAGCCCTCCATCAGTGAGAGAGAAGTTCCAGATCCTTTAAGACAGAACAAACAAGCAAACAAAAATCAGGGGGGGGAAAGAAAAAGAAAACTACCAAGAAATATAATAGGAAATAAGTAACACAGATGTTTCTTTTTTACATTGAGTTGCATGTTTAATGTACGGAACAGCTGCATTGATTATGTTAAGCCAAGTTCCAGTCATTTGGGTATTGCTCAGCTCTGGGGTTCTTGTTTAAAAACCCATGGAGGAAATGCCACAATACACCAAGTGACGCACTGTTGTTAATATTGTGCTTAGATCTGAACAACCACATTGCCCTGTACTCAATGGGCTCCAATTCTGTTGTGTATAATTACTATTTACAAAGTCTCACCTGCAGCCCTTTGTTTAACAATAAAAAGACACAGTTGCAGCTGGATGCAAAATTGATGCAGGTTAATACACAGGGTATAGTGTGTGTGTCCGTGTGTGTGTGTGTGTGTGTGAGTGAAGTCCTCCTGTGTTCAGCTGGAGTTGCAGATGCTAATTTTTTACTCAAGTGATGATAAAGGCAAATTCTGGGTTTCTTCTTTGGCAAAACCTCCTAAGAGTAATTTTCAAGAGACCATGATGCTGTTTTCAAAATTTATTTATATCAGACGGATATTACTCCATCATGGTTGGATCACTAGATTATGGAACAAAATGGCTTAGTACAACTACTTAAACTAACTGCATCCAATGTAATAAACAATAGCCCAGAAATATCATGCATTGATGTCTGTATCCATGCACATAGATATGTGCACATTAATATATATAAAATACACATACACACACTCTCACACAATACGCACATACATACAAATACATACAAATACACAGTATATCTGGCATGACTTTCTTTCTTGGGAAGAAAAAAACATTATTGAAGTAAGGAAAAACATTAATGGCAGGATAAGAAACCTTATCTCCATAACTTTCTGTCCTTGTTCACCATTCTTGGTTCTCCCACATCTGTATATATAAATGAATATACTGCCTTCTGTTTTTTAAAACTTCTCACCTTTCTCTTTTTGAGGACCTCATCAGCTCCATCTAGCCATGACTTTCTCACCTGTCCCCTTCTACTCAACACACTTGTTGCTCTTCCTTATACTTGTTCTGCAATTCATCCCTCATTCATTCTCCCTGTATGACCAAACCACTTCAATGCATTTCTTTTGTACCAGTCAATCAGTTTTATATTCCATTCACATTCATTCAGCACCCATTTATCACTGACCCAATCTCTTCTTGCTTTTCTGCACATACTTTTTTAAATACCCCATTACCATTGCATTCAATTTACTTTTATGTTTCTCCTGACATATCCAATTCTCACTTCCATATAAAAAAGTGGGCAGACATACACTGTTCTGCATAGACATTTTTGCTTCTTTTGATGAACCCTCATTCTTTGCAACAGAATACGTAGCATCCGTTGCCTTTCTACCAGCATTTGCATTTCTCTATCCACTTTCCCAACTTTTGAGCATCTACTGTTCTAATTGTTCACAATGTATGTATAACTTGCAATTGTTCACGCCATTTTCCTGTCAAAAATAAATACTTTTGCCTTTAATATGTCAGTTTTAAATTCCATATTCTTTGTGGCATCTCTGTAACATTCACAGCAATTCTTTGGATTCTCAGTCAACCACACAGCATTGTCTGCATTTAAAGTACCCGCACATTCATACCACCAGCCAACATACCCCTATCATTACCTTGAACCCTTTCACATTTATCAGGAAATACTTTAAACAACCAGGAGTAATCAAGTATCCTTCCTACCGATTAATGGTGAACCATTCACAAAGCATTTAATTTATTCTCATGTATGCTTTATTTTCCATCACCTAAAATATAAAACCAGAAAACTGAATCTGAATCTGATCAAAGGCCTTACTAGTGCCACTTCTGTTTTCCACATGGGCTAATCACTGTAGTCTTGAGAAAGAACATTTAGGGGTAGTCCCCACAAGCATTTAGGGGTAGTCCCCACTGTTACTCTCCAGTAGCTGATGATACATGGACACCTACCTTAGATCTTGCAGGTAAGCTACAGCCTTTATGACTAAGACCCACTGCCAGCCTTATCCTGCATGGGTTTGTCTAATCTTCTTTGAATCTGGCCACCCACATATTTTCCATTTATCTAAGACAAAATTCAAACATTTACACTACTAGGGGAAAATGTATCTGAAAACAGTTGTAATGGAGGAAGCTGTACATAGGCAAATCATTTGTGCAAAGTTCCCCATGGTGTTTGGAAGCACTGAGAGAAATGAAATAATTCTGAATGAAGTTTAGGTAACTGCACAGGAATAGTCATTACTGATTCTACACTTTCATAGCTAGAACATGAATCAAGTCAGTATTTCCTAGGTTTATACATAATACTTACACACTCCAATCAATACGAAACTATTGCATCAATTTAATTTACCTGACTTGTTAATGGGACAGATATTATTTCCACCCTTCTGATAAGCATAAAGTAGCAGTGGGATCCAGACAGCATGCGTATCTTCAAATAAATAAATTCCTGGATTGATTGAGATTTATGTAACACCTTTCAAGCTTTGCAAGTGAACTGTAGATATGGCCTGGTAGATGTTTGAGTTCCCAGTGGGAGATATCAGTTGATTTGATATCTACACTGTATTTGGTCATGATGATTAGAATGTAATTGTTCTCTCACATGTTATCACTAAAGACACAATGTGAGGAAGACGTCTACATGAATCACTGTCTGTCTTCTGGAGAAAGTTGAGAAGAAAAACAGGATGAATTAAGCAAAACTAAGGCTTTAAAAAGATAATAAAATATATTCACCTTGGCTTCCACATCTCTGTTAAAAATAGTAGCAGCAGAGGTATTGCAGCAAGAAAAACAACCATGAACACAAATGTGCAATCTTTTTAATTGGTCACACTTAACGTTTTCATGTCTTCATTTCAGACTATTATTAAGTTTGAATGACTACGTTAACATGGGGATCCTGTTAGCATTAGCTTCTGCGTTTCATTCCATATCCAACCCTTATGAGAACAACGGCTTCAGCATCTCTCTTTCAGGGCACAGGCAGAATGTGGATGGCATCCAATTTTTCATCAGCTGTACAGATGGTTTTATTTCACAAATGCACAGATGGAAGTTCCTGAATGCCTGACAAGGTGTAAAAACTGTTACTGCGATTACAAAGGGACAAAAAAGAAGCAGAGGGAAATTATAATTAGCGAGGACTCTGCCTCTTAAGAGTTTATTAGTTCAGAACTTAAATTTTGTCCTTGGTGTGCACAAAACCCTTTTGCAGAGCAAGAGAAGAAAAACACATATCAGATTAACAAAGAAAACTGGTTGGAAGTCCCCCAAGAGCTCATGCAATCTTGCAAGTATCTAACTCATTATCGTTCTTGATATAATTCCCTCTGAAACTAGCCAAAAGCATGTTACAATAAATTCAGCCAACCAATCGCAAAACAAATTGCAGTGTTTTCTGAGGGGATTTGAAAAGGAAGGATTAGCAGAGGTTAATTTACAGGTAAAATACTGAAGGTGCTCATTAAAAAGATGGAGTACAATCTCCAGCAGAGAAACTAAAACTGATAACGTCTCCTCTTTTAGAGTAGCTTTTTGAAATGACATCAAAAACAGTGGGTATGTCCATACATATAGGAACATTCTCTTGTGCCGGATTATCTTCTTTTGCACACTCACACGCCAACCCAAGCTCACACTCCATTTATTTAAGAAAGGACTAATTCTAATTGTATCTCGGAGCTTTATATTGTTCATAAATATCACTTAGACTGTAATCCTCTGCAAATTTATATGAGCATAAATTCTACTGAGCTCAGTGGGGCTTAAGGCCATGTAGATGTGAGGATGATGGCCCTGCTGATGTCTGCTGGTCATGCCAAACTATAGTTACAAATATGCGCTAGATGGACCACCTGGAGGCCTGCAAAGGATTCTGAGAAGAGCAGAAATATTCAAAAATGACATAAGCTGGAGCACTACAGGAAGAATGAACAAAATATGTGTTGTGGAGAAGAAGGATAGGAACAAGCTGACCAGTCTTCCCCAACCTAATAAAACCCCAGGTCAGAGATTTGGGTTTGCGATCATGGGTTTTCCTGACTGGGGATTTGATGTAGTCTTCCTTTGCTTTTGCATCTGGCTCTACTTGAATTATGTGAGCTGAAAGAATCATGTCTGCTAGCTCTCATAAAATACGACTTTTATGTGGCAGATGTACACCTGCAAACCTTCTGCTTCTGCCCAATGACACTAAAGCTGTTGAATGTATCTTTAGCAGGACAATTTTGATAGGCATTTTACAACGGCTACATAAATGAAATGAGTTAACACAACCTGGGCCACAACCCCATTCAAAAGCTATGGAGCCATACCGTATTTCTTGCTTCATCTTCTCTTTATGTCCCGTCCCCGCCCTCTTGTCATTTATATGTGACCAAGCACATTTCATCTGGTGTGTCACATGAAACCATTTTGATGGCTTTATAGTTTAGTTCCACCTGTTTTAATAAATGGTAATTCTGTACTTTGAAAGTAGGTGAGAAAAGTAAACTAGGACTCAGTTTCTACGGAAAGAATTGCACAGTTATATTTTGCCTTCTGTTGGTGTCCAACTTCTGAAGCTCTGTTCTCTCTCTCTCTCTCTCTCTCTCACACACACACACACACACAGACACACACCTGGCTTCTGAAAATGTTACTATGTCCAAGAACAAAGGGATTAATGCTACCATCACCAATACTGTTTTAAGCAAAGGAGTCTTACAGAAATGGTAATAGGTTTTAAAAATATCTTGACTCATTAAATTTGTTTTTACATCACTGAAGTTTCTCTTCTGGGCCCCATAACTCTCTAAGCCTAACATTGCTAATTGAGCTTGTAATATACAGTAAGTGAATACCTGATTCTTTGAAAGCTATGCCTAAGGCTGTTGTCTTCTGTGAGCAAATGAAATTAGTATTTCCAAAGGGCCAGTACTGCATATGTGACAGAAACTGTCCAAAAGCTGGTGAACACTGATGCACAATGTTCAAACTGGATTTTTGGCATTCACCAAGTTTGGGACAAGCAACTGTACTGCTTAATATTTAGCTTGTCATAAGTGTGCACCATAGTCCCGTTCAGGTGATACATCTACAAATTCATGCTGTGATGTCACTGAAGAGACAGATCACTATCAAGATGCCACTCACATGAACATCAAAGGACATCTAAACAACTGTACTCTATTCATGGAGACCAGATGTTCAGGAACATCACCATGCAAGTTACAGAGGAAAGGGACTGCTCCCCTTCCCGTGTGCTGAAATGTACACATGGATGTCTCACCTGAAGACAGCTTGTATTTCCAGTGAATGAACTTAAAACATCATTAATGAATGTCTCCTCTTTTTTTCGAGGAACTATGCAAAAATAATTTTAATTTCACCCAACTCCAAGAACAAATATTTACTCCATTTTTGAGTAACCTCAACATAGCACTAAACACTGAAAAGGAGATAGCTTAACAGATGCGGTTCACATGTTAGACAAAATCTGGGGGTTTTAGCCATAAGGTACTGAATAAAACACACTTGGATTGAAATCATACATCAGAATAAGACATAAAGCATGGTTCAGTAGCCACAAAGCTGGACTTGTATAACCAGCTTAAAAAAAATTATGTTTTATCTGAATCCAGTTATATTCTCTGTTGGCAGTTTATTCTAGATCCTTCTGTAAGGGGGTTGATCCTCTCTGGATCCTGAGGGGAGTTCTAACTGCCAGCCTTTACTGGCAATATGGCTGAACCACTGTCCAAACTGTCAAGTAGAGCAGGAATTCAAATATCATCAACACCACCTGCAAATCAGTTCAGGAATTAACCATCTCCAAGTCCATTTGCCTTCATTTACAACTCACCCTAGGATTGACAACTCTGGGTATATTGAAGCTTGTAGCTCAGTTCTACTCAAAGGTAAATCTCATTCATCTCAAGATGGCATATTCTTCTCTCAGTGGGTATTCAGAATGTATTTCCCACAGAATATGCCCCTAAGAAACACAAATACTGGGTAGCTCCATACTTTCCACCAACAGAACAGGGGTTGCCCATTTACAACTACTACTCAGCCATCTGTCCCTTTGAACAAATATCTTTTACACCACCAACCTGTCACTAGAGGCTAACAAAAATGTCACCGTTTGTAGCTTAGATGGAGGAAATTAAAATAACAACCAAGAACACCTCTCTGGTTGTAAGTCAGTTGAAAGGAAATCTCACCTTATTTCAGATTTATCAGTTACTGTGGCAACTTTTTTCTTCCCTTAAAATCACTTAAAATATATCAAGGGTTATCTCCTCTCATTAAGCAGGTGACAACACTGAGACTATCAATTTAGTAGGGTATTTAATTTTGTTTAATGAAGGATTATTTTACACAGTAACATCTGGTCCGTGTTTGAAGTATATGACACCAGCTGCTGGGAACAATACCTTTTACAGACCAGGAACACGCTAGCCAGTCACTCCTTTTAAAATTTCACTGATCAAGCTGGCTGCTAATTAGATAATCTTTCAAATGAGTTTCCTCTGCATTTAGAATGAAAAGTAGTAGATAACCTAGGCAGAAAGCTATCTGTTTGCAATCAAAAACATTCTGCCGGAATTGAGTAGGGCCAAAGGAGATGTGACAACAGCAGCCACCTTTATCATTCCTGCCTGTCTGGCTCACATTTAAAATGTGTTCACGTTTCTTGTTCCAAGAGAAAAAGAATAGCTAGCAGAAGATGAGAAAGTGCTGGGTGGAGCGGAAAAGGAGAGAGAATGGAATGCCAAAGCATCTTTATCTCCTGAAGAGCAATGGTTTCGGTTGCTCAATGGCTGCCATGTATGTCTGCTCTATATTCCCTGATGTCCCATAGAAGCTAGATGAAAATCCACAGCTGCTCGGCTACATGCCTCCAACGCTCACATGACAGCTTTCCAACCCAGTTAACAGCAGCCTTTGCAAATCTAACCTTCTGGAATGTACCAACCCAACACGGAGTGTTAAATGCACACATGCGTTCTATCTGCAGCTTTATAAATGGACGCTGTAGGAAGGATGTGCTTGCAGACCACTGGCTCTTTCTGCTTGTTCAGCAACTTCTGTTGCCCCAACCTCTGAAATGCAGGCCGTTCTAAATTCCTCGTTGCTTTTGTGCTGGGGTTGAGAAGATCAGAGCAGAGATCCAGAGAGGCTGTTCGACCTCCCCAACTCTGGTGCCACAGGAGTTGGACTGGTCAATTGCATGATGACCACCACAAAATCCCTGGGGTGTTTATAGATACTGTATTTTTACAGAAAGAAATTCAGACACTTTTGCCCCTAATTTTAAAGGACGGAGCCTGTGTGCTGGCAATTAATTAGTTAAGGTTATAAGGATGTGCAATGATCCCAATTGCAACTAGCCAGCAATTTCTCTCTTGGCCCAATTCTTTCCCAGTTTGAATAGGAAGGGGAGTGCAGTATTTCTGCCAAGCCAGCTTGCATGTACCATTAGAGCATTTGTACTCTTTTCGGGGGAGAAAATGGAAAATGTGCCATTTCTGTCAGATGTGTCACTCTATCACAGTGCACAAAGGGAACATCAATGCAATATTTTCATGGCTGCAGGAAAAAAGAAAAAGGGAAAAACAGAACACCTGCAACTGTCGCTTTCACTCACGACAATTAATGGTGCCGAGTTAAGATGGGAAGTTGACTACCTGGAGCTCCTGAAAGGTACTGGGAGTTTATTTTTATCCTGAGGAAGATGGTTGCTTTGCAGCAGTTGAGCTGTAGATCAACATACAGCTTTCGAAGATGTGAAAGGCCGGGGGGGGGGGGTAATCTCAAAATTTAGCTGAAATGAGGGCTGATTCATATCACCAAATTCCACGATTACCAGATCCACAGCCTTGCAGGGGTGGAGAATGAATAGGAATGTTGCTACACTCATGCAATGCCCCCAGAGCAGTTCTGTCTTCACTCCCAGTGGCCCTGCTTTATGCTCTTGCCTTTCTGTCGGTCTATATCAGGTATGGACATTTGGGTGGAAAACAGCGGACTTCAGATTGTGGGGGAGAAATACGAAATGGTAACATTGTGATTAGAGCTGAGTTTGGGGCAATTCTTTGCGTGTATTGTTATTATTATTATTATGGTTGGTCACACAGTCAGCCAGATGTTTAGGCTGGATTATTGATGATGATGATGATGATGATGATGATGCTTTGTCAAACAGTCAGCCAGATGTTTAGACTGGATTTGGCATTTTTATTCACCTATCAAGTCCTTCCCAAGGACCTGGGATGATGATGATGATGATGATGATGACGACGACGACGACGACGACAGCTTGCTTATTTCAGGACTTACACTACCATTTTCATTTTGTTTTCTACCTCAGAAAAATGGGAAACTGTGTCCTTGTCAGCAGTTCTGACCAGAAGAAGCTGTGAAAGAATTCTACATCATTCATTGCAAATGGAATGAATAAGCTACTTTTGGTCTCAAGAGCTCATAGGGGTCTTTCCTCATTTGATCCCTGCTACAACAGACCTGGAAGGAGATTGGATAAGAGACAGCAATGGCCTAAGTCATTAGGTGGTCTCCAGGGTCATGTGAGGCCTTGAACATGAGTTTTCCCTGTCTGATCTACTGTATTACACAGCTTATTCCAGAAAAGCCTAGATTTCCAAAGGTAGAAACTTCTCAACAGATGAAAGAAATCACAGGTGATAGATAGAGTGTGCCACAACAATGGTAAGCAGTTCATGTATCTTCTTAAAGTGCAAGCAAAAAAACAATCATCTCATACTTATTCAAGCTGAATTTTATTTTACTTAAAAAAAAAAAATAACACTGCCTTGCATACCTACATATAATTACTGTGGTTAAGCAACAAAATGATTCATTTTGGGTTTTGGTGTACATATCACTATATGTACACCAAAACTCAAAATGAATCATTTTGTTGCCATCTGTACAATGCATAAATACTTTGGAGGCAATGGGTATAACCCTAAATAAAATAGTAAAGTAAGCCAATCAGTAGAGACTTCTCCACCCCAAAAATTCCAATTGCAAAACTTCTCAGTAAACATATATAGGATTGCACTGCTTGTCACCTAAGGGAATCATAAAAATGGTGCTAATCACTGAATGATGGTTTCAAAATGTACTTTTAATAGAAGATATTCTTGTTTTTTTTTTTTCTTTTTCGGTTGTTAAGATGATAGGAATAAGCAGATTTCTCTCCTGTACTATTTTTAGGGATTTCTTCATTCATATCATCAGTCATTCTTTCCACAAAAGGAAAAAAAATAAAAATAAAAATTGGTTACACTCTGTTCCCTCCTTCTTGTGCTCCTGCTTACTTTGAATGAACAGCCATTTAACATTTCCTTTTTCATTCTGCCCATTTTACCTACCCGCCTAATGGGATTGCTTGTTGCTGGCTAATTAGCTCTGTTTTCCTACGCAGCCGTCTCGGGTCCCCTACAGACCAAGAGAGCTATTTCTCACGTCCTGCAGAGACAGACCTGGTCTGCTCACTGAGCAGGATCACTAGCTGGCAGGAGGAGAGGGAGGGGGAGAAGGTCTTGCGCTGTCTTTGTGCCTTTAACTGCCAATTGATCTGCTTAAAAAGGACAGCCAGATGGACAGTTCACACATGGACCTTCCCAATGCTGGCCAGGTAACTGGGGGAGATTACAGCTGTTGTGCCTTTGCCAGAGGATTCGTTGCCCTGCTGGCTTAGAGTTCAAGAGGTATGTCTGGAACCGTCTCTACGACATGTGAATTGTTCCATTCGCACACATACATACATACACGCCCCAGCCCAAATTTTGCTTTAAGAGCAAGGTGCCCACAAACAAAGCAAATCCATAAGCAAACGTGAGATGCTTCTGAGTAAAGGACCTGCTTCAATGACTCATTGCTATAGTTTAGTTTTGTCTTTTGTCACCCTTTCTGTGAACACTACAAATCTGTAAAATTTGAACAACACCGGAAACAAACTTTTTCTCTTCCAAAGAGAAGAGGCACATCACATCGTTCTGCGCATCTGAGAAAGAAATTTGGAAGCTTTTCTTATAGACCTAATGAGACCATTTACTCTTCTGCATGGGACACAGGTGAATCCTTCAATTCTTCAGTTTGAAGTCAAGACAAATTGACACCTTGAGAGGAGGTGGATGGTTGGACAGACAGATATTGCTGCTATATATACAAATATTCCATGTTTATTGCTTTCTTTCCCCACTGAAAATACATAAGCAAAAAAAAAAAAAAAAAGCAAGCGAGCTTCAGGGTAAACCCCTATACCTTTCCCACATCCTCCTCTCCATCCAGAGGCCCTTTATTTTCATGGTTCTCAGGGCAAACAATTGCATAGGAATCTCATGTGAATCCACAGAGATTCCCTGAAAGAGAAGAAAGGAGAACATCTTTATGCATCTGTATTCTTCCAGATACTTCCATGAGCAAACACTGAGCAAATTGCTGTTACCTGCCAGCCCAGGGAAAACTGAGGGCGTTCAGAGTTTAATTTGATTGAAAACCTCTTTTTCTCAAATGGGCCAAGCTGTCCTCCCAGAGCCAACTTTTTGAAAAGTCTTCACAGGCTTCTCTTCTCTTCTCTTCTCTTCTCTTCTCTTCTCTTCTCTTCTCTTCTCTTCTCTTCTCTTCTCTTCTCTTCTCTTCTCTTCTCTTCTCTTCTCTTCTCTTCTCTCCTCTCCTCTCCTCTCCTCTCCTCTCCTCTCCTCTCCTCTCCTCTCCTCTCCTCTCCTCTCCTCTCCTCTCGACTGAGGTAGCTGTTTATCTTGATGTCCAAAGAAAACCTATATCCTCTTCTGGTAATGGAGACTGAGTTTATAAATTGATTGAGCTAGGTTAAGAAGTGAACCTTCCTTAGAAAAACACTTACTTTGGATGGAACCTCCTCTTTTTTCCTTCTTTTATCTGGATCCTTACACAGTTAAGTACTTAATCAAGCTGCCCTACTGAATGTTAATGAGGGTCAAGATGCACATTACTTGAAGGCTGTAGGTAGCAGCAAAGCATTTTTTCTTTCTTTCTTTAAAAAACAATGGAGATTGGGTCCAGATCAAACAAGCAAAACAGGTTGATTGAACAGATTTCATGGACTCTACCTGGAAGTGTATCATTTAAGCTAAAGGAATGTCCATGTAAGTGTGTTTAGAAATGGAATCTAATGTCAAATTCTTCAGATTTTTCAAACACTTCAAAGAGAAAGTGGTTCACAGACTGTTACGAGAGTGATTAAAGGCAGCATGGAATCTTTTTATACTGGGCAAATCAAGGTGAGGCTACAGGTCAGAAAGAAGAGCTTTTTATAGATGCTTAGTTCAAGCACTCCTTGGGACTGATTAGTAACATTATACATAGTTATATTTTCACTCTAACAAATTTCCATCTAAAAGCAAAATGAAGTTTACAATAGCTCCAGGCACTCTGTAGATTAGGACTTTGTTGCATATTAATGAATTACTCCTTGTGACCAATTGTTATGCAAATTGCTCTTGTGTCAGAATTTATAATAATATTTAGCTGAAGATAAAATACATGAGCATCTAAAATTAAAAACAAAATAAGGCTCCCACAACAGAGCAAATTAATCAACTATGTTGAGCACACAGTTTACAATTATTGAATTAGTGTTTTCCATTCTGATTTTGCTCAGTGAGACTCTGGTATTTATAGTCTTAATAACAATTCAAAGTGTGTGTGTGTGTGTGTGTGTGTTTATCCCATTTACCTCTTTAAATGTAAAAGAAAAAAAAGATATGGGAATAAATCAATTTCTCTTTAAAACTGAATATAAAATACATAAGGAAGAGCTCTAAATTGGTGTATACCTGGGGGCATGTAAATGTCTCATACTCATCTTCAGGCCACCAAGTTGGAAAAGGCTGGTACAAAGTGGAAGTTTTGACCTGTCTTGAGGTTGGAACTAGAATCTTCACTTCCTCTTTCTTGACATGTTACTCTGCAGAGCTACAGTCTGCATGTTCTGTACCCTCTTCCTTTTCATGCTACCTTTCCACTTTATTTAATTTTTTAAACAATATTACTAATCCAGAGATTTGATATTAAGGCAAGCTAGGCTGCACCTTTGAAGCACATGCCCCTAATCCACAAGGTGGATCTGCGATGGGTGAACAACACCATATGGAAGACTGCCATCTGCAAATGAATTATTAGGCCATAAGACCTCATTACACCAGCACTCTCCTAGGTATTTAATTGTTAGAGATGTCCTCTTTGAGGGTTCATCAAGTAAAACATGAAGCATTATCAAACAATCCTGGGTGAAAATCTAGCAGAGCTAGCCAATAATCAATTATCAATAAACAGAGATTTAGTCAACTAGTCTAAGTCTAATATCAGTATAAAAGCATTGTCAGAACCTAAACGTACCACCAGGGCTGAAGGTGACAGAAGTTCAGGGTACAGAGAGTAAAGAGGATGACCTCGCTGGCGAGAAAAAAAGATCTGTTACCAAAGGGACAAGGGAAACAATGCTTAAGTCCAAACAATGGGGGAGGATTATGAAAATGACTCAGACACCCCTTAATTCAGAGTGCAAGATTCTGTTACCGTACCCAGTCTTAATATAAGCAGTTTTTAGTCTTCCATGAATTCTGTTTCTTGATCTGGTCTGCCCTGTAGGGCTGACATTGGTTCCTTACAGCTGAAATGAGCAGCAGGACTTCCAAGTAGAGTACTTACATTTTGAAATATGTGATGCCTATCACTAACCCCCAAGAAGATCAGAAGTCTAGAGTGGCTGTTAGGTCCAGAGTGTAAATTACCGAAACATAGAAGCCATTTATCAAACTGACAATGTAGGAAAATGTGCATTATAAGGACCGTAGACTTTGGAGACGTCAGGGTTAGATGGTTATGGAAAAATATAAAGAGGAGAACGTTGCTGAGCAATGGGATCGTTTTGATGTTGAATGATGACCTTCAAGGAAGGAAAAGTGAACGCTGGGAAAATTTCCAGCAAACAGATGGGATCCATTAGAATTGGTAAGAATAAAGAAGATACGATGCCAGGCCTGCTCAAGTTGCAACCACCACCAAATTAGAAACAACATGCAACTTCTTAAGATATAAATGAAGCCCTCAACTTTCTTGCATAGAAAGCAAAGAGGAGTTTAATTATGCTTCTTTGGAGCCATCATACATAATTGATAGGCTGTATGTGTCTTGGTGGATCACAGTTAGTGCAAGCATGTTCTAGGCCATTTAAACCAGACCAGGCTAGGATTTGAGGCTCATGGGAGGGGGAAAAAAAAATCAACCTCGATGGCAGTTATTACCAGGCCTTTCCTTACCATAGGCTGAAAGTGACAGTATTATAACTGCTGTAACTTAGATTTTTCTCTTCTGTATACCCTTTCTGCGGGAATCAGAGAGGATCACATGGAGATAAAATCTTCATCTTTTTGAAATCGCTTTTGTGCTGAGAGATTCAAAGAATTAACTAATATAACAAGACAGTCATGAAGTACAAAATCAGCTCCTAATCTCACTGTGAGTTTCTTCTGTTTAGGTATTATCAAGGTGAGATATGTATTTTTCCAATGGGATCAGCCCTGAGATATAGTAAAGCCAAGACTGAATTTCACTTCTACTAAACAAAGAAATATAATTAATTATGGTGTCAACTTCTCAAGAGCGAAGTGAGATGCCAGTCAAGGTAAAGACTCAAAATAGGTGGCTTTCTGGCAGAATTGAAATGGTTTTTGTTTAACTTTCTTAATGTTAAAGTGAGTGTGCAATGACATATACTGTGCAATAAAAGACATTTTTGAGACCAGTATAAGAGAAAGAGAGAGGGAGAAAGCAGGATAAGAAGCCACAAGACCCTGATTAGCAAGACAATGACCTGTGTCCATCCCATGGAATTAGAACTTTCCAATTAGAAAATCCTCCAAACATTTTTTTCCCTCCCCCAATAGGAATAGATTCCATTCAGGACATATTATATTGGAAAGCTCTCATCAAAATATGGCAATCAGTATCAGGTGGCCACCTAAGTTTCCCCAACTGCATGACACCAATATGGAGTTAAATATTGAATGTAGAACTTAGATGGCAGTCCTATAATGGTGTAGAGTTCTACCTGGGAGCTAGCCTATTTAATTCAGTAGAACTGACTTTAAAATGTGCGTGTTTAAGCACCAAAACGTTTTTTTTAAGTTTAAGCACTAAACGTTTTTAGTTCCTAAAATCTAGAGTAAGAAGTATGTAGAGGACATCTGGTGATGACATTCCATCACAGGTGAAAGGTGGGATGAGCACCACTTCCTAGGAAATGGAGAGATGGGAAGACAATAATTATTATCGTCCCATACATCCTTGAACCAGCAGGGAACAATATGAGCATGACATTGCCCAATTGCGGTCTTACTTCTGTCGCTTTGCCCAGCAATGGGTGAGAAATTTTACAGAGATTACACCTTCAGGCTGACCTTGGAAGCTGTCAAACTAAAGAGGAAAATCCTACTTTAACACCGGGGGGGGGGGGGGGGTGAACTAAGCATGAATCATTCATGGTGTGGAGTTGAGATGAAGGCAGCGTTACATCACCATGGCAGGAAAAGGATGTCACCAAGTCTTGCCTATGCCATGGTTTGATACAAGTGGAGAAAGACCCATAATCCCCCAAAGACGGTTACTGCAATTGATTGACAGATCAGTAGTGTTGCTAGTAAGATATGAACAGAAATGATTCTTCCAAGCCTGGCAGAGTTAAAAATCAGACAGTTCTTACCATTATTGGAGATGAGTTTCTCAGGTAACCATCACTAAAAAAAACCACAAGGTTTTAGCCATTTGAATACAAGATGCCATCCTGAGAGAATTCATACTGCTCTCTTCAGAAGGTCAGCAAGTTTTATTTCCTTTCTATGAGATTTTGGGCCACAAGCTCCTCAGTTAAGCATCATCATCATCAAACCAAATTACATTACATTAAAACAAAAAAATCAATCCATCAGATGTAGTGAAATCAAGCAGCATTTTCTTTGCTGCATAACCTCTTACCCATGTATTTAAAATTTGATTACTACCATGGTTTCTTGGTATGCAATTACAAAAGGCCGAGGGGAACTGCTCAGTGCAGAAAATGTTAGAGATTAACTTGACTTGGGGAATATTCCTTGCACCAGCTGGGTTAGGATGGACAACAGAGATTTCTAAACTCTACCTGGAAACTGTGGTATCTGATCTTTTTGTTGTGCTGGCTTGAAAGATAATTCTACACAAAATATGAATGCGCTTCCCAACCAACTGGAGTCAGCATGCTGTGCAGCGATTTCAGCAATTTCCCTGGCATAATACCCAGCTGCCTTTCCCTTGCTGGATGCTAAGAACTTATTTAAAAGAAAGGGGGGAAATCTGTCCTTCATTTGGCCACATGCAGTCCAGTATGGGATCACAGAACTATCTTAGAAATGATTTGCTTTAGACCAATGTGGATCAATCACAGCATTTTGTATAGGGGTGTGCGGCTGCTTTTCTTCTCCAAAGAAGTGGCGCTGAGCAATCATGTCAGTTCTGCATTTCTTCAGCTGCTGCTGGTTGGTGCTATGCTGTTTCTTGAGTTCCCACCAGGGCTGTGCAAATCCTTTGTGTGAGGTGCATTTTGAAAGAGGTGCTTTGCAATGTGCAAGGGCAAAGCAGAGAGATGTGACTGCACACCCACATAGGGGCAGTTCCCAAAACAACCATGCGAGTGTAAAAAAACAACAACAAACCCTCTCCCTTCCTTCTCCTACATGTTGCAAAGCATGTCGTTCAAGAGATTTGCATGGCTAGTGTCTACCTCGCTTCAATTTTTCTCACCCTAATTTGGTAATAAGAGTCTCCCCTTGTCCAGAGATGTCCCTGAAACTCCAGTGCCTGCAGCTTCCATGGCCACCGTTACTCACAGGTTTTACTGTTGAACACATCTGGAAGGCTATGTTGAATGGCAAAGACTGACCATCTTTTTACACCCTCGTTTAACAGTAACCCAGGCCTTGGCAGAGAGCATTGTAATGGAGAAAGCCTTCTAATTGTGCTTTCTGTCTCTCTCTTTCTAGGATGACAAAGAAGAAGAGCAGATGAGGGTAATACAACCAAAACAAACCCAAGACTGTTTTCAGTTTAACCTGTATTCTATCCCATTTCTGACTAAGTTGCAGGGTTGGCAGATCACAGTTACCTCACCATTGACCCCACCCTACTGGGCATGGCATGGAAATGTGTAGTTGCAAATGGCTGGGGGAATGCTAACAGATTTGCTAAAAAAACTAGAATCCAATATTATTAGGTATCCCTATTATATAAAGCCTGTTTTTTAGAATAAAAATCTTACTATGTAGGATTACAATGATGGACAATAAAATATCAGCATACCAACATCTGGAATTATCTTCCTTCAGATTTTTTCCCCCCCATTGAGCAGTTGGTGGTAATGAAATTGGATCTGGGGGAAGGGAAAGTCCACCTGCAGCAGATTTAGTGGTGGTCAACCCAAGTGTCCCTTCCATTGTCTTTTTTCTCAATGAGGAGAGCAGTTGCAGTTGCTGTTCCAAACTGTGGCTAACAGCAGTGTGTGTCCACTCATACACACAATGATATCAGTTTCTACCATGGTTTCCAGACAGAAACTACCCTTGGAAATTTCAATTACACCCAATCAAAACTTGGGTGTAGATCTACTCATTGTTAACCTTTATAACTGAAGCACCTCAGAAAGTGAAATATACAATGGGTTCAGTAACACAAATATGGATGTGTCCCCCCCCCCCCCGCATTTGTGTAATTGGAGGCAAACCATACTGTCTGGAAACAAAAGTTATTATTTTCTAAACTAAGACCATGAAGAGACATGGAATCAGGCCTGAACATCACCTAGGGAGAAACAATCAGAGCAGAAATTATTGTCAATAAAGTGGCCATGGCTAGTACACAAACAGATTTCTGAACAGATGCTCTTTGTAACCCTGCACCTTTCCTGTACTGATGCTGGGTGTGAAACAACTCGAAGTGATATATGTCAAGAAAGCGCAGTCTAGCTTCTTCTACACCTTTGTTAAAGGAAACTAAGGAACTACTCACAGATGTTCTCACAGATGTTCTGTCCCATATTTGAAAGAAAGAAAGAAAGAAAGAAAGAAAGAAAGAAAGAAAGAAAGAAAGAAAGAAAGAAAGAAAGATTAGATCTTGCCTCTATAATTCTTTGCTAATGTTCACCAAAAAAAAAAAAAAAAGTGAGTTGCTTGTGTATCCCTCACAAGAGTATGTAGTGTATCCCTCCCTCGTAGATGCACCACGATCTTCTAAAGAAGCTGGCCATAAGGAATCATGAGGTGCCAGAGAATCTGAAAAAGTACAGTACAGCCAAGACATGGGCTCTGCCACACACCTGGGGCCCCAGGTTCGAGCACAGAAACAGGTCTTCAGGGCCTTATGAAAAGCCAGCAGGATGTGGGCCAACCTAACCTAAGAGGGATGATGTTCCAGAGGGCAGATGCCATGGCAGAAAAGGCTCTTCTTCATGGTCCTGGCAGCCAATGGTCCTTGGCTGATGGTACCCAGAGCATGCATTTCCTGCCAGAACAAGTAGGATGGATAGAAACAATTGGGAAGAGATGGTCCTATAAGTATCCCAGCCCTAAGCCAGGTAGGGCTTTAAAGATTACTACCACCGTTCGGCACCGGCTGAAGCTTCTGAATGCTCTTCAAGGGCAGCCCTGTGTAGAGTGCATTGCAGTGGTCTAAATGGGAGGTCACAAGAGCATTTTTATTTTACTTATTTATTTAATTTAAACTTAAATTTATTGGGTGCCCAACTCCAGTGGATCTGGGCAGCAACCATGAGCAGGACCCCCCAGTCCAGGAATGGGTGCAACTGATATACAACTCAAAGCTGTGCAAAGGCTCTCCTAGCCACAGCTGACACCTGCTCTTCAAGTAGGAGTTGTGAGTCTAGGAGGAACTCCAGACTGCACACT
Organism: Python bivittatus; assembly: GCF_059951505.1. NCBI lineage: Eukaryota > Metazoa > Chordata > Lepidosauria > Squamata > Pythonidae > Python > Python bivittatus. The sequence continues at coordinate 16,693,035 of NW_028277053.1, forward strand.
GGGTCTCTCTGAGGCAGTACCACCCCACCCAGAACCAAACATGAAAGGTCTCTACTGAGTCTTGCTTGGGTTGAGTTGCAGCCTGTTGTGCCCCATCCAGGCCCTCACAGCCTCCAGGCACTGAGATAAGTCTTCCATGGTACCACTCAGATGGTCTGTATTGTGTGAATGCAACTAATGTTATTCTTGCTTAATATTATTTTTCTTCTCTAATCCTGTTTCCTTACTCCAATATCTTTGCATTTGTATTTTTTTCATGGTCATCCATGTAACACATTAGATCTGATTTTAATAACTTATTTTATAATGTCCAGGCACACTGCCAATTTATCAATACTATTCTTGATTCTAATTCTTTCTGTTCAGGTGAGTGAAATTTAAGATGCCCATACATCCGTATCTACAGTACCTATCTCTCTTTCCTCCCACCCACCCAGCTTCCTTCCCTCCTCCTCCTGCTATGCACAGCAGTGAATACATTTGATTGATTACGTGCCATCAAGCCCTTGTCAACTCTTAGTGACTATATAGATTTTCTCCATGATTTAATTATTACATTTCTTTATTCCTTATTAGGTCACCTTAATAAAAACTGTCCTATTCAAATAGGGATAAACCATGTTTGTTATACATATTACCTTTATTATATTAATGACGACCATATTTGAACAGAATTCTTTCTCCTTGCAAAAGGGGCAGTTCTTTTTATTGTGTCAGATTGATTATAATAAAGTTAATGCTCATGTTTAAAGTTCAAGGAAAATTCTTTTTAATTAGAAAATGTTTGCATAATCAAAATGTTTTGAACAGTGGACATCCAATTCATCAGCAGCAGGATACATATAGTAGTTCAGTGATTAAAACAACAATGCCTACTGCAAACATTAAATAATTTTGGAATTTATTTTTTTGGATCAATGGTTCACAGAATTAGCTGAACCATTTTTATGAAAATCTCTTGGAAGAGATTCCATTTTCCCTTAGAATGGGAAATAAGAGATTTTTCCGAATGACTCTCCCTAGTTCAAGGAGTGGAACACTGAGCACACGGCAGTTTTTTTTTTTAATTATTTTTATTTATTAAACTTGTCCCTGCCCATCTCCCCCCAATGGGGGACTCTGGGCAGCTTACAACATATTAAAACAATAAATAAATATACAATTAAAATTTATAACAGGACAATTTACAAAGAATAAATAATACGTTTTTGCCCTCTTCCTCTGGTCAGCTGGAGAGAGCACTGATTGGCTCAGACACCTCTCAGTGCTCTGAGGTCCACAGGAGAGAAGATTATCCTCTGGCAATCTTCCAAGCACTTGGGAAGGATCAAGGAGTGGAACAGGACTCTCAGTTTTCATTTAGGCAGGTAGGGGTGACCTACATAGGTTTGATGATTATAATAAGGGGGAAAAATAACCATGGCAAATTTCATTCTTTCTCTCACTTGTCACCCCTTGTCTTTAAATTTGTCTCATGTCACCTGGCTGCAAGTAAGAACTTTAATCAATCTTCACTAAATGGAGATAAATGCCAGTGAGTCATTCAGGGGACAGATAAGATATGCTGGCACTAATGGTTCTGTCTCCTTTTAGGTCACTTGAAAACCTGTTGCCTTTGCTTCTGTAAGCTCCTGCCTGAAGATATTTAGGAAGGAATGCATTAAGGCTTTCCAAGTGGCAGGAAATTTAGCATAGCTTTCCCCAGAGTCTGTCCCTTGCTGCCTCCCAAGAGGAAGGATAATAAAATTGTTTGTTGGGTAATATATACTTTGAATAGGCAGGAGCAGTGCAGGTAATCTATAAAGATTACCTACCTCTATAAATCTGCTCACTATTCCTTCTTGTGCCTGGCATGTCCTTCGTTATATCCTTTCAACTTTCTCAAAGTTTGCCCATCAGTAATACACAATGTGCTACCGTTTTTTAACCAACCTCTCTCTCAAAGCACACAGTTTAAAACAGTTTTAGATCTTATTCTCAGTGCAAAGACACATTAGGAGGACTTCAGTTGTTTTCTTTGGAGTGTTCTCACTTGAGATGCTCCAGCAAGAGTGCTGGGCTCAAGCCAATAGAGAAGGAAGACTCTACTTGCCCTTCCCACATGCAATGGAAAGAAAGAGCTTCTAGGGGTTTCTGAAATTTTGTACCCCATCCCAGGGTGGTTAAGGCTGTTGGTGATGCGAGAATCATCCATGCCATACCATCTAGCCTTTTTTCACTTCTTAAAGTCAAGTATGAGTTTTGAAGAGATAATCACTGCAAGACTTTTCATAGTTTCTAAAAAGTGGGAACTCAGTTCAAATCAGAAGGTGATTTTTTATCTGTTCTCTGCTTTCTGGCAGTTGTACTGTAAAACCTACAAGGAAACAACTGCTCTGCTTTTTTTCCTAGCTATCCCTCTTTGTTTCTCTGCTCCTCTGCTCAGTCTCTCCTCCTGGAGCCCAAGAGATAATATAAACCAGAAAGAAGAAAGCTCTACCTTAGAAGCGCAGAGGAGGAGGAGGAGAAGGAGGAATATCACATGCAAGTTCTCAAGCAAAGCATAGAGGTGGTCAATTGTGCACAATAAAACAGCATAACTGTTAGAAAACTTTGCAATGTTTAAATCTTTTAAGAATATGGAAGATGAAAGTTCTTGCTGAATAAAGCAAAGATAAGCGATGAACTAGTTGACTGATAGCAGCTAATTTTTCCTGGTCAATGTCTCCTACTAATTTAACTAAAAATGTGTGGTAAAAGCCTTCGATTGTGTGGATCACAACAAACTCTGGCAAATTCTTAAAGAGATGGGGGTACCAGACCATCTTACCTGTCTCCTGAGAAATCTGTATGTGGGCCAAGAAGCAACAGTTAGAACCAGTCACGGAACAACCAATAGGTTCAAAATAGGGAAAGGAGTACGACAATGCTGTATACTGTCACCCTGCTTATTTAACCTATATGCAGAGTACATCATGAGAAATGCCAGGCTGGAAGAATCACAAGCCGGAATTAAGATTGCAGGGAGAATCATCAACAACCTCGGATATGCAGATGATACCACCCTAATGGCAGAAAGTGAAGAAGAACTAAAGGGCCTCTTGATGAGGGTGAAGGAGGAGAGTGCAAAAGCTGGCTTGAAACTCAACATTAAAAAAACTAAGATCATGGCATCTGGACCCATCAATTCCTGGCAAATAGAAGGGGTAGAAATGGAAGCAGTAACAGACTTCATTTATTTGGGCTCCAAGATCACCGCAGATGGAGACTGCAGCCAGGAAATTAAGAGACGCTTGCTCCTTGGGAGGAAAGCTATGGCAAACCTAGATAGCATATTAAAAAGCAGAGATGTCACCTTGCCGACAAAGATCCGCATAGTCAAAGCTATGGTTTTTCCAGTAGTAATGTATGGCTGTGAGAGCTGGACCATAAAAAAGGCCGAGCGCCGAAGAATTGATGCCTTTGAACTGTGGTGCTGGAGAAGACTCTTGAGAGTCCCCTGGACTGCTAGGAGGTCAAACCAGTCAATCTTAAAGGAAATCAACCCTGATTGCTCATTGGAAGGACTGATAATGAAGCTCAAGCTCAGATACTTTGGTCACCTAATGCGAAGAGAGGAGTCTTTGGAAAAGACCCTGATGCTGGGAAAGATTGAAGGCAAAAGGAGAAGAGGACGGCAGAGGATGAGATGGTTAGATAGCATCACTGAAGCAATGAGCATGAAACTGAGCAAACTCAGGGAGGCAGTGAAGGACAGGAAGGCCTGGCGCAATATGGTTCATGGGGTCACGAAGAGTCGGACATGACTTAACAACTGAACAACAACAATGATGATCACATGTGAATTTTTGCATCCATAAATGTCCACTTTTATGGACATTTTGTAGAAGTTCTTAGTTAATTCTTTGCTCCAGAGAACTATAGTGATTACCTTTATAACAATAACATAGAAAAGGAGACATACTGTAGATAGATAGATAGATAGATAGATAGATAGATAGATAGATAGATAGATAGATAGATGGATGATGGATGGATGGATGGATGGATGGATGGATGGATGGATGGATGGATGGATGGATGATAGATTCTGAAGGATTTACAGATTATGTTATTATGAATTTATTTATGAAGATTCTTAGTCTTTTCAAAATCCGGGTCAGTTTACAATCTGAAGATTAAGTCCCAACAGATCAAAATATGGTCAAATTTCCAGTGATTGAACGACATGGATTGAAAACTCAGTTGTGCCATCATGCCTCCTTTCCCCTTGACTTAGATAGAAGCAGACTGTGTTCTGCTTCCATTCACAGAAATAGCCAAGGTGTGTGCAGGGAGAGAGGAGCCTTTTTTCCCCCAATGGGTCTTTTCAGCTATGCATTTTGGTCTTCCATGTAATCTCCCTGCTTCACCTTCTTTCACTTTTGTTAAGATTGAACCCTGGAAAAGCAAGGATCTTTGATGAGGAAATGATGAGGAATATGCCAGTTTTTAATCTGATCTTTTCCTGAATGAATATGCAGATCACAAACGAGTTATGCAAGGCTATCCTGCTTCTGAAAAGTTCAGACTCAGTATTACTTCCAAATAAGTAGAAAATACTTAAGCTTTCCTTACTTTACTTTTTCCAAGGACACTCTTCCTCTATTAAGCATGAGAGCCTTAATATTTCCTACTACAATAGATGGTGAAAAGGATTTTCTTGATATGAATTGGAACAAAAACTCAATACTCACTTTTGTGCCATTATGTGTGGGAAAAAAAATACTTCAAGAGACTCTCTTAAACAACACAATACCAATAAAGAAGGATATACGTTTGTGCACAATGAACAAGCCTACAAAACAGGCAACATAATGAATCCATTAAAATGTATAAAACTTTGTATGAATTTTAACTTTGATAAAACAAACATGACTTCCCATTTAATTTTAAAAATTTCCCTTAATGTCACATCACTGAAACTCCCCTTTGGGTCAATAATTCCTTGTATTTATGTTAACTGAAAGTGTGATTAAAACAATCCTCAGACTGTACTAATCACAGTTGTGGCAGAAACATAATTTTCATTACAGAGGAATGTTAGTTTCTTTATTTGCATGAAAATGCCTTCTTCTGCTTTCAAGTGTTGGCTTGAAACACTTTCATTTTGCCATTCAGAAATGAATGTATAATATTGTATGTGATTTATAAAATGCTTAATTTGTGTCCAGCTTAGCTCTATGTGGGTTTATGCTTTTATAAAAGTCAATAGAAAAAGAATGATCCATACTCTGTCTCATTGATCTTGGTGTATTGTCAAGAATCAAGATACCCATTTCTATTTGAGATGGCCTTTGAAGATGAAAGTTGAAATACTGTTAAGAAAAAGTCAGCCTAATCCTATTAATCCTTATTCAGAAGTAAATCCCACTGTGCTCTATAAAAGTATATGAAGAGTAGAGCCTTCACACTTCAACATTCTGACTAACAATTACACACAATTCCTAACTGAAAAGGGGCGGATGGATAACATGTTTAATTTTTAATGGTAGCCACAACATCCATCAGTTCTACAAGCTTCCTCAGTATGTTATTAGTCCTTGATAAAAAGCAACCGGGTATTACAAAGTCACTTTCCTAAAGCTGTATACAAATGGTGCCAAAGGGTTTGTGTGTACTCTTGATACTGAATCCAACAATGACATCTTCAAAGCCTTACTAAAATAATGGGAAGAGGTAAGCTATCCATCTACCTGAAGTTATCACAAAACCTTGCCATTTACCATTCTGGCTGAAGTTGGAATGTATCCGTTTCCCTCTCCAGCATATGGCCCTTTTTATGTAGTTCTGTCAGGCTCTTGAATAGACAACTAACAAAAGCTCTTCCAACATTCAACATGGCACAGCTGGATAAGAATCTTTCTTGTATGCTTGGATGAAATCATTATAAGCACTTCACTGCCCTCTCTTTCCTGCCTTTCTCACAGCTCGAGAGACCTGCACTTCTCTGCCTTGGAATTAAGTTGGTGGTTGTTTGGTGGTTGATATAAATGATACTTCAACCCTGAGAAAGTTTGGCTTCACAGGTTCGATTTCAACATGGTGGCTATGTTACAGTATATGACTGCTGAAATGCATATGATCTGGATAGGAACTGGAAATTGCAAAAAGAACAGTATCTTGTACGCAACCTGCTATGAAACATTGGTTCATTGAGCATCTCCTTGGCTAATATCCATTTAATTGAGAGATCCAGAACAAATGAATGACTAAATAAATTTGGTGTCTGACTGAAGAGTTGAAAACCTATACTGTTTGTACCTAACAGGTTATTATAGTCACAAAATATATTTACTTTCCACTCTTAGGCAACAAAAGTATTCCACACTGTTGGTCAACATTTCATTCCAAGTGGAAACAAGGACATTTTGGTTTACAGATTTCTAAATGTACACCCTTTATCTCAGATGCCATTCCCTAAGTTCTCTTCCTGGTTTACAAATGACGAGAGTATCAAGAACAAAATTTGCTGTGTTCTCGAGATATTATTTAAAGCTGTATTGAAATATTTTAGATAATTCCATAGGGTAAAATAGTTGTGTGCCTTAGTGCCAGACAGAACAACAACAACAGCAACAACTTTGAACAGCTGACATCCTGCAATGATCCCTTTAACACCATCAAACAACAACATCTGCCTATCCCAGGTCCTTGGAAAGGACTTGATAGGTAGATAAAAATGCCAAATCCAGTTTAAACATCTGGCTGACTGTGTGACCAACAATATAGAATTCTTTTTTTACAAGTTTCTTCAGTACTTATAGTATAGTCTACTGATGTTGGTTGAATTTATGGCAACAATAATTCTGATTTCAATTAGATCCTACTTGTTCCCTTGTGTCTCATTGTTTTTTAAAAGGAAAGAAATTAAGAAAGGCAACCTTTGATCAGTTCCTAGAGGCACATTTTCCAAGTTGGCTGGAGAGATTGCCACAGAGGTGAAAATTATTGTACTAAAATATCTCTTAATGAGACCCTGTAGAAGTGCTTCAAGAAGGACCATTACACACCACATTTATCAGTTTATTTCTCTCAATATTACCTTCTCATCTGGGAAAATACAGATGGGATTCCCTTCCTCAGCCATTTGTTTGCATGATTTGGGAATATTCTACTTACTTATCTCTAAATACTGCAATTAATTCTGGTTTCAAAGTGCAAAGCACTTCCATTATAAAACTAAGCACACAGCCATGAAGATAATATTCTTAGGAAAAGAATAGCATCAAAGATGAATCAATTTATTCTTGTGTAGGATTGTGGATCACTGCCTACTCTATTAGCTGCATGGTCATCTATGGGGGGCAAGAGATATCACACAAAATCATGGCATAACTGCAAAACATCATGTCATTTGTGCAGTGATGGGACGATTCCGTAGTGCAGAGTCGTCAGAAAAGAATCTTATTGGGGAAGGAAGGAGGAATATGTTAAAGACAGTGCAGTACTTAAAGAAAGAATAAATATAGCAAATTAATTCATGCCAGACTAGGCATCTTGGAATAACAAGCTAGTTAAAATTACTAAGTTTTTATTTAAAAAAAAAAAGTGTTTACACATTTTGTGAAGGTGTTTTTGGGGGGGCGGGGGTGGGGAAGAATGTTTCAGTAAGATTAAACTACCACATCTAAAAAGCATGGAAAATTGGGGGAAATTAAGGTTCACCAGGCTTTTGTGTTTCAGGATAGAGGTGGGTAAGAGATATGCGTGTATGCTGTGGTGTAAAAAAATATTTGCACCAGGTTACATAACCTCCTGGGCTACCTTCAGGCCTGTGGGAGCTAATTTTCAGTACCTTGGACTGATAGAAAATAAAATAAGACAAAATAAAAGGAAACCCTGGATATCAGGCATGTGTTTATGCAGTAGTTTTGAAGGAACTGTGTTAGATATTGTGTTGAACAAGCTTCTTCATTTTGGATTTAAAACAATTTTCTAGTTCTTATTATGATAGCATTTGCTGAAAATCAGGAAGCAACAGGAATTTCTGAACAATTTCAAGGGTTGGGGTGGGGGAAACAATTCTGAATATTTGACTGCTGCTCCAATAACTAGCAAAAGCAGCAATTGTACACATGCGTAACACTGCATATATAAGTGAAATATTTTTTGAAAATAATATTTTATTATTCTACAAATGAAAATAAACGATGCGAATGAAGATTATTGATTCAAAAATGTTCAGGATGCCTAGCTTTATGCAGACTGCCTCACAAAACAGCTAAACTTGGGTTATTTCAGTACCTGTTCCTAAATTCATAAATCATTTTGTAATGATATTTGCAAGTACAGAAAATCAAGTGTGGTCTGCAAGTGTGCTAATGAAGGGGATAGTAGAAGGCTGTCTGAAACTGGGAACATGGTGCTTTTGCCTCATCCCTGGCGTACCCCCACATGGGCAAAAACATTTGGAGAGCTACATCCGTTCGTAGAGACAACATTTCTATTTAAAAATCAAAATTAACCAGTAGATTGGATAGACTGAAACAACTATGGGGGAAGGAAAATAGAATCAGCAATATGACCTCTTTTTGTATCAAAAAATATCTACATTGTCTCAATTTAGACAAAACACACTCTAAAGTAACTTAACTTCCTACTGGGGGTGCACTGTGTTAATCTTTTGGTCAAACTGATCAGATAGATATGACAACAAGAGGCTCATTTTATTATATATGCTGGGAATATAAAACTGAGGTGAATTTGGGGGCAAGGAGCAGCTTAGCAATAGCCGATATAGTACATGAGGTCTATTCAAATATTTCTAGGCAAGGCTAGAAGGCTGCATTAGGTATCACATTTCTATCTGCACCACCCATCTAGAACAGATGAAGATTAAAAAGGAGTCCACTATTTTTTCTGGACAATTGGTTCCACTGTCAAACTGCTGTTCCTATTAGGAAGATGTTTTAGGACATACATGAATTCCTTCCTTCCTTCCTTCCTTCCTTCCTTCCTTCCTTCCTTCCTTCCTTCCTTCCTTCCTTCCTTCCTTCCTTCCTTCCTTCCTTCCTTCCTTCCTTCCTTCCTTCCTTCCTTCCTTCCTTCCTTCCTTCCTTCCTTCCTTCCTTCCGTCCTTCCTTCCTTCCTTCCTTCCTTCCTTCCTTCCTTCCTTCCTTCCTTCCTTCCCATACTCATTTGGAGTCTGCCTTCCTGCAATTTTCTTTGTTCTCTCCACTCTGGAAAGACATTGAATAAGTCTTAGCTACAATGCGACGTAGCGAAATCTAAGCAATTAGCCAAACCTTTGATCCAGGGCTAAGGTTGCCTTTTGCATCTCGCCTATTTCAGGTGTGCATCGCTTCATTCCTTTCTTCTCAATTACTGAACAGTCAATGGTCCAGAGCTGAATGCATGAGCTGAGTCCACTAAAAAGCTTTTGTTTGAGGTGATATGAAATTGTTGCAAGTAACACACAAGTTTCTTAAGTAACAAACTCATACAAGGTCTAGCATGCACTAAAGCTAGGCCAGCCTGCAGGCAGAAGAGACAGTCAAGGATTGTTTGCATATTCCAAGCTTATAATATACTTTTGTTCTCATTTTTTTGCTGCAAGCACAAACCATGTTAGGAATTATGTGGTAGGCATGGTTAAGAATTTAATATATATATATATATATATATATATATATATATATATATATATATTTGCCATTCATGCCACTGTTGCACATGCTTTTTCAAAACTCCATTCAATTCCACTTCAAACAAAATCATGGTTTGTTTGTTTTTTTTTCAGACAAAACATTCCAGAACAGCCCACCGAATCCATAACGTGTCTGAAAAAATCTAAGTCGGTGAGTATATTGACAGAGTCCTAGTCAATTTTATCTATGTATTACTATGCAATTACGGTATTATTTAATTCACACATCTATTGTTTAATTTTTCTTTGACATGTCAGAACTGATAAGGATGGGGGAGAAAAGATTCTTATATTCTCACTCAAACAATACACTCAATTATGTCACTACTTTCTTCTCAAATAGATGTAAAAAATTGAAACCAATTATACAAATAGGTAGAGGTATTGTGAAGGAATGGTTGAAGGCCGCTCTTGAGGAGATAAGCATTCCTTTAGCCCTCAACAGGAGCATGGGAATGCTTATCTCCTTGAGCGCGGCCTTCATCCAACCATTCCTTCACAGGTATAGTTTATAGATATAGGTACAGATAGTTGTAACAGGGAGAGAACCTTGAGAGATATGGGCAGAAACCTGTTTTATAAGCCAAGAGGGCTGAAACATTCCTTAATTCCTGGAAAGGGAGATAGTCATAGGAAGAGACTCAGGCAGAGTCCTCCCTGATTCACTGGGATATAAGAGCAATGAGGGCTGAAGCACAATCAGGCTTGCAAGATTCTGTTACCACAGTCTATTTTAGTAATGTTCCTGTGGAGTCAGCAACCTGATCTGGTCAACCTCACAGGGCTGACAAAAAGGGAATGGAGATAAATCAGAATTAATGCTCAATATTGCTGCTGCATTCCAACTTGCAACTTGACCTTGCATTTTATCTGTTTACTGTCAGTATTTCTGAGTTACTGTTGTCTCTTCATGGATTACTTGATATTTCATTCAAACAAAAAACAAAAAAACAGAAATGGTTTATTACTCACATTCAGCATTTCCTTTCAAAGTAATGAATTCTCGCTACTTGCCCCAACCTTGGGATTCATTCTTGGGATCACTTCCTCTCATCAAATCAAAATAAATGAATGGGGATTCAGAAGGGGAGAAAAAAGGAGCAGAAACATGGAAAACATCTTAGAATCTTTGACTTGTTCGAGTGCTATGACTAACAAGGGTGAAGAGGGAATACATAAAAGAGAGGGTTCCACGCACGTTCATGTCTCTGGCAAAGTGGATGGGTTTATAGCACTCAGGAACAAGTGTTCACCTGAACCTGACAGGATGCTTCAACTGATTTACCACCATTCCCAAAACAAGCAATTGTGAAGCTTCACATGAAGAATTCAGAGGCTTAACTCACACCTGCAGAACATTCCTGGCTAAACCAACCTGGGACATTCCATGCTTCTTATTCATGTTTCCCTCCCTCTTCTGACATCTTCCAAATGTTCATCAGGAATTCACATGTAGATCTTTGTGGGAGAAATTTGGGGGTGGGTGGGATGCTTATGGAAAACAAACAAGAAATAGGAAGGAGTCCATTGGTGGCTCATTTCATAAACCACAACTAAGTTCAAGTAGCAAGAAACAGTTCAATGTGTTCTGAGAGACTCCACCTTAATGAACTTACTTTTTTAGAAAAAAGGGCTGGGAATTCTTCTTGCAGTTTCTGAAACTCTGTTTTTACCCCTAATTCTGCCATTAAAAATGCCATACTGAAGTTGGAATCCAATCATTTCGCCAAGGGCTGTTGGTTTTCTAAGTTCGGTATGTTAAGAGTGGCACCTGTGGGACATTTGGTTCAACCTAATTAATGTCCTGGAAATGCCCAAAGTCTAATCTGTCATTTTTATAGTTGGAAGAGTGGTGGAGGAGATAAAAGACTATAGCACGTTGGTTAGAAGCTTTACTTTTTTTTTTTTTAATACTTTAATAATTTTTGGATTTAAGAACAAGCTTCTGTCTTTGGAGGTTTCTAAAAAGTGATTAATTGCTTTGTTTTTTATGTATTTTATTCTCTACACCTCCTGAAAAGTACTTTACTAACCTATAGTACAGAACCATTTTAAAATAATTTTGAACATAATATAGAACAATGGCATGGAGAAGTTGTAGAAAATGCTATTTCCTTTCCATGAAAGATCTAAGAAGATGTTGATGGTGCCCTATACCAGCATACTCCCTAGCCCTGTTCTGCCTTCAGTGTTGGTGCTTTATTAATTACATAACAATGTTAAAGAAACTGTCTCAGATCTGACCAGGTTTTGGAAGGATTTCCTTAAAGAGCAAGGATGTTTCATATGCACCAAGTGCTTGGATTAATTTTCATTTGTACATGTTACTTTGTGTTATGTAAATACATCTTTGGCCTTTTATGTTCCAACAGTAACATGATTTAATCATTTATTCAATTTAAATTGGGGTCAGGGAAGGGTATCAGTGCAAATGGGTACCTGATTGAGAAAGTCAAGCATGTTTCAAAAAAAATCCTCCAGTTTTTAATATCCTTTTCAGAGGCCACCACGCTCCTTGTCTGATATTTGTGGGCTTGCAAAATTCTGATGTAGGGCAATTTGTGACAGCACAATTAACATATTAATCACCTTTGTAGCTGGCTTCATGCTATTGCAATTTGAGTACAGGCTGGGGAAAAGAGAAAGGGGAAGCAAGGGAACAACAACCAACAAAGCTTAAAGGGGTGGAGGAAAATGTCAGTTTAGCATTTTATCAAAATAGCCATCTTCTTACCAATGCAGCTATTTAAGCATTGGTCAACACTCCCTGATCTTCCCAGAAAGCTTTCCCTGAATGTCCCAAATTAAAAACAAGCAAGCGAAGCAAAGAAAGTAAACAAAACTAGACTGAAAACTGGGCCCGTAAATTGAAAAGCGTAAAAATAAATTGCTAGTGAATGCAGTTGGTGACTTTGGGTGATTTAAGCATACCGTCAGAAGCTGGGTGAAAAGGAAGACTTTAACGGCAAATTTGTATGTGTTTTTTTCCCCACTCAAAAATGAGTCTCCCTTGTTCAGTTTTGGTTTATTCTAAATATTCTTAATGGGTTAAAACATCGTGGTCCTAGAAATAAGGAATGTAGGGAATAAAGAAACATGTAACAGTGTCAGCTACTCCCCAACAAAGAAGAGCTAATGTATATCAGAAGAGGCCTTGTCCTAGATTACTAACTAGGCTGTTCTAGACAGTTAAATTCCCAGTTGTGCTATAATTGGTTAAACATGCTCCAATTTGCTGGCTGTTCCTTTTCCTTTTTCTTATTCTGGCACCATCCATGGCTTAACCTGTGTTCCGTTCTGGCATCCATTTTCAATTCCAAGTCTTCATCGTGGAAGTTATAAAATTAAAACCAGAGTGTCGTTCTGTGTATGTGTGTGTTCGGGAGGGGGAATCCTCTTGAGAACATGCAGAATACACGTTGGATGCCCTAAGCAATGAAATTAAATGTCATTTAATCATTACGTGTCAAGGGTGGTCAGGAAGTGATTTCCGATCAGAGGATTTGTTACCAGAACTGGAGCTATTTCAGGGCACCCTGTCTCATTAGATTGCTGGGTCAATTTCATAAATGTTTGACCAAATCATTGCTTCTTGACATTTCAGTGGGGGTTGCTGAAATACCATTACACAAATTGAGTCAGTAACCCAGCTCCACTCCCAGATTCTTACATTTTGCAGTACGCTTTTCAAAAGCCAGACTACCAAGATACTGTACATGTAACGATTCTGCCTTCCCCTTACAGGCTGACACATTTCTGCATTGACTGCAGACACTCCCCGGTTCTTAAGGAGTTAAAGGACTTGGGCCTTGTTGCACTTAACAAGGCAACTCTTTGTAATGACCGTGCAACTAGGGTGGTCAATGCAGCTGGTTGACAAAAGATTGATTGTTTTAATTGGGCACTGGCAACACATTCCAGGGCATAAAACTCTTTCTCTCCTCTCTCCCTCCCTTAAAGTCCACTGACTGCTCATTCCTGCTGTGATTGTTCTCCGTACCCATAAATCTCCAAATGGCTTCTAAAGTCTGATAAGAAATTAGGCTCAAGATGAACATTGGCAAAACAGATGCATGCTTACGAAACAAGCATTTTGCTGATTGCATCCTTTTGCTTTTGAAGCTGAACATCACCATGAAGGAAGTACAAAGATAGTATTCTTCTGCTCTGTGGTGATTCCTCCACCCATCTAATGCTCCTATCCCTTCTTTTATGCACACTTACAGTATATGTCTTTTATATCTTCTAGCTTGTTATCATTCTTTTTAGAGTTTCATTTTTACTGTCTTTCTCTCTATACTGGATATAGATGTAGATATAGATATAGATCCTCTATGCTTCTTTGTAATGACTATGGTCTATGACCATAATATGGATGTGATTTGATTCAGGAATATGAAATCAGACGGCTTAGTTGTAAAAAGACAGATTAGTGTTCTAAATCAACGGCGTGTGATTTTTTAAAATTATTATTGCTCACTATTCTGCCAGATATTTTTTGAAACTTCATAGCAAAATGGGGCCTCTGTGAAGAAAATAATCATAGATTTGATACCAAGTAGGTGCCCCCTAAGCCAAACTCCAGTTTCACATGCCTCATGAAAGAGCTGGTACACGCCAATCTATGGAAACAGTCAACATATTGTTTACCTGTCCCTTTTATTTCCTTTACCTAGATGTAACCAGAGCTATATGCGTCTGGGACTGAGTCAACAGAAGATAGGTTCCACGTCAATGCTGCAATGAATAAATTAGCCAAAAAAGTTCCCAGCCTTGAACTGAAAAATCCATAGACAACCCCCCCCCCACCTCTTCATTAGCTGTAGTAAGGATACATACTCTACCTAATATGATCATGGATGATTCCTTGAAGTAAGCAGTCTGGATATACTTCTAAACCAAATGTGTTGTGCTGCTACATAGCCATTGATTTGCCTTCAGTATGGGGTTCAGTCTCATTTGCTATCCCAGGCTAGAGTTAAATAGCAATGATGATGTGGTGATTATATTTATTTTTATTATAGATTTCCAAACTGAGTGACACTTTTACTGGAAATACTTGGTGGTGTTGCGAGCAGGCAGTGAATGGAAGGTAATGGTTTGTATAGCCTAATGGTTTTAAATAGTTTGCTTTGCTTTGCTTTAATGGCACAGGGGGAGAAAGAAATTAGATTGATGCTTGACATTAATGCTTTGTTAAAGATAATAGGCAAAAGTGTTGATTATTTGTTGCAGTAATGAGTGGTACTGCAGCACTGAAATGGCTGGCGAGGAGAAAGCTGAGTCCTTACAGAGGAAGACGGATCTTGAAAGAAGTGAGCATCTGCGAATGTTTTGCTTGTGATTGTTTTATAACGACTACTACACATAAATGGATTGTCATGGAGGAGCAGGGATACTGGAGGCCTCAGCATCTGCTGTTGGTAAGAAAACAGCTCATCTCTGCTCTGTTTTGTGCCTGGCTTTTCTTAAACGGATATTGCAACAGTCTGTAATTGCACCCCTGATTTTTAAAGAACTGGATTTTCAGGACGTGCCGAAATGGAGAGAGAAATCCACCCATGGGGATTCTTAACACCAGATAACAATCCTTTGTTTGTAAACATGCTGCCTGAAAAGGAACGTGTGTTTTGGATAAGGAGAGTTGTGTTTTTATAAAGGAGCTCATATTGACAAGAGTGGCATGAAAAGAAAAGATCTATTAAAGAACAACAGCGGCAACCACCTACTTCAGAGAGATCAGCCTTTACATGAGGCTACCTTTGAAGACCACCCAGAAACATCCTTGGACAAAAGGAAGTAGTCATTGTGCTTATGGGACCGTTGTGTTACTGTCATAAGCACCACCACTGCTGGAACTGCCCTAGCTCCTGGCGTGTTTCTGCGTGCAATTCAGGGGGGTAGCCATTAGCCATAAGGCCCTCAGGAGCTACGTATTTACCGCCCCACCTTTTCCAGACAGATCTTGCCCATTCAGCAATGTTTAAGCAAGTGGAGAAGGTGAAGGTCCCCACCTACCTTGGGGTGTGTTGGGAGGGGGCATAAAATGGGCATTCTCTCTGGGGGCTCCCCTCCTTTGAAACAGCTTCCCCACCCCCACAACACAAGGGCAACTCACATTGTCATGGCATTTTGGAAGATAGTTAGAACCTGGCTGTTTTGAGAGGCTTCCAGAGATTAAGTCATTATGATTTGGGGGGGAGAAAGAAGCATGGCTGCTGCTGTTGTTAAGGATAATTGATTTTTCATTGTGTTATTTATCCTACCCGTTTGAATGCTATTCCTCTTGTACAACACTGAGAGACTTTTTAGATTAGAGTGGTCTATAAAATTTAGATGCTTTTGAACAACCTCACAAGAGAGGCTTCTAAATGGCAACTTCATGATTTAATTAATATCAAGTTCAAAAGCATGGGGGTAAACAGTAATTATTTTTTCTGTTTTTTTTTAATGGGTTTGATGCTTTTAGGGCATTAATTGTGTTACCTGCATAACATGTTAACTCGTGATCACACTGAAAAACAGACTATGCAGCTATTAAGTAAATAAGACGCATTTACCAATTTTTCCAATATTTTCAAAGGAAGGTACTCATCTACTAAAGAAGAAAGGGAAATATGAAATAAACATCAAAATCCTTCAGTTCAGCATTCAACAACTGCTTCTCCATAAGATGTGTCACACACTTGGCTCAATTACTGTAGAAGTATTTTTTTTTTTAATAATATCAAAGTCATAATAGTCTTATATAGTAAAGAAAAAATGTGTTAATGGTACTTCAAGTCTAATTTCCAAGATGTTTTTTATTAGAAGATGGCACTAGTCTTCATAAGCAACAACCACTATATTTCTTCATCAGATATTGAAGTGGAACACTGAAAACAAGATGGAAGTAAAAACTGATACTAATATGCATAGAAACTGCTCTACTAAACCTCAGGTGAATACAACCCAAAGTTTGCATGAACTTCTGTGTCACTGTCTTCCATTCTAGGCATCCACATGATTTGGCTGGCTAAATTCAGTTATTCTGTGCCCAGGAGCACCCCCTTTCTTATGAATGCTGTTCCTCTTCATGTCATCCCTTCCCTGAGACGCAGAATCATGTTTGAAAGATAGACCCATTTCTCCAATATAAACTGTCCATATTCAGTTCAGTCCCGCTCAGTGGTAGGCATATAAGAATAAGCACCATGAACATAATGGAATGATCACTGCTTTTGCAGCGTAAGTTAATCTGAGACCACTATTGTCATTTGAAATAATTATGAAACTTTGTGCTGATGATGGAATACATTTCACTTTCTAAATAGAGATTCAGGAACTTCTGGCTCACAGGCCACATAGAGCTCGCCAAGGCCACAATGTCTAAAATAAGCCTTCTTCTCCTGGCCAGGAATAATTGTTTCAATCCCCCTCTATACAAAGGGAAGGTGACGTTCCTGCCTCACATAGGAGTTGGGACTTCTTAGCTTCTGTCTGAATTGAGAAACAGAAAAGCATATGCTAAGAGAAGAGTTGCTTCAGGGACAAGGAATTATGAGTTCATCTCTGGCATCTTCCAGTCCATGTGTCATGGACATGTATGTATGTACATTTGTTTGTATGTATATACTCTTTTTAATAGACAGTTCTTTAAATTGTAAAGTATAAGCTCTTTCAAGTAGAGAAGAACTTCTGGTGATTCCTGGTTTTTTGTCAATGGTATGAGTTCTTCTGGATGATGATGATGATGATGATTTGATTTCCATGTGTAGACTATAGATCTAGGATTTTTTGTCATTGCCCATCCAAGTATTAACCAGTCCTGGCCCAGTTTAGCTTTCCAGCTGCTACCTAGCTTGGTCCTTTATATTAAACTTCTTCAAAAAGCTTATAAAAGAATCAGAGGCCATTATAATTAGTCATCAAAAACTTATATGTGCCTCAGTGTGTGTGTATGTGCATTGAAAAAGACAGAGAGAGGGAGAAGAACAAGGGAAATTCAAGTAACTGCCTAAAACCACTTATTCACATATTATGCTTCCTCTGTGAATAACTTACTTCTTCCCACATTTTATTGGTATGAATCATTGATAATTAGACATGCAAAACTAGTGTGTCATTACTATTTTTTGTTTTTGTTTTTTTAGGTGAGAAACATACCCTATGATTTAGAGCTCCTTAGCCTTAATAGGCTCGGTACAGTTTATTACTTTTCCTCTCCCATTTCATTAAAATTGAGTAGATAATCGTGCAACATTCTGAGCCTATACTTGGGTCTACAATACATCAGCCTCAGGATTTCTTCATGGTATTTCATTTACTGTGAATTATTAAAACACTATTAATTTTAATAAAGGAGGTTGTGTCTTAAGCCTAAATATTCATACCAACAGAAAGTAAATAAATGCCTTTGATTTTATGACTAATGGGGGAAAATTATATCTGAATTAATTGTACTCCATTAGGGTTTACTTCACACGTAATGATTTCCTGCAACAGCATGACTTCTCACACAGGTTTTGATGCTATGCAGGAAAACCACATGCACACAAGAGAGAGTAGACACCACAGACATTTCTTGTGGGAAGTGCATCTGTTTTAATAATATTTTGCCACAATACACATCATTCAGATGGAATGAGCCAAAAGGTAGACATAATTTATGTACCTTGATGGGACTTAAGGTATTTACCACATAGTGCTCAGTCTCTTAACAGTTTCTATGAATAAAATTATCAGGAATTATTAAGGCACAATTAAATATATATTTCATTCATTATGTGTACATACATGTTCTTTTCTCTAGCTGCCTCATGTTTTTGAATAGGGCAAGGGGGAAATAAAATTATTGCAAAAGGAAGGAACGGAGGGAGGGAGAGAGGATGGGGAGGGGCAGGGCAGGGCAGGGCAGGGCAAGGCAAGGCAAGCCAAGGCTCATATTTTTTGCATAGGGATGGTTCTATACTTGGGCAAGCCAATCTCACACTTTGGCTGTTTTGCATCTTGAAGCTCACCCTTCCAGCTTAAAATGAACCCCCCGATTCATTCAGTTATTTTATATCCTGCTTTTCCTCTAGTAGTTCAAAGTGGCATATCTTTTCAAGCCACAACCTGGTGAAGGAATTTGGGTTCAGCAGCAGAGATAGTCTCTCTGCTCAAAGTCATCCATTTAACTTCCATAGCTAAAGGTAGACTTGAATCAAAGTAGTTCTTCCCTACCTGAGGTTCAAGTCCAATCTCACATTACACTGTTTCCTTTCTGCAAGGTGGTTATCACTGTACAGAAAACATGAGAATGGCCAGATTTTGGATTGTGCCAGGCAGGCGGAAGCAATTGGCCATATAGGGGCAGAGGCTTTGGGGGATTGTAGTTTACCAATATCTGAAAAGTAATAGGCTATCTCCGCTGGTGTACAACCTGTGTTGATCTTCAGCTCATCACATGAAGGTTGTGAGGTGTGACCTTCCATTCTTCTTTATACCTGTCATTCTCAGTAACATTAGCATAAGAGCTTGAGAAAGAAAAAGGATGATCTCAAACGTACAATCAGCAGAAGGGAGATCCCATTGTGGGTTTATAAAATAAACGGACTCTGCGTCCATCATGCAGACATTCTGGAGAAAAGAAATTCAAAAGTATCAAAGAGATTGCATCTTACAGAACTCACTAATAAAGGAGGGTTCCTTTCCCAGTTCTCAAAATTCTGAACTCCAACAACTTGGCATGAAAGCTGATTAAGAAAGGCTGGGAGAGTCTTGCTTTCTTGATTGTGCTTTGCAGCTAAGGGGCAGGATAGCTAGAAGCCTAACCAGCATTTTAAATTTCATCAATCTCTCCAACACATCATCGCACAGGACTTAGTAAGAATGCCTTGGGTGGGGAGTCCAACCTGCCAGCTGTTGCAAGATTGCTTCTACTGCCAACTAAGTCCACCAGGGCCAAAGACAAGAGAGGAACTCATCAACTGAGGAAGTGTCCCACTAGTAGTCATGCCTGGGAAGTCTGCAAATAATACAGCTGTGCAGGCAGTTTTCTTCTGTCAAATTTAATCTATGCCATCAATTACTTTGCCTTATACTTGTTTAGGTTATTAAAGTTCAGCTTGTAATCTATCAAACATAGTCCATAGATCAAGGTTTCTGGCTAGTTAGGTGTGTGACAACCCTTGCCTTTGTTTTCTCAGACAGGCAGGGAAGTCGCAAGTACCGGAATACAAAGGCTTGATGACAAAGGGACAAGGCTCTTAGACAGCATTCAGGTCACTGAAGACTTACAACTGTGTAAAACACTTACAAGACTCCTGCTGCCTAGGGTAACACGAGTCAAGTATAAGTGTGCAGCTTCTATAGGACAAGAACTAAAAGGTACTCTGGGTAAACCCATCAACTTCATCACAAGTAGGGAGTTTATCAATAGGCTACACATCGAACACAAGGCCTATGAGAGGCATCCTGATGTTGACATACAGCTGGCAGGAGAATTGGTGGGCTGCAAAGACAACACTTATTTCAGGGCAAGAACTCAAGTTAATTCACACGTATGTAATAATAACAGCAGCAGCAGGTTATTTACTGTGACAATACCTTTAACACCATCAAACAACAACATCTACCCATCCCAGATCCTCAGGAAGGACTCGATAGGTGGATAAAAATGCCAAATGCTGTCTAAACATCTGACTGACTGTACAACTCATCATCATCATCATCATCATCATCATCATCATCACAGGGAGAAAACTGGGTATGCCTACCACTTTTATTCCTTGTGTTGATGATGATGATAGTGACGATTTATTAGACTTGTAACCCAGCTTTTCTCCAAGAACATGATGTGGCATAGGTAGGACTCTCTCTACCATCCTGTCCCCTAAACCTGCAGGAAAATTTTGGCTGAGAGATACCATTTGGCTCCAGATCACCTACTGAGCTTCCATGGCTGAGGATGGACATGAACCTGGTCTCCCTTGTCCTATTCTTTGATTTATTAGACTTATCTCCCATTGTGTCCAGGAGCTCAAGATGGTCTTGGCTCCAACTTTTCCCAACCTCATAGTGCAAAGTGCTCTTGCCTGACACCTTTGCTGCCATATTATGACACCACAAACCTATCTGGGGAAAGTGGAAAGATAACCACATATTTTCTCAGCGGTTCTCCTGCTTGTTTACTCTACGCGTCCCAAGTTGTCTTCTGAGTAGCTACGTTCCTCTAAAATGCTCAACCAAAAAGTTAAATTAACAAGACAAATATGCCACCACCTTATCCCCCAACCTCACCTCTTATTGCATGTTGCATATGAAGCAAGTTATTACGTGGGTTAGGGGTACGTCCGCCATTTCCCAGTGCCATTATGACTACAGAATAAATTAATAGTCAGATTGGAAAACTGTTTTCTCAAAAGTGTTGGCTTAAAAGATAAAAAGACTGAAATTCTCTTTATGCCCCCTTGGGAGGTTTACTGAACACTCTTGGCTTACTTCTGATTGACTTGTGTGCGATGGCACAGTTAAGCACTTTTGGAGCAGGTGTACCTCCATACACTTGCTGTCAGGTTCTCACACATCACACACCAGACCTTTTCCAAACAGGTAAACCCTTTTTCAGCTAGTCTCTTCTGTCAAACTTTCCTCCTTGCCATTAGGATGGAGAGAGATCAGCCAAAGAATGGGTTTCTCAAAGCTCTGGTCAATAGTATTTATTAGAAGGAAGGTTATGGTTCAGCACAAAAATTCTACAAAGCATGTTGCTTTAAAACACCACCTATTTACAGGCAAATTGACAACTGCAAAACTCTTGCCCATCTTCTATCCTTTGTCCTATAGGGAAGGCTGAAATTTGTCGCATTTGTGAAGCTGTGGCAGTCCGCATTTTCTTGGCAGTGGTACTGAATTAGTTTCTATGTCTTCTTATGAGATTTATTTATTTGACCTCTCACCTACTGCCTTTGGTTTTCTGGTTGCCTCCCAACTAAGTCTTAACCAGGTATGATCCAGCTTAACTTTCTGAGATCAGCTAAAACCAGCTGGGGCTGCCACCTAGCCGTGCCTACTGTGTATGTCCAGGTGCAGAACACCCAGAGCCTGCAATCGTGTCCTTATGAATGAACTCAGTGGGTCAGAGAACACACCAGATGTGATCCCATTTCCTACATGGGCTTATTCAGCTTCAGGTATTTATTTTGATGTGCTATTAATACACATGATACCAGAAAGGGACACTAATCCAATGAAACAAATCCTTCTTGTTCATTGCGGAAGCTTCCTAAATATTTTACGCTTTCATATAAATTAGGAAACCTGACCCACCAAACTGGGGATGTGAAGGTTTCTTGGAATGCCATACTCCGGCAGCACTAAAATTGGAGGCAAAGAATGAAGGTCTAAAAGCAACTTTGGGGCAGCAAACTCTCACTTGTTTAATATAGTGTATTTTGAAAAAGTGAAAAGTGAGTTTGTTTTAGTCTCTGATTTTCTTTCTCTTATTTTTTGCAAGCATAACAGCATGGCTCTTCTTCATTTTCTTTACAAGAGCTCACATATCAGATTGATGATAGATAGATAGATAGATAGATAGATAGATAGATAGATAGATAGATGATAGATAGATGATAGATTGATAGATTGATAGATTGATAGATAGATAGATAGATAGATAGATAGATAGATAGATAGATAGATAGATAGATATGATAGGAAGATAGAACATTTTTCAAATCTTCTTGTCCTTTGACTGCCTTAAATATACCCGTAAAGCAAAACAAGTATTCATCTGAGAGGTTTCAAATGGTCCCAAATCATACTCGGGAGGCTCAGAAGCAAAAAGATTGATTTTACCACCCTGTGTTTTCGCCACCATCTGACAAAGTTCACAGCATATAAAATTCCATTTAAGAATGCAGAAGAACCTTTTCAATTACTGTTATCTCTTTTAGACATCAGTGATCTGCATCCTTTAAAAAAGAAAGGATCAACAGGGCCTTAAACTGGATTTAAACTGGGCCTTTAAATTTCTGACATTGGAAAAAAAAACATTAATAATGTACATATTTTATTGCTAATCACAGAAATCAAAGCCGGAAAAGTTTCAAGCAAAAGTTGACTCCTTTTCCTCCATCCATCTCTAGCTACAACTCAGCTGGCAGCTTTCAAAGTGATGTCAATCAAAATACCTTGGTGGTCACCATCATCGTCATCACCCCCACCACCACACAAATGGAGATGCTATTTCAGGACCCAAAGAATAGAACTGGTTTCTCTTGTAACCAGTTACATTATTTTGTAATATTCGTGTTTGAGTCTGTAAAAGGTACCTGAAGCTTTACTGGCTGAAGGTAAGATATGAATATATTCTTGAATGGCAAAGTCCCAAGTGATATAGTATATGGAAAAACAGAGACTGTCAATGGGAAAAGGGTTGTCTCAGTTGTCTAGAAATCCTTCACCCAACTGACATCCGTAAGTCCACATGTTCCATCAATTCATTCATTTATCTAATTGAATGCATGACGAGAAATTGAACTAAATAGAACATAATGATCTCTAGGGGAAAACTTTTGGTTAAAAAACAGGAGCAGGGATTTCTATGGACTCTGCCAGTCAACATAGTCTGCAGTCCATTCACCATGGTTTGTAGCTGGTCATGACTACATCCAACTGGACATGATGTCCCCCCCCCAAACAGCTGATCAGTAATGATTGCTGGACTGTTTCAGACTGAATTCTCTTCTTGGTGACATCCATTTCATCTTTTTTCAGCAGTTCTCTTTTTCAGTGCAGAAGCCTGAATGAGGACTATAAACAGCTAGGTTAGATGCCAATTTGCCTTCCTGATACTCCTAGTTAATATAAATTTTGCCTGATGTCTGTACATGTATACATTCTTGTTCTAAATGTGCATCAGTTATTTGGGGGAAACCACCAAATGGAACCCAACACCCATTTTCTTTCCATAACAGAAGCACATTCTTCACCCATATGTTGCTTTGCATACGTCTACCTTTTGTCTGTCTCATGGCAAACATAAAATGGTTGAATTCACTATCAATTACAGGTTGGAACAAGTTTGATTTCAATTATAACAGGAGAGCAAAAACAGCTGGGAAATGCCCCAGGGAAAATGCAAGAACCAAGGGGGTGAATGGTTCATTAAACACTACTAATTAGGGACAGATGAACTTGAGATATAAAACACATCTTGTTGCTCTGCTGGCTTCACTGATATGGTTTTAGAACAGCACCTAGTTGGACTGAAGCTACTTGAATTTTGATATAATTGCTACATCATTTGTAGCTGTAACAATTGGCCTAACTTTTAAAAAGTGCCAAAAGAAAACAACTGTCACCACAACAAACAAATTAATGAGCTTCTCCTTGCTGAAATGTTACCCAAATTAAACAGCTGCTTTAACTGCAGACTTCGGAAAGCATGAGCCAAGGGGGGGTAATTAAAAAATGGTGCAAAATTTACTTCTAATCATGAAAGGTATTATGTAGTGGAGAAACATCTTTCTGAGCTGGTGTGCAAGAGTTACTCATATCAGTAAAATGTGCTACCACTTTTTCCATAGATGGAAAGTAATATAATCACTTTTCAGTGTTTTGCAAACAGATGCCCCTGTTCTAGATTAAGCACTTAGAGGAGTCATTCTCAGTGTGCTCCCCCACTTAATATGCCTTCTAGATCAGAGAGCAACCCTTTAATTCTCAGGCAGCAAGCCTTTACTGTCTAGGAATATAGGAAATTGTGGTCCAACACAGGGAAACATCTTGAGAATCTTAGCAAACTATAGGGCTCAAACAACAATGCACAGATTTCATCAGATCTTCAGTGGCCCAAATATCTCAGGACAAACAGTTCAGCCTGGTTCTAAAGCAACAATTCACAAACCCTGCAATGCTGTGACTCCCTAAAATGGTAGATGAATCTGGTCAACTCCTCATCCTATCATGCATAAATCTAAAGACTTCCTTGTGTTAAATCTGGACAAAAGATAAATATACCGCTTCAGATAATTAGGTTTTAATTCACATATTGCAGAGCTTTGCAAACCACGGTCCAGCAATTGCCATCATGGGCTTGTGCTGGCAAAAATAAGAAAGCCCAGAACATGTTTTGCATAGAGTGTTGCCCCTCTTTGGCCTGCACAAGCATAATTGGGTTTTGTTCTTGACCCACACAGAGGTTTCCTCACCCACAGCTTAAGAACCAATGGGCTAAAGGTCTAGTTGTTTGCTGGGCCATAACTGCCTCTGCAATGCATGTGCCAATATAGTCACCAGGAATTAATGAATCCAGGACAGTATTTAAAGGCATTTTGGGGGGGGGTAAAAAGAGTCAAGATGGCAGCCACGTCTGCATGATTGAAGCCTCATCACACGATGTTGGGCTTCAATCACGTGGCTATAACTGGCATCTTGACATGATAGTCAACTACTAATTCTTCTATCTACAGAAAATAATCTGTATCCAGATTATAGGCTTGATATCACCTTCTAATTTCCTTTGAAGTCATTCTAGTCCATTGTATGAACATTTATAGGCAAATGATTTAAAATGCATTACATTTATGTAGGGGGAAAAGTCTGTGCTTAAAATCTGCTCTCCAGAGCTCTGTAATAAAACATTATGGTGTTTTAAGTATTGTGGCCTGTAAGTGCAAAAACGTTTTAAAGAGTAGCATGAAAGGAAAGCTTCAGATGAGATAAATCTGAAAGCCACTTTTGCATGTTTAGTTTTCAGGTAGTAAAAAATTTAAAAGAAAATAAAAGCAGGGAAAAGGGGAGGGGGAAAGATACTTTGCCAGCATGTTGGCATGCCATGATTTCAATGGAACAATATACCGTCTGCTTAAATTCCACCCAATGAAATTCCTGGAAGATAACCTTACTTATTTTATTTGGATTGTGCTGCATGCTAAAAAGCCATTCCTTTGGTTAAACACAAAGCTTTCGATGAGTGTAAAGTCACCTGTATACACTGATGGAATGCAGTTAATGGCATCTTAATAGGGAGATATTCTCCTTAGGAAGCTGGCTTGTTATTACGAACAGCTCTCTTTAAAGGTCGCAGAAACTCACTTGTGCGAGCTGCAGGAAAGTTCATTTCCCCTCCCCTTTCCCCCTGTTGTTCCTAAAATGCGGAATGTACTCCCTTTGACGCTCGGCTTGGTCCTCACTTCTTTTGATTTCAATTATTTAATGGCGGTAGCGATGTTTAATGGCTACGTCTTGTCACTGTTTCCTTTTTTATGAATTCACAGACGTGCCTTAAGGACACAGACTCTCCCCCCACCCTAACAGATAAAATGCTTCTTTAGGACTGCTTTCTGCCTTAATTTTTTTGGGAAACATGTCATATCTTCTTTCAATATTTCTGGGCACATTTGGACATATTTCCCTGTACGAAGCTGTCAGGTGTGAACAGGGACATTCATGTCTCAGGTAGAAGCTCAGCCTAATGAGCAACTGTGTTTGTGTATCCTCAGGTCATTATGATTAGTGGACATATAAAGCCTCAGGCCATCCTTTTATATATCAGCAGAAGCAGGCAATGTAGAAACGTGCAAGGACAGCCAGAAGACCCACATCACCTTCAGTATTCGGCACAGCCCTTCTGATCCCTCCGCCTTCTAGATCAAACCACAGACTCAGGCTGATCCCAACCATTAAAACTGATGGTGACACCCTAGGAAGAGACACTTCCTACCTTCAGAGGATTAGAAATTAATTAGAAACAAACTTCAACAGGCACGCTGCCTATCTAAAGCAGCCCGTTACGTCCTGAGCAGTCTCATGAGTGATTGCAGAGAGATTCTTTCCATTTTTTTTTCCATCTCAAAACACCTGAAAAATGTATTTCAGTCTAATATCATGTGTGTTCCTGACTTGTCACTGATTTATTCTGTTTTGTGTTAGAAGAAGAGAGCCTCTGAATGCTGGTGGCTTCACAGGTCCATTGCCATTGCTACTTCCTGGGATTTTCAAACATTATTTCCCAGTCTAGTCTACAGCTCTCGGGGCCTCCCTTCAAAGTACTGATACAACCTTAGGCAGGAATACTGGATACAAAATCACTATTCATGAAAATCAGAGATTTCTCTCTTTCATTTCCCTTTTTATATAAATATTATTTTGGTATCTACCATGATTGATTAGTTGATTGATTGCCATCAATCTGGTGTCAACTATTAGTGACCATCTAGATAGACCTTCTCCAGGTGGATCTGTCCTCAACCTAGTCCTTCAGGTTTTCCACCAGCACACTCATCACTGCTGTAATGAAGTCCATCCATCTTACTGTTAATCATCCTCATATCTTCCCTTCCACCTTTCCCAGCATTATGGATTTCTCAAGGGAGTTGGCTCTTCACATAATGTGTCTGAAGTAGGATAGTTTGAATCTCATCATTTGTGTCTCAAGAAAGAAGTCTAGATTAATTTGTTCCAGGATACATTTGTTTGCTTCCTTGGCTATCTATAGTATTCTCAGGAATCTTCTCTAACAACAACATTCAAAAGCATTAGTACTCTTTCTATCCTGCTTCTTCAAAATCCAGCTTTTGCTTCCATGGAGTGCCACAAGAAAATATGCTTATATGACTACATCATGGCATCTGAATATCATTGCCAAGAATGTCATTGCTACCCTATCAATGTAGTGTATTTCTTGACTGGAAACTATTGCATTGTGTAGCTAATTAATACACTGGAAATTTTTGTGTCACTTAATAAATGAAATTTTAGGAGTGTTTCCACAATAGGGAAATGGTCCATTAATCTACTGGCCAAGCCATGACAGGTTTTTGTCTTGCTTTACTCCCATTTATGTTCAGACAGGTAGCTTCTTATCAAAAACCCAAATATGCCTTTATTTGAATGCATACAAGTTGGCAGTTTTCTGAATAGTTGATGATTATAAACTGTGACACAAAATCCAGTTCAGACATTGCAGATATCATGCTTCTGTGTCTGTTTCATTTATTATCCTACCAGCAAAGAAAATACTATAAGAGAGTGAAGTCATATGGGAACTTAAACCCTCCTGTCTATCAAGCCAGACAGCACCAGAAATGAACTGATAAGTTATGAGACTAGCTCTCCTAAGTGATTTCTTCCTTCACTGATTCCTTCCCTGATTTATTCATTCTCTGATTGGTTACAGCCACAATGGGATCGAATTCCTTCAGTGACACATGCATTAGATCTAAGTAAACAGTACCATAATAATCTTTTTATGGATATAATCAAAAAAGTTCTCTTGGCGAGGAGGAACAGAAGGGAGGGAGGGAGGGAGGGAGGGAGGAAGGAAGGAAGGAAGGAAGGAAGGAAGGAAGGAAGGAAGGAAGGAAGGAAGGAAGGAAGGAAGGAAGGAAGGAAGGAAGGAAGGAAGGAAGGAATCGGGAGGATAACCCTATAGCTTTAGAAGAACATATTAAAAGATGCCATGAAAACAGGTTGTGGTATATGAATATTGAACCTGCCTTCTTTTCTTGGTTACTTCATTTCTCATTCTCATCCTCTGATGATTATAAATGAAACCAAACATTTCCTTTAAATTTATCTCAGTGGGTAGATTATTCTTCAGGGTATTTGCCTTGCTATGTTTTAATGCAGGGCTCGGAGATTTTTTTTTGTTTTTGTTTTTTAACTGGCTCCCCAAAGACAGAAGAAAATCAGTGAATTTAAGCAAAGTTGAGGAAATGTTGCTTGACAACTCTGTGAGTGGTGACAAAGAAATTACAGAAAGATCCTGGAAACATGGTGCAAAGTACTATTATGGTCCCTGTTATGACACTATAATATGTCATACGTATGCAAAGAGAATGCCTATATAAATGGAATGAATTAATAATTAAATTAAAAAGTTTGTTTGATAAACATCTATCTGCTTAGGTTTGGGGAGTTTTTTTTTTTTTTGCTTAAAATATTTATTTATTTTGTAATTATTCTCAACTTGTTCTTTGTTTATTAATGGATATGCATTTGAGAAAAATAGCTGAGCAAGATCAATTAATATGTCAGTATTCTTGCAAAGCTGTCCACACAGTACTGTAAAAAAAGTCAAAATGGCAGTATCCAATGAGGTACACAGTTATGAAAAACAGAGGTAGATATCCTCTGTTTTTCATACATTGTATGTATTAATACACTAATACATATTATACAGGTGTGCACAAATTGAAGCATATCTATTTTTCAGAGTCCCAAACAAAATATTTTCTGCTGTTACAATGTAATGTTAGATATTCTATTAATCTAGGTTTATTGTCACATTGTTACTCACTTTCTTGGATGGATAGGTTCAAAAAGAATTTTATTTTAAATCTACTAAGAGGATATCAAAGAAAAGATTTCGTAGAGGGAAGAGGGAATGGCCTTGAGGGACAAGAGGAAGAGCTGCTACTAAGACAACAGTCAGATGAAACAGGTTGAGTCTGCAGCAGGAATGTGATGTGAGTAAACAGACAAGTAGTTCTCAAGAAGGTAAAAGGAGGGAGGGAGAAGCACATTCAGACTTGCAAGATTCTGTTACTATAGCTTTACAATAAAAGTAGTACTGACCTGTATGGCATTGGATTCCTCATCTGATCTACTCTGAAGGGCTGGCAGTTTTTAAAGAAATATACAATTGAGGGAAATAATTTTAATATTATTGAAAGCCATGTGAAGTAACAAGCAAAAGCACGCTATTATTTCCATCACGGAAAACGATGGATGGATAAATGTGATCCTCAAGAATATACAGAAATCATCTCTATCACAATCTATATAAAGCTAATGCCATTACCATCACACTTCAGTTAATTCCAACACAGAGAGTTCCTCCTCGTGCTCAGAAACTTGCAAATTAATCATTTATGGTCCAAGATGCAATGTCTTTCTGATGATAACATTATAATTGTGAAACAATCAATTACCTTGTTTTAAGAAAGAACTTTTACAAATATTCACTGCACAATTAAGTTTGTTATTAAGCTATTATAAATCAGCTCTGACCATGTAAAGCAGATCTTTACAATAAGTTGTGATTAACGTGGAAACACGCCTTGCCACTCAGTGCTAAACCTGAATAGTTACGAATGGCTGAAATCGCTATCAAAATTCTGTCAGTTCCATTCAAATATAATCCTATAAATTGGGAGAGGGGGAGGACCAGCCATCACATAACTAGAAGAGGAGAACTTCCTAACCAGTCGACAATTAGGACTGTGCCTGACTTTTTCCCACCAGTATAGCGGCTTGGTTTGGATGTAGCCACAGCTGTAACTTCTAAGCTACTCTTTCTCATTCAGTTCTGGTTTCCAGAATTAGGATCAGGGGATCACAGAGCTGGAATAGACCACTGAAGCCAAGCCACTAATCATGGCAGGAATCCAAAATCATCTCTCAGGCAAGTTACCAGCCTTTGTTTGAACATACCCAGTGAAGTGGAGGCCACCATTTATCTTTCCAGCTCTTACTGAAAGAAAATGTGATAGAGATCGAGATCTATCTTAAATAGAGAACAGATCTTGTGACATTCTTTCCTATGTCCCTTAGTCTGACTTCTCCAGCCTAAATGCGTTCAGCTTCTTCACTTTTTCTTCAGAGCAGTCAGTTTCTAGTCCCATGAAGAGCAAAGTGGGACTCTCCTACAGGGAAACTGTTACTTTCATGCTTCTGTTGATAGTCTAAAATTGCATTTGTCTTTTTTGCATCCACATCACACTTCTAGTGCCTATTTGGTTGCAATCAACTGAAATTGAATACTCAGTCAATTAGCAGCTGAAGTAACCCTTAGGTGCTTCACCAATATTGATGTAGCCTTTGAAAATCCTAAATATTATTCAGGGCTTTTCCCATATTGGTATTAGGTCTTCGCTATACATTCTATATACCTAGAAAATACTTCTCTTTCTTCAAAATATGTGGTACATCGTACCCGAGGCCAATGATATTAACCTGGCAACAATGGCAGAAACTTGCAGAGCACCACCTCAAAGTTCTGGTAGTAAAAAGATAAGAATGAATATTAAGATCACTAACTTTTCACCACTTTTGCTTTCTGGAGATAGCTGCCTCATTCTGCCTGATGATAAGGCTGACTTTTTTCACAGCTAGTAATCTAAACCAACTTGGAATGCTTGCATCCATCAAAGGTAACTCCTGCTCATTCTGGGACCAGCTTTGCTTTACTTTGAAGTAGTCATTGGGCACAGGGTAAAGAGTCTCATGGCTGCCAAATATTTTGGACTCCTACACCCATGAGGCTAGGTTAGCATGACCAAAAAAACTGTGGATACCACATCAAAAGCATGTTAAGAAAACATACATGTCTACATTAAAGTATATCTCGTAGAGAGTAAGGAAGATGAGCTAAGCAGAGATGTGAGGCTTCATTACTTATGCAAAAGGGGCTAAGACATTTTTTTTTTATATTCAACATCCAGATAATGTTCAGAAGGGGTTCAGGAAGATGCCTTCCTACTTCACTGGAGTATGAGAAGGAGGAGAAGACACAGCACAGTCAGACTTGCAACATTCTGTTCTTATAACCAGTCTCAACAAAAGTAGCTTTAGCCCTCCTGTGGAGTTGTTATGCTGGTCTGGTCTACCTAGTGGGGTGGACATCTGAGTATCAATGAAAAGTAGTTTGGAGACTGAACTGCCTGCAGTTTGAAACGTGAGGCAATGGGACATTTGAAATTGATGGGGGAAACCATACTGACGGAACCTCCTCAGATTCAGATTGGGTTCCAATGCTGTGGGGCTGCAAAATTTATGTGTGAGCTTCCCACCACAAATAAATGGGAGCCAAGCACAAGTGGCGATATTCACGAGAAAGGGAGCTATTGTGGCTTGCCAAGGAGACCTACTTGTTCAATGCATTCCAAACAATTTGCATTGTCTCTGTGATTTGTACAAGAATTCAATTAGCCGGAATGGCATTATTATCCCCATAGGAAAAGTGGGGGAACAGGATTAGATTAATTGACAAGGACATCTAGTGGATTAATGGCTCCAGGTGAGAGCTAAATTGGATAACACTGGATGAAATGGAATTCACAGGTCCTGTTTTTAGGCATCACACTGTACTGCTTCTGCAAAGCTCTCAAGCAAATTGGGGTTGCTTGCATTTGGCTGAAAAGATTGCATGAATCTTGCCCGTGACTTCATACCTTAGCATCCCATGCAGTACTAAACTACTGGGATTCATGTAATAGCCACAGTTAACAAATATTGGCTTGGTGTTGATATGCAAACTCAGTTTAATTGTTTCTGTACTGGCAAACAAAAACAAAGAAAAAACATATTTGTATGTATCCTAAAGGGTAAGGAAGGCTATTCTAACCTCACACCCTCCAAACATGCTGGAGTGCAACTTCCATCATTCCCACTATATTGCATTTCTCAAAATAGTGGCCTTGGCCGCCGCTGCCGCCGCCTCCTCCTCCTCCCTGCAACAATCCACCCTCTTTATATTCTAGCCAAATTTTAAAAGGTAAGCATCTTTTACTGATATTCAGAGTAAAGACAACATCTGTGTGACACATTTGTCCAGGGAAAAGGAATCAGCAGTCATGACCATTTTTAATCATTATTTGATGGTAAAGGTAGAAATATCAGAAATTTTACATCAAACCGTGCTGTCAACTCCTATGAAAACACACACAAGGATTCCAGTATTCTTCCACTGGAGATCACACATCTTGTATTGTAGATGCTTTTATTGAAATTCTGGTCTTGAAAGGAGACTCTGACTATTTATATTCACTGACAATATTCTCCTCACAATATTCTCCTCTGATATCAAGTCTGAAGTTAGCAACTACATTGGAAGAATTCCCCTGTTTGCCAGCTTGTCTCTTCTTTCAAAGAGAAACAGACCTCAAAACAACAGAAAGCTAGTATCTGATTCTTCAGTACTTTGAAATCAAACCTCACAGGGAATTAGCAAATGCATTTTTACACAAATGAGTAAGTTAACCCATAAACACTACCTTCTTAAAGAAATTTCCATACCGTAATAACTTTACAAAAAACAAGATGGCAATCCAACGATGGGAAAGGTATCTGCTCCCACCTACCCCACATCCCTATAATCACAGTTAATATTAAGCATATATAATGAAGCCACATTTAAAACCCGGTATTGCACAAATTCTGTTTTGAATTTTATTAGGTAAAACATGGTTTCCACAGCTTTCCTTGTTTGCTGCTCACTTTTTCAGTAAATTGCTCTGTAAATTGCTCTGTGATTGATCTTTGCCAAATTTGGTCTCAGTATAGGAAAGCTCTGGTTAGTATCTGGATGGGAGACCACCAGAAGATATTAGGGCTGTAGATTGAGAATTAAAAAAGAAAATACTCTATCATGCTATCTGTCTGTCTTGGAGGAAGGCAATAGCAAACCACTTCTGTATTACTGTCCCCAGCCCTCAAAAAACTGTGTTTCTAAAAGAGAACATCATCTTGCTGCTTCTGACATTTGAGCTTATTCCATGAGGTACAATTAAATCTTACCATAGTGAAGGATCCCTGAATTCTTGAAGCTAAATCATAGAATTTTGTGTGGCCTCAATAAAAGCATCCTTAGTAGACTAAAATGCAAAGAGGAGAGGCACGGACCCCAATAATTTTGTGTGTGCGTGTGTGTGTGTAACTATTATCCCTTTCTTGAAGCATTCAAGATAGTCATCAAAGCATTAAAAATATTTATCTATTTAATTATTTATCTATCATTAGACATAATAAATTAGAAATAATAATAACAATAACAATAATATATACAGCTGGAACAGTGGACCGGACTCAAGCGAAACTAAAAGCCCTGGATAGGAAGACCAGCAAAATAATGGCAATGAATCATGCCCTTCTTCCACGCAGCAACGTTGACAGACTCCACTTACCAAAGAGCATAGGTGGGTGCGGGATGTTGCAAGTACACCAGACAGTTGAAGAAGAAAAAAGGGCATTTGAAGAATATCTGAAGGACAGTGGAGAAGATGCACTGAAGCTAGTACATCATGAAGGCTTACTGAATACCAAAGAGACCAAACTGGCCTGCAAGAAATACCAAATGAAGAACAGAAAAGAGACATGGCAAGGCAAAGTATTACATGGCCAGTACACACACACACACACACACACACACACACACACACACACAGACACCTACCTAGCAGGCAAAGCAGATAACAACAAGACCTGGCAATGGCTAAGAGCAGGAGAGTTGAAGAAAGAGACAGAGGAGCTAATTCTGGCTGCACAAGACCAAGCCTTCAGAACCAAGGCATGCAAAGCCAGAACTGAGAAGACGGCAACAGACAGCAAATGCCGCCTCTGCAAAGACGCTGAAGAAACACTGGGCCACCTAGTCAGCTGCTGCAAAAAGATCACACAGACTGACTACAGACAATGGCATGACAAAGTAGCAACAATGGTGCACTGGTATTTCTGCAAGAAATACCATTTGCCTGCAAGCAAGAATTGGTGGGACCACAAAACAGACAAAGTCATAGAAAATGAAGAAGCTGAAGTGCTCTGGGACTTCAGAATTCAGACAGACAAGCACCTGCCACACAACACTCCAGACCACGTTTGCGCTCAAGGATTGCTGAAACTATTCCGAAGATAAACAAAATGGCCAAACTTCTGTTTTGTAATTTTCTTTGCATGTTGTTTACACCTCTGGCACGCTACGGTTTTGAACCACAGAACACAGAGAATGGGTTTCCTGTGCACAATGTGGTTTTGGTTTTTGTTCTGTTTTCTCACTATGGGCAACAAGAAACTGTCAAAAATCAACAAGAAAATCCCTGAAAAATCGTTATTAAAGGGTACTGTGCTGAAGTGATGCTTGTGAAAGTTTGGCAAGGGGGGTCAAGGCATTTGCAAAATCCAGCCATGGTACATTGATGATTTTAGGGCAACTTTTTTTCCTCCCATAAAATTCCTCAATGCTTTATCCCAATTAATCCCACCCACCTTCCTTCAGTGGCGGAGGCAGGTCTTCAGTTTCATTCCTAGAAAAAGTCCTGCCATTCCTGATAATTGGATTATCGTATGTGTAAAATCCTTTAAGAGACATGGTAACCATTCAACACCCATCTGTTGAGTCCTAGCAACCAGATAAAGAGTCAAACTCATCCCTTCCTGTAGGAGTAGTTCCATTCCTGTCGGTCTAAAAGTCAACATAATTTAAGCTATTATAAAGCCGGTGGCCTAAAAAAAGCTCAGTTTGCTAACCTTTTCCTCCTCCGCTTATGTTTCTGCCTCCTGCACTGACATCAGCAAAACGTTTCAGCGGAAATACAACGGGCCGATTCATGTAATCTCACATTCCCCATCTAGAAACACAGGGGGCTTTGTAAGAGTTCCTTAGCAGAATAACACTTGGAAAGGAAAGTTGGAAGGCGAGAGTGAGGAAAGACATTAAAAAATCTGCAGGTTGGGTGATATATTGTATTCCAGCAGCAAGCGAGATAAGAATGATTGCTCTCTTCTGCAATAAAATAAAAGCAGATTGAACTTCTGACCTGCACACGGTAATGGAAATAGTCTACTGAGTCGTTGATTCCTGGGGAACTGCAAAAGGAAGGTCAGTCTACAGCCCCCTATTGTAGCTGGGTTTTCTTTCCCCCCTTAAACTTGTTTTCAGCTGACTAATGCAATTTATCAGAAACCTTTTCTGTGCATTTTATGACTATCCTTCCCACAGAAATGAAAGGCCTTTTCTTGTCATCCTGCAGTTGAGGGGTAGAAGTATAACAAATCATAAGGGTAGGGTGTGCACGTACACAGGAGGGATGAGAAGGTGACCTTCTCCTTGGTTGGTGTTGGATTGATGGTCTCCAGGGTGGTGCATCCTTTCTTAAAGCACGTCCCTTGAAATAGAATGTGTGAATAAGACATTATGGCATGGTTGCAGGTACTTGCATTATACAGGTAGACTGCCCAATAGATTCTTGGTTCCTTCTACGTGGACTGACACATAACAGCCTTTTGCAGCCTTTTTCACAAGTATCTTGGATAATCAACCCACAATGTGTGAGCAATATTCTACCCACTGACCCTACTCCCAGGCTTCACAGCTTCATCCAGTCTTCTGCAGAGTGCTAAAACTTATGCAGGATCTATAATTCAAAGCTCTACAAAAGATCTCGAAAATCCAGGAAAGTCAGCCAAGCTTGGGAACATAATCCTGCTGCTCTAAACTGACAATTCAACATATTATAGCATGAGACAACAGTGTGAAAAGGCAGGGGGCTGAATTGTTCCTGGAAATTTTGTAAAGCCTACCTTTTATCTATAATGGTAGAGTCATTTTGTACATTCTACAGAAGCCCTTCCAGCTATTAAGGGGAAGAAGAAGAAGAAGAAGAAGAAGAAGAAGAAGAAGAAGAAGAAGAAGAAGAAGAAGAAGAAGAAGAAGAAGAAGAAGGAGAAGAAGAAGAAGAAGAAGAAGAAGAAGAAGAAGAAGAAGAAGAAGAAGAAGAAGAAGAAGAAGAAGAAGGCTGGCTGGCTGGCTGGCTGGCATGTTTCTTATTGGCTAGATCAATATTCCCAGGATTTTTCTTCATTTCCTTCCCCTCTCTGTCCAGGAACTTCTCTGTCCATGATGGAGGAGAACACAATGCTCTCAGTTGTAGGCAGACTTAAGTCAGATTTTCCTATCAGCAAATTATTTCCTAAATAAAGCTAGTTGTTGTACTGTTGTTGTTGCTATTTCATTCAAGCGCTAGTCCCAATAATGCTTATAAAAAGTTTCACTCCCTTCCACTTTATGAAACTATCTGCTACTCAACAACCCCTAATTTCAATCTCCTATCCAAGTGGAGAAGGCCAAAATGGGCATCCTTTTTCTCACATGCATTCTTTTTTTTCCCCCCTTAATAACAGAATAGGGCTAGATTTAAATTTGGTTTTTCTATCAACTTATATGACGAAGAATCATCTGGAACAGACCAAGGGCTCAGCTGGTTTGCATTCTGCTCACACAGTAGCCCACCAGAGAGCAATGGCAAGCCTATCAACAGAAGAGGGGCATTGTTACATTATTATGCACTATCAAAGTCAACTTTGAGTCACATTCTTCTCCTGGAGATCTCATGTATAACCTCTGCAGTGTCTTGGCAGCACTATGGAAGTGGCTCGTCATTGTCTTCTTCTGGGTTATTGGTCAACTTCCCAGTCTTGGCTAAGCTCAGAACTTCCTACATGGTCTCCCATCGCAGGGCCAGCTTTTGAAATCAATCAAAACCAGCTAGGTCCTGCTCTACACACTCAAAAGAAAGAACCACTAAAACTGTACCGCATCAAAAGGCTCCTGTTGAATTTTGCTGTGGCGTTGCACTTATCTCTTTTTCGTGATGGCTGGATCTATTTATGTTCCATATCTGTATAGCCTGAAGTTTTATTCATTTTTTAAAATCATATTTAAATATTTAAATATGTATTTTAATGTTTTTCTAAATGCATTTTTCATCAAACAGTATAGTTATATCACTGATAGTTTTTTTCCCCCATTTAGCTGAGAACTGTGTATCCAATAGATACCTAAATTCCAATCATGCATTAGCCAAGAAAATGCACAAAAATCAAATCCCACAAACAGCCCTATTTATCATCATTGCTTGCAAATTAAGAGTCTACATTTGCACCAGTGTTTATCAAGCACTGCCAGCAGCCAATGTCATCCTGTCACTGAAACTAAATCCTGAAGCGTATAGAAATTCACACAAAATTGGAAACTAATTTGAAGTTATTATTTCCCCTGAAGATAATCAAAAGATATTCAGACTGAAAATTTCTAAGCAATAAGCCCCCAAAAGGAGCAATCTCTTACCATATAATTCCAAGCTACAAAATAGCCATCTTTGTGCAAGAGTTGAGTTGAAGCTATCTATGCAGACGTTGGTATACAGTGAGATTTAGCAGACATGTAGACATCTACAGGAAACAGGTCAAAATAACCAATATGGAGGTACATGTAAAAAGAAGAGAATGATCAGCAGCAAGGTAGACAGACTCCATTTCACTTGCGATGGGTGCAACATTGGAAGTCCTGAACGGCCAAGTTGGAGACAGACCGTCATGGAGAAAATCTATTTGTGTGGTCACTAAGAGTCAACACCGACTCGACGGCCTGCAATCCATCATCAGTACATATACACACAAACACACACTTAAGAGCCCAAATTTGATTTCTAAAAGTTATCAGGGATAACGATAACAACAACAGCAATTATTTTGTTTGTCTCACTGCACATATATGCACGTGTATATGTGTGAGTGTATGGGTATACTCTTCATTTAAGAAAAAGCCTCAAAGGAGCTTTTTCCATTGTATTCTATTTCTGTCTGGCCACCTGGTGTTACTATTTTGTCCCCATAATGTTTTGCTATCTGTTTGTCATTTTCATCCCCACCCCCAGCTCCCTTGGCTTGATTAAAGAATCCAAATGGCATTAAAAATTACTTACTTATGCTCCAGCTTTTTTTAGCATGTAAAAAGTCCAAAAAAAGCATTAGAATACTTGACAATTTTGAATTTTAAACTATAGCATGTGTGCGTGCACACACAAATGCATATGTGCGCCCACACACAAACGCATATGAAAAATAATTGAATCTTTCAGTGCATGCTTACATACCCCATGACATCTCA
The DNA here is from genome assembly GCF_059951505.1 of Python bivittatus. Lineage (NCBI taxonomy): Eukaryota > Metazoa > Chordata > Lepidosauria > Squamata > Pythonidae > Python > Python bivittatus. The sequence goes on from NW_028277053.1 coordinate 16,731,335, forward strand.
CTTCCAGGCTGTAGGGCAGCGGTCTACTACCTACAATATGCAGGGTTTGATCTACAATTTTCAATACTTTTTCAAGTGTTTCAAAGCATATTTGCATTTCATTGCAGAAGTCAAAAATGTGATTTGCCACAAACCAGCTAAAGGAAGCCCAGACTGAATTTCAGAGCACTGCACCTACTATACTCATCTCTGAGAGCGGTACCTCTGACATCCTCTTTTTTCTAGAATCATCAGCCAAACTCTAGCAGGTGTGTTTCCTTTCGGTTTCCAGTGATCAGCTCCTAACTAGGCTTAAGGATCCAAATAAGGATCCCTTGCATCCATAATCACAGAGATTTGGGCATCAGGCTTGCCAATTTGTTATCTTTCAGTAGTAGATAATCCCACCATGCAGAGAAAGTCCTGCAGTGCTTAGACAATACTCTGAACATGAAAAAGAAAGAAAGAAAGAAAGAAAGAAAGAAAGAAAGAAAGAAAGAAAGAAAGAAAGAAAGAAAGAAAGAAGGAAGGAAGGAAGGAAGGAAGGAAGGAAGGAAGGAAGGAAGGAAGGAAGGAAGGAAGGAAGGAAGGAAGGAAGGAAGGAAGGAAGGAAGGAAGGAAGGAAGGAAGGCAAGCGAGCGCGAGCAAGCGAGCAACACTTTTGCCATGGCTCTGAAAGAATTGATGATCCAACAATTTAGCTAACTGCATGACTGAACAATTCATTTGCATCAGATTAGCACAAAAATGTGCTAATGTGCTCTATTCTCTCCATGCAACATCAAATGGGGGCTGAAGCAGAATGGAAAGCTATCCTTCATGACCAACAAGCAGTGAAAGAATTGCCTTCAATGACTGCAAAACAAATAAAACTATAAATATGAAACAAACTTTTGTCACATAATTATAAATACAAAAAGAGCAAGGAATTGATAACAACTGGATTGCAGTCCCTGCGTGAATCTGGAACAAGATCTTATCCCTTGTTGCTTCACTCACACACACTTTTTAAGTGCCAATAACCAATGAGAGAATGTTTTGTTGCAGTTTTAAGACCATTATACAAACTAAAAATATTCCTGTATCACAATCAACATATGGCCTCTTTGTCGTGTTAGTATAATCCCGGGTAGTTTAGGAACAGTGGAAATGAAAACCCTAGCACAGACCTTGCATCATCTTCCACTTTTAGAGGGCAACTGTTAAGAGAAAACAACCTTATCTATCCTACCAAGCTTATCATAGGAATGAGAATCTCAGAAAATCAGGGTCCTACATCGTATGGAGAGCATCCAGAAACAGAGGGCATTCTTTGTAATAGATTGCTTTCCGGGGCTGAAGAGAAGGAGAAGATGGGAAGTAAGGATGCTCATTCCCACTTCCCCTAAAATCCATATGTTGATACTGGTGCCAATATTGATTTGTTTACACACACACACACACACACACACACACACACACACAGACTGGTCTAAGACTGCAGCAAACTATTCATTCATTGGTTATTGGTACTTAGAAAGTTTGGTGGGTGGTGGTGGTGGTGGTGGTGAAACAAGTAGAGATTAAAATGAATGTAGATTGAATACAATAGTAAATAACCAACAAGAAAAAAAGTACGGCAAACTGGTTTGTCCATATCTAGAGGATGAATAAGGATCAGTTGCAAAAGAAATATCTGAAAGAAGCGTGAAAGGGTGAACATAAGAAAACAGCCAAGCAAGATGTTGGATGGAGTAGAGGAATCCTCAGAGAAAAAGGGACAAGAAGGTTGAAGAACAAAAGGAAAGCTATGATGTGGTTAATCTCCTACCTTTAATTTCTTCAGCTACTGTATTTCTTATTTTCTTTTTCACTCTACCAAACATTGTTTGTCCAAAAAGGAAAAGTGCAATGACCATGCCTAAGCTGCACCATAAAATTCATGGTGGAAATGTCCCAGAGGCACGGGGGGTTGCAGGGTATGGTCAAAAAAATCCAGATGATGAGGCTACCACCTTTACTTTCTTTCTTTTTTTAACCACACCCTGCAGACGTACCCGAGGAGGCAGAATAATTCTTGCATTGCTTCAACCTGATTTTTGTCTTTTTTTTTTTAATTAACCAATTTTCTTTATGGCAAAAGATATTATCTGAATCTCTGTCGTATTTGTGTTTGTTTCACATACGACCCTTGCATCTCCTAACACTTAGCTCTAATAACTTACTATAATACCTCTGTTTCCAGACCCAACAGTTCTCAGAACGTGATTATGGGACAAACATTGAAAAGAAAGGGTTATTTTCTTCACCTTCTGTTTTAAAGCTTCCAAGAGACTAATACCTGGCTGTAGTGAGGAACAGAATATTAATTATCTATCTATCTATCTATCTATCTATCTATCTATCTATCTATCTATCTATCTATCTCATCTCTTGTTCCAACAATGCATGCAAAACTGGTGGATAGTGAATATGTGTAATGTGCTTGGGATTCTCGATTTTGTTTTATATTTTGAATCATACTAAAGCAAATATTATATAGGACAAAAGTACTGTAGACCTCTGACCCAACAAAAAAAAAAAAAAAGTAAGACACACGAAAGTTAATATTAAAGCAACATGCCTAAAATTGTTAGTGACAGAAACCCTGTAATTCAGTCCAAAGCAAATCAAAGTCTCTAAATACTGTGGGGAATTTAAAGGAATTTGTCTTTTGAAGATTCATGCATTCATGTTGTCATTAGGTTGTATGAGTCTGTACATTATAACCAAACATTTAAGGAAAAATAAAAACCTGTCACTTCTTAGATAAATCACTAGAAACTAGAACCACTGAATCTGCTAAGTTGTAAACATATTTTGCAAATCATAAACACATTTTACAAATCATAAGGACTGGATTCACACAAGAGGCAAAGCCAGGAGCAAAGAAATCGTATTTTGGTTTAGTATAGTGTCTGAACCCACTCTTTGGCAGAAACTAAATTTGAAGATAATATTTATACTCCTTCAGCAGACAAAACATGAAAATTTAAAGAAAGCCAAAAATATGCAAAAATATATATTTTTTCCCATGCTGGGTCTGAGAAAGAAGTTCAGGAAACAATGCTGAGACCCATTAAAATGGAATAATTATGAATTTCTGAAGAGTTTCCCCTCCACATACTCACCCCCTACCATTGTTTTATTTACTACAATCAGTCGTGTTTTCCCTTTTCCAGTAAATCTGATGGGATTCTTCTCTGCTGTTTCTAAATGCCACATGTTCCGTCCTAAGACTTACAATTATGGTGGAGTTTGAACAAAGGTTTTAAAGGCTTCTTATTTAATAATACAGCTGATAAAACTGGTCCATTTAATCAGTCAAATGCTTCTCCATAGTGGAAAGTGAAGTGCCTTGGGTCAGCCTTGCAGACCCCTTTAAACAAGATTTAGCCATTATTTCTGACCCTGCAGGACAAATGCAAAGATCAATTAACACCTTCCAGACTGGGCTTTTATATACATACTGTATATATCTACTGACAGAAGAGCATTATCTGCAACATTAGATTCAAGGGAAGTCTCATTTTATTTTAGGATCTCCATTTTTGCACTCTGGCAACACACTTCCTCTCACTGATATCTCTTCCAGTCACACTATAGCTAATGATCACAACATTTTAAGGCAATATAAACATTTTCTGTCAGCATGCTGGGGTTATTGGAATTCTAATAACAATAGCTGTTTGGGAATTGCCGCTGCTTCCAAATCTCTTGAGGGAAGTTGTGATCATTTCTGAGAAGCCTAAAAGGCAGATATTCTACACATGCACTATAAGGACAGAGGTGGGAATTTTGACTTCACGGTTTCCAAGTCTTCAAAGAGGTCAAATAGGCTATAGCTCTTTGATGGTTGCATGACTGTTCTTCCTTTCTCATAGGTACATTAACGTGTAGATATTTAATCATCAAAATGCAGGATCAATCAATCTATGTTTACTTTCACTGGTTGCCAAGCCTAGGCATATGTTTTCATGGATTGAAGCCCAGATGATTCTACATAACTGTGTTAAGGCTTGATGTTCTCCCAAACTCTTTGTTGATTTCATAAACTGTTCAGTAATTTATCTGGCTGTATCTGTTACATTCTCCCAACTTTCTAATGGTAATTGGAAAAATATGCAGGTCAAGTTGTTGGGTTTCTTGCCCTGCCCTTCTGCTTAAATAAACATTCAAGGACAATTAGAACAAAATGTACAAAACATAAAACAAGACAATATACTTTAGTTTAAAATCAAAATTAAAATCACTGTCGGAGATTGATGGACACACACACACACACACACACACACACACAGACATATTGAGTGAATCACGGTGAAGCACATCAACCTGTGGACAGCACTCTCTACTTTGGGAGCCACATAAAGATCCTGCCCCTCCTGATGTCGTCTTTCTCAGGGATCTTCAGAAGGGTCTGGTCTACTGATCAAAGCAATCCTACAACTTCGTGGTCCCTCAGGTAACTCTTTTCCTCATTTCAGGTAGTGAAAGCATCTTTCCATTTGGAATGAGTTGAAAAACCTGACCTCGGCACGAAGAATTTAAAAGCCACCTTGCTTAACTATCACCAACTGTGTGCATTGCTGATTTTTATCCTGAGTATAAGAGTCCAAGGCAATTTGTCATGGTGCTATTCTTACAAGCAGTCCAAAAGTCTTGCTCTGATGCCTTTAAATAACTCCAGTAGGCATATACTATCATGGATTTTCATGGACGTTCAGTTAAAAAAAAAAAAAGCAAAGCAACATGACCGTATACTCATATTATAAGATATCACAACTTTACATGCTTTGCATAATTACAAGAGAGATATTCAGCTGGAAGATGACACTGTCATCTAACTGCTGTTACTTTTGGGAAGGCTGGCAGAAGCACTCAAGTCCTCTGAATCAGCATCCTTTGCAAAGAAAACCAGCTATTGTTTCCAAATCAAGGAAAGCATATCAGTGCAAAAAAAAAAATAATAATTAAAAAATCTGAATTGCTTGAGCTTCATATAATTAGCGTGCATCAGTATTCAACATTTACTGCTACAAGCCCTGCCATACAACAGAGAGAGGTCTTCACTTTAGACAGCCATATACATGGAAAAATATTGATCCCTTTCTAGTCTTGGTTGGCTCCTTGTTCATTATGCAGCCATTCCCAGACAGGATTTATAAAAGTGGCAGCCACAAGCTACCCACAGCAGCTTGTTGGCCCCCTCTGATTCCATTTATTTCACTTCTGGACTGAGGGCTGGAAGATGGAAGCAGATACACAACACTCTTCTAGGACCAGGACTTGGTATAAAAAGCTGATGGCTTGTTTGCGGTTCCACCTTAGCTAAGAACCTTTCAGAAATATTGCAGGAATATTTGGTGCACACCCAATGATTTTTTTTTTGGTTAATTTCCTGCTAGAAAGAATATTTTTAATCAAAATTCAGATGAATAGTCATTTAGGAACTTGGAAGGAAAAGACACCAACAGTAGGCTTCCTCCCTACTCTCATCACTTGAAAAATAACATCTCCCTAAATGTCACAGTGCTTTAAAAACACCCCTTATTTTTTTTTAATATTTTAGCATTCAGTTATATATTTATACTTTAGTGTCCATGAAGAAAGCTTTCCGAGGAATGGGTTTTTAATACTCATTTTGTAGAGTTATGTTACCTACCTGCCACTCGTTTTTGTTTCAATTACACTTTTTTACATTCTTTTTTTTCCCACCACACTTTGCTTGAAAAGCAACCCATAAATTCACTCCTGAATAGTATAGCCCTTTAGAGTCAACTACTGTACACTCTGATCAGGGAAGAGCTGGCACACTATTTTCTCTACTTAACCGTAGAGGTGATTTCTTTTTCCCTCTTCTTAAATGTAGTGAAGCACAGCCTTCAAATAAAGGAAGAAAATTCCCCATTACAAGCACACTAACCACTATGGCAGTTCCATTAATGCCGCCTTTTCATCCTTCATATAGATTCCACTTTTCTATCCCTAAACAATTCCTTCATGGTTCTTGAGCAATTTATCGTTTGTTGTGGTATAGGTCAACCTTTCCCACAGAACTGTGCATTTTACTTCCCAGTATTTTTAGCAATGTGTTGCTGGTTAAAGAATTCTGAATACTGAAGTCTATATTGTGGGTAGGTATCCAGTATGGGAAGACTTTTATAGGCAATAAGATCTGGGTTGTAGCTGGGGGAAAAAAGCCAAGTGTCTGAAAAATTGGTATTATATATATAGCAGTAGCTGATGCAGTCCACACATGGATGAAGAAAACTCTCTTTGCAGAAGTTATTATGCTGAATGGGCTTCACTTCACCCCATGGAATTTTTGGAAGACCATTTTCAAATGATGATAGAAAGCTGACTACTTACTATTCTTTTTTAAAGTTTTTTTTTTCCCACCTGTAATTCAGACATGTTTTATTTATATGGATACTTTTAGCCATTTAAAGTCTATGCATTAAATCTATCACAGCAATGTTCTTTGCAGTTCCTGGAATCCAGGAACAGACAAACTGTTCCTATTAAGGCATTTTAGGGCCATATGAACATAAAATGGATTGTTCTGACCCTTAACAACCATTTTATTTTTTGAGTGGGAGAAAAGTATGGATTCTTCAGGTAAAAGGTTCATCACTTATATTCTGTGAGAAGTATGATTCCTGTTTCCTAGGAGAGTGCTTTTCAAACATCCCTATTTAGAAAACATTTTTTATCTCCGATTCTACCAAATCTGCTATTGAAGTCTTACTATCCATTCCAACCAGTTCTTTAATGCTCTGGGAGAACCCAACCTGTACACTGAAAAGAACTGGAGATGCCTACAAGTAAGTCACAGGTTCTCCTTGGAATTTGCATGCCTTAGTTGGTTAGGGACAATGGAGATGACCCTGGAGAAACTATAGCCATATATCTATTTTTTTTTTTCCCTTGAATTTCATTTTCACGTGCACCATCCATTATTTGGTTGCATCATCCAAACAAAAACGAAGCAAAAACAAAAACCCAATCTCAAAGTACTGTTTGGACTTCAGTTTGTATTGTGGCTTTCCTCTTCAAAATGCTATTCAGGTGAACTATTCTGCAGTATACTCTTTGTTGCTCTGGGGAAATGAAAAGATTGTGAGAGGGAGAGAAAAAAAACAAACCCAGTGTCTGTTCAGGGGCCAGAAAACATACTTTTAAAATATTTATTAGCAGTGAGCATAATTGTTACTTTAGAGGATTCTTCTTTATGACTTTTTTCCCCCTTTCCTTTTATTTCTGCTTGCTTTAGAAACTAGTTCATGCTTTCCCATGGAGGTAATCATTCCTTCCCATCAGACCCAATGTCGGAGACCCCTCCTTTTCAGTCTGGTTCCTGAATCCATCTTTGTTCACATACACTGAAGGGTACAGGGAAAAGGACCGCAAAGTAGGTTGTGAAGAAGAATCAGAAGGAGGAGCAGGATCACAAGAAGGACTGCAAAGAAGGAAGTTGTGGAAAATATTCTGAACAGCAAGTAAGAAGTAATGAAAGGAACCCTCTTTGTTCTATCCACAAACCTACAGAGACTGTCCCTGCATATTTTCATTTACCAACTTTACTTTTTGGAAAAGGAGGATTATTTTCTTGATTTTTTAAAAAATAATCACAATAAGTAAACTAATATAATTTTTTTCTATTGCAAAAGTATGTACATGTATGCTTGTATGTAGGATATATATATCCTAAAATCAAACAAAGAGGGTACAAAAACTGTAAAAAGGTAAGAGCTGATATAACCAAGCAACTGAAGAGGCCCCACCTACTTTCACAGGTGAGGAGTATCAGGACATCTCAAATAAGATCAACTTCAGTAGGTTCCCACTCCCCATGCCCCTTCTAAATATCTGGGTTGGTACATACCAAACAAAACAACACAAAACAACACAAAACAACATTCTCAGTAAATTTTAGGAGTAGCAGAATACTGTCTTTCAAGGTAATTTGAGGTCAGATGCAGGATATACTTTTAATAGTTCTGTAGCATGCCTAAAATGTTTGTTATTCTAGGTGGAAAAAAAGTTGTTACAGCAAAATTAGAAGTCAGTTTGGAGGATTTTCACTACTGAGACCAGCAAACAATTTTAGGCAAAGCCAAAAGACAGCTGAGAAGAGCAACAGAGGGCTTCACTTTTTTTTTTTTTTTTTGGCCAGCCTGGCTGAAAATGAACTGGGCTGAAACTATTCACTGGGTATCATTTCACATCTGATTTTTGATTCTTCGGAAACCACCTTGTTTGCACCATTTTAGAATGTCTAGGAGAAATGAACTGTTGCTGTCTGACTTCTTTCTTGATTAAGTTCTACCTCACTGGAAGATCATACACAAACATCAGTGAAGAGTTAGTTCAGCCAGTTTAGGGAACTGACTTTTGTAGATTTAAGTCCATGAATAACCCTCATCAAATGCCTCAACAATATCTCCAACCTATTCCATTTTCTCTCATGGAGCTGAAAAGTATAACATTTGGAAGCACATGTAAACAATGCAAACACTTCATTGAGTTTCAAACTTATCTCATGCCGAGAAAGCAGGGCTTTGAAAAACCTCTTTGCAAATCTCTAAGCCTCAAGAATACAATTCACAACCCTAATCCTAACTTTCAGGAGAAAAGCCCTTGAAAGTTTATTCCCTAAGCTATTTAAATGTCTTGACACAGGTCTAGTTTTAATGGTTTTCCTCTGCATGTGTGAAAAATGAACTTTTAGGATATACTATTATGTGGGAGATAAGCTGCAATAATGCATACTTGGCAAATTCTTAGGCATATTAGTTTTGTTCTGGGCAAAACAGAACCACAATGGCCAGACAAAGTTTTAGAGTGGTACAGCTAGTGCGGGGCAAGGGGGTTGGGGGGAGTGAGGAGTGGAGCAATAGGGTTTTTTTTTTTTTTTTTTGCTTTTTTGGGGGGAGGGTCTACCTTGAAATCAAATGTTACTTACCTCTTGAAGAAAATCATCTTTGCTTGGATCTGAAAATATTGTGCAACATTTTTGGATTAGTACTGAGACTTAAGAAGTTTTCTTAAACGGCAAAAGAAGGTCCAAATCATTGAACATGGACTGACCAGTCAAAATGCTTGTATGCTTCCTCTATTTCAGCAGACATTATGTATTTTGCTTTTGACAAAATTTAAGCGGGCATGAAAGGACTGGATTTTGACTTATATTATAGCTTAAATAGCCTAATCATCAAGGTTCATACAAAGTCATTGTGAAGAAGCCATTATGTTCTTCATGATACCCAAAGGACCTATCCGTGTTGCCTGATATTCTTTGAACACCAAATATTGAAAATTAAACTTGGGTGTCTTAAGTGTGAAATATATGCTGTAGCTAGAAACTTCCTGTTTCTCCAGCATGCATCACTTACTTTTCCATCTTATCCATCAGTGAGCTCAACCATATGGCGTACTGAAATCTTGCAAATCTGTCTGAAGTCCACTGTCAAGATTATATTGCTAGCAATAATGATTGATAAGACTACCAGATATCTATCCAACCCCACCTTATTAACTGTAGAAGTATATTAAATGTTCTTGGATTCTAGGAGAGTTGATTTCAAAATGGTAGTTTTGATGGATGGGAACTGTAATAGTTTAGCACACCAGGTTAAAGAAGCCTTGTCTGCAGTTGTATTTCAGAATAAGAAATATAATACATAACAGTAGTGAACAAAATTTGACCTATATTACACCTTAAATCCACTTTTACAAAAGTATCCCAGAGATGCAATGTTTATCTCTGGAAACCATAGGCAGATACCTCAGTTTAGACTAGTAATTTTAAAGAATGAAGCATCTGAATATATTGGCTATGAACTTATTCCAAGAGAAATTAGAGGATAATTTCTCCTTGTTCAAATCACGTAAAACTTTTAAAGAGAAGTGATAAATATTCCTAGAAGACTGTTAGAATTTCTGAGAGTTTTTTTTGTTGTATCATACACTAACTGAACACCTAGGTGCTGCTGTGTGTTTAAATAATTCACATTACCTGGGCCAATATTCGAAAACTATTTGCAAAAATGTTTTATATACATTCTGCATCTTGGAAGCCACAGAAACTTAATACCAAACAATATTTGAAAGAAAAACATGTTTTCACGATATTCTTCATTAAAGGGACCAGGAATGCTATATAACCCTACTATAATTCAAGGGGGGGGGGGGAAATGAGTGATTTTTATTTATTTATTTATTTATTTATTTATTTATTTATTTATTTTTTAAATGCCCTGTGTTTGGTCCCACATTTCAGTGCTATATAAGTTCATTCATTACAGAAATAGAAAAAGGAAAAAGAAAATATCCTCTTAGTACTTTAATGCTATTTACCACAGTATATTGAAGCAGTTGGATAAACTACCAAAACGGGTTGGAGAGATCCAACAAGAATTGCATTAAATTCATGAATGAACTGGGTTATCCTATGTATTCAGAAGAAAAACTAAAAACTTTAATCTGTACTTGTTTTACATGAGGAATGAATGTATGTACAAGTTTCATTTTTGCTTCGTTTCAAATTTTTACAGCCCTATTTTTTTTTTCCCCTTGTGTCCATGGCTGCCTTTATAGATTATATATATGTTCCTTCTAATTTAGACAATTTGTACATATTTGTCAGTGAATTCCAATTATGCACATTTCCATTTGATATATTACTTTGATCAATACACCCATGTGGTATGCTTTTTTAAAAAAAACTGGAGAATGACATTGCAAAATTCAGAAAAGCGAAAATATTGAAGTATTAATATGATTGTGTTTTGTTGAGAAAGGGTGAATTATGGTAAAGGGTCACCTATGCACACAAGCAGGCCTCCGGATTTACAGTGGTTTAAAGTAAAGTTTAAAGCCAAAACTGTCCTCCTTTGGAAGATCTCCTAAGGATAGTCCAATCATTATTTGAATTGAAGAAAGAAGAGCTAACAGGTAGAAGAGAGGTCATGAACTTTGGAAACTGCCTTTTCTTCTTTCAGTATGCAGACTGAACAAACGCATCCCTTGACCACCTTTTAAAATACATATTTAAAATATAACTTAACAAATGTTCCTAAATTGGATCCAAACATACAGATTGGATTAAGCCCACTTTCAGAACATTTTAAAGTGTATCCCTCGATATGCTTCTTCCTTCACGTTGTGCAAATGGTCCTTCTATTCCAGAGCAGATCTCTGCATTCCATGGGGCTCTTTTCAAAGAATATCTGAAATGGCAAGCTACATCTTAGCCCCTTTATATAGTTTTACAATTAAAGAGGTTGAAAAACGGTTTAAAAAAGAAAAAATAAAACAAATTCAAGAACCAGTGGTGGGAAGATGCTTAATGGGATTTTGTGTGTACCTGTGTTATGTCCATTACTCAAATTGGAATATTCTATTCCCTGTTTCTTTTACAACTGCAGATTACAGCCTGATTCATAGTTAAAATGCATGTTTTGAAATTCTCAGTGTACTCCTTGCTATATTTGCTGAACAGATGAGCTGGTAAAAAGGTCTTGAAAGCAGTAAGGTGTGTCAGTGTGTGCACATAACATACAGATATATACAGACACGTACACAGGATAGATGCTATTGATAAATTTTATAGCAAAAAAATTTAATATGTTTAGAACCATGATAAAAGGCTTATCACTTCCGTACACTGCCTGGAGTCCTCGTTGATGCCAGCCTGCTCAGTACATCCTAGTATGAAATAAATAGCACCGGCTTCATGCCTGAAAAAAATAGCATTCATTTCATTACCATTCGGGGTTTTCTTTATTCTTAGACCAAATGCCTGGAGACATAAAGACCATCATCCTTTACAGAATTTATCATTTCTTTAAAGTCCCAATTTTCTGTGTCTCACAAAGGTATTGAAGGGAAGAATTTAGAAGAGGGATAAACAGCCAAGGGGCTCAACATGCCCCCCATTCTTCAAAACCCATAGCATCATTTCAAGATTATTTCTTCTTCATGCCCATGAGGAATGTTCAATTTCTGAACCAAACTTTGGGAAGATGTCCTTCCTCGCTTCATGGGATTTTTGAGTCTCAGCAAAATTGTGGGCAGAAAATCTGTCAGAAATTGGATAACTTTCAGATGGATAGAATATGCCAGGGTATGGTATTTGATGTGGTGGTTAACCACCTGGCCAGCTAATAAAATTGCAGGTATCTCTTTATCCAAAGCTGTTTCGTCCCCTACAAATGTCATCATTTTTGCCTTATCTTTGTGTAGTCTTCTATTTTCCTAATGACTTAGATATTCAAACCAGCCCTTTTCCAATCTCTGTTGGGAGAAAAAGCACAGCAGGGGGAAACTTTCAGCTCTTTTCATTTGCTTGCTGAAAGAGAAGATCTCTTAGAAAAGGTCAGTCTTATAAAGCAGATCATGTAGAGATCTACTTATATTCAAACAAATATGAATAGAACATTTTTCAGGCCTTGTCACTCAATGTGGTCAGCTAAGTTACCGTAAGCGTGGGAAAATGGTATGCATATTCCTTTCCCCGAAGAGGTTTAAGTATTCTGAGTCTGTCCAGGCTGAAATTACGAATAAAGCTTCAAAATAAACTTCTGAGCTATAAATGAGGCCCAAGAATCTCACATAAACTGCTCTTACAATGGCACGGTCAAAGATTAGCTTAAATCAATTTCAGATCAGGCTAAAATATATGTGTGGAAACAGGTTTCCTTGAATCTCTATTTCTGACTGCTAGTCTTGTAGAGATTTCTGGGAATAAAAAAATGGAGAGTGAATACTTCAGAATATGCCCATTAAGTAGCTTTGATAACCCATACATTACTTTATGAGTCTAAGCATATCATTCTTCTCATCTCGTATCCCTACCTAACAATGGCACGATAAGGGTAAATAAAGTCAGGCATGGAGAGCTTGTTTGAGCATGTCACACTTGTTATGGGAATTCATGTAATTTTGGCTGATGGTGAGTACTTGTGACAAGCAGATGAACTAGAAGCAAGTGTTAAGGCAGGACCAGAGTCAGAAAGTCTGAGAAATCATTTCCTTTAACCTGGCCCCTCAGTGATTTCTTCTGCCCATAACTTTTTAGAGCCAAGTCTAATTCTTAAAAGTTCTCATGCAGGAGTAAGGGAAAAGAAATTAAACCAAGCCAAGATGTCGGCCACGGATGAATGCAAAGCACAGCTGAACTTGTTATGTGGGGGAGAGGGGGAAGGAGGAAGAAACCTGAACACCCAGTAGCAAATTTGGCAGAAAAGGTGCCACAGAAATTAATGGCTGCACAGAACAGGGTTAGTGACCTCATTAAAACACCCAGTAGCAAATATCTCTCCAGATTTTTTCCACAGTTTGCATCTGCCATCCTGTGATAACTCATCTCTTGTTGGGGAGGAAAAGAAAAAGAGAAAGTTGTTGCAGCATTTCACATCACCCTCTGGGGGTAAAAATAGGGTCCAGTGCCACTCAATGTTTCATTGACAGGAAATAGCACACTAAAATAAATAAATAAATAAACAATGAAGTTTATGTCACTAAAGAAATGTGCCAAAACACACCTGAAAGGTTTGTCTCCTACTTCCATAACTCAAAGTTCTGCTTAGTTCTTGGTCATGATCTAGTATGAATAACTTCAAAGGTTATTTATTTGTGGTTATAGACCAAAATGACAGTACTTTATTTATTTATTTATTTATTTATTTAGTGGGGGAATTATGTACTGAAAAACATATTATTTTACTCTAGTTTTATTTTCAACAGTCTGAAACTGCCAAGTATCAAAGGGATCCCATTTGGTTTACTGATTCCTATCTACAGGCGCTTAACTTAGAACCTACAGTTTGTTATTCATGCAGAAGTGGAGGAGGAAGAGGAGGACAGAAAATTAATACAGGGAGTCCCCACTTTAAGAATGTGTTCCATTCCCAAGGTCTGTCCTTAAGTCAAATTTGTATGTAAGCTGGAACAGTATTATTGTATAAAATTGTATAAGTAGTGTTGTGTAATGAACTCGAACGATTGTGTATTTAACTTGAATTGTTGTATATTTAACTCAAACTTTGCTACAATAGGCTCCATTCTTAACTATGGGTTGTCCATAAACCAGGAGTTCTTAACCTGGAGACTACCTGTACTGTATGTTTGGTCTATTTCCGTAATACTTTTTAAAAAATTTTTTTAAGGTATATAACTATAAATCCCATCAGAGAGCAATAAGCAAATTATTTATCAATAATAAAGACAGTTCCCATCAACAGAAACAGAGGATATTCGCTTGCACTCAGCCAACAAGGGATGGACATGATAACTTTAATACGTTTGACCTTCCCAGGGTACTGAACCAGCTCAACTGGAGATAAAGTTATGGTCTGGATTATCCTTCTCTTCTTCTGCAAGGACCAAGGTTGACTATGCCATGAAATTAAACTCTCATATTGCAAGTCTGTAAGCTAAATCTCTCCTGGAGTGATATTAGAGAGGGTGGGGAGAAGAGGTGTGTAACTCAGTACAGATGCACACAGCCTTCTAACTGGAGTCCTGGTATAAAATCCTATGATGAGGCCACTGCAGGAACCATGGAAAAAAAGACCCTCAGGCCAGGTGAATTGTAGAAACCAAGCCACAGAGAGAAAGCGAATCCTTGAATAGGGTTATATGGAGCATCTTTGACAATAATGGAAACCAGCCCTTAACTCCAGAGGACAGGTATGATTTGTCAGTAACAAGGGTCAAGATCCAAAAGAAGTTTAAAATCCAGGGACCTTTTTTTTTTCCCTTTGAGAAAATGATATACCCAAAACAAACCAACAAAAAAATCTCAGAAGACTTTCTCTGTTTTGGCATACCCCTCTGTGAATTCATCTCCCTTTGTAAATGGCACACTGGAAGTCAACTGAAAACTCTGCCAAGAAAATGCGGATTAATTTGCTGAAGGGCGAATGGTCTTCCTTCCACCGAATGAACTATGCAAGCTCTGAAATGATGATCAATAACTGTTTCAGCTTCCAGATGTAATTGATAGCCATAAAACATAGAATCACTTGTCAGGCAAGCTTGATGGAGAAAGTCTTCATTGCTGTGAAGCTGAGTGACTCTAGAAATGGCTCAACACGACACAACGATTTAACAAACTTTGTTTAATCTTGTTCTCTTCTTATTCTACAGTGCATAACTTGGAGGGGAGAGACATTTATGTCTGTTCTATCTTCAAAAGGATTTTCAAATGCTTCAGAGTGAAAGTGTGTACAAATTAGTACTGATTGTTCCCCTTATTCTTATAGCTGTAGCCAAAGCTGCTGCTGCTGCTGCTGCTGCTATTACTACTACTACTACTACTACTACAATAATAATAATAATAATAATAATAATAATAATAATAATAATTATTATTATTATTATTATTATTATGGTTGGTTGCACAGTTAGCAAGATGTTTAGACTGGATTTGGCATTTTTATCCACCTTTTGAGTCCTTCTCAAGGATGGGATAGGCAGATGTTGTTTGATGGTGTTAATGGTGTTGTCACAGGATGTAAGACCTTCCAAGTAAAGCTGCCTTTTGTAATTGTCTGATGGAGATTTTGTCAATGCCAAAGGTCTTCAAGTGCTGCTCTAGATGTTTTGGGATGGCACCCAAGGTGCCTATTACTATAGGTACTATCCTTGCTTTCTTCTTCCACATTGTCTTCTGTTCTGATGTCTCCAGGTATTGCACTGTCCACTACCCAGACTTTTTTGTCTTTCTTATCAACAGTTGTTAAGTCTGGGGTGTTGTCTGGCAGGTGCTTATCTGTCTGAATTCTAAAGTCCCAGGGCACTTCAGCTTCTTCATTTTCTATGACTTTGTCTGTTTTGTTATTATCATTATGGTTGGTCACAAAGTCAGCTAGATGTTTAGACTGAATTTGGCATTTTTATCCATCTACTGAGTCGTTGTTGCTGCTGCTGCTGCTGCTGTTATTATTATTATTATTATTATTATTATTATTATTATTATTATTATTATTATTCCTCCTCCTCCTTCTCCTCCTCCTCCCCCTCCTCCCCTTCCTCCTCCTCCTGGCAATGGAATAATGCTAGGAGAAGGCAGTGGGAAGCAGAAATGAGTATTGCAAATCACATGATCAAGTCTCATAAAAGTTATATAAAATTAGCACTAGTTATAGTTCAAGATATAAGATGCCAGAGTCCTCCATGCTGTTGTCATCATCATCATCCTGAGCATTTATACTTCACCAAACCTAAGGTCTTTCACTTATATTAGCTGCATGTTCCTTACAATGTGGTTAATATAAAGAAAAACACCTGTGAATCTTGGGTGGTTCCTTGTGGCTTCATGTACACATATTGCTGTAGTTTTCCTTGCATTGATATGGATATATTTTGCTATTCCTTATTATTCCTCCGTGCTATTGTTAGACCAAACTAGACAGGATTCTCAAGGCTGTACAGGGAGCTGAGCAATGATGTTTGCTTAAGGGAACATCTGGCTCTTAATGTAGGTTGTCAATCTCCAATTTTAAAAGTGTCAAAGACAGAGGATGCTGCCCCTCCCCCCCAGATGAATAAAAAAGATAAGATGGTTTTTTGGCCCCACAAGCTGATGGGGGTGAAGCCCACCAAGTTGGGTGTCACCCAGGTCATCCTTCACTGACTTTATTTTCTTGCCTACAAGAGACAGGGCTGCAACCAGAGAAGCTTTGCACTGAGCACAACAGATTCTCCCTGCTTGTGTCATGCTACCATTGAGAAGAAAAACAAACAACTTTTATATTTAAAAGCTGTTAGTACCCATTTAATACATCTCCCATTCTTGTCTATTTCTGTATCAGGTTTTCTTTCCTTTACAGCCTTATTTTGCTTCAGATCTTGGTGAACTGAGCTTGAATACGCTGTTGAATTATTCAGAAACTTTATTGCCACATTTATTTCTGGACCACTGCTTTTTCACATCCTGTTTCTTCACTAACTTGAATTTCATTTCCTGTTTTCCCAACACATCTGCTTTTTTTTTTCCTGAGGTTCTACTCCTCTCGTAATTCTGAGATAACTTTTTTACGTTGTGCGCTCTGTGAATTTCAGCATGCTTTTCCTTTGTACGAGAGACCCATTCTGACTGATTCCACTAATTTGCACCCTACATTGTTTCTAAAAACAAAATTTTGAATGGTATGATAACTCAAACATTCCTATTGACTTTCTTGTTCAGTGATCTAATCATCAAACCTAGCTGTCAGTGGGTACAACTGGAAAACCATATTTTATTGTTGAAAACATAACTGAAAAGCTAGCTCTCATTAGTTTTCACAACAACAACAACAACATTCTTGTGTACCACACAGATAAGAGAAGAATCAGCCTTCCAATAGGATATTTGTCACTTCTTGCAGTTAGCTGTGTGATTATATGAAGAGTTATTTATGGAAAAAAGCACTGTCTTTATAGAGTCTTACACCCTACAATTCTAAAATACTGTATAAAGAAAAACAAGAAATAACAATAACACAAAACTAATTGAACATTCGCTTGATATGACTGGGTGTATGTGTAGATATCTATATCTAGCTCCTCTGTGTGTGTGTGTGTGTGTAGATATACATACACATGCACACATAGAGTGAACATAGAGTTATATAAATTTGAAGAAATATTACAGTTCAATTTTTAGACAACAAATTAACCTTGAGCACAAAGAATCCTATTGTTTAGTGCGCCTATCAGTAAAGAACCAATTGAATGACTGAGAGCGAACATATTCCTTGAAATGTTCTTTTGACATCTGTTCTACTAGCATCTTTCCATATTATAATCCATTTACAATCTGGTGGAACTGAGCCAAAATTCTTCATCAGTAGATAAATTTCAGACCTTACCAATATAATTCAATAACACATTGGCATTTTCAGCCTTAAGTCCTTTCCTCAAACTTTATTAATAATATTAAAAACATTAAACCAATACATAACACCCAGAAGGCTTTGCCAAATCCTATGTCAATATGCCTTCACGTTTATTGCATTTCTAATGTAGAAAGGTAGATAACCACCCCATTTCTGAATCAGTTCTAATCAGGTCTAAACTTGCTTTGGCTAAGTTTTGTTTCAACTATCCTACATCATCAGGTGCTTCTTCCAAAGAACAAAATTTATCTCCCATAACTGCACCACTGCACTGTTAGCCAATTTGTTTCAAAGCTCTATCACTCTCGTTCCATGATGCTTCAGTAGACTCCTCCAAGCACATCTGCGCTATTTTACCCATTCAGCCAATCCACAGTCACGCTGGGTAGCTTGGCAAAGGCTTGAACAATCTTCTGGCATAGTTCTGAGATTCTGCTACAGGAATTGCTGGTTGCCAAGTTTTTTTTTCCCCAGCCTATATATGGGGCTGCATCTGACATGGCATGTCACACGTTCTGCAGGCCTTTTCTCCCATAAAGTGTTTTGATTGTCGGCTGCATCTATCAGAGTCCTTAGATTAAAAAATTATGCAGCTCCAAGCAACTTTTTTTTTAATCATATGTTAACAGACTCAATAAGCAGATAGGTATGCCAAGCAAACAGATTGCATCTCGTACGTCCAGAGGCAGTCTTTTAATTTCACAGAATGGGTAGGTCCAAGAATTGCTAGCAGTCGCCAGAGCCAATAAGCAGTAAATCTTCAATAAAAGATCACAGATTAAAACAAAACAAAACAAAACCTAAAGAAAGTGGGAGATAAAAGACATAGAAGCAAACTTTTTTTGATATCCAATGGATGGACTTAATTCCCATTCAGTCTCTGTAGGAAGGTGGTGAGACTTTTTGCCACCTCCCACCTTATATTATGTGTTTTGGAACAAGGCTTTTAGAGGGAGAAATCTTACATTATTATTACACGCTGCATAGGCAGGTGCAGCACACTTTATTACCAATGTGTGTGTGTGTGTGTGTTCTAGTTTAACTTTATTTATTTATTTATTATTAAATATGTTACGTGTTTTATTCTAGAACCATAATCCCAAAGCAGATCTTGGTTGAGAACATTGGTACAAATGGCATCAGTTCCCTAATAGTTAGGATTTTCAGTAGCTAGCAGTTCTTCAAGAAATTTCTGCACACTCAGTCTGAAGCATTAATGACCTGACTGAGAAACAGGTGTTGTATGTGGTCAAGCCTTCTGAGAAGGGCCAATTCAGGCATATCCCTGTCACCAACAGGAAAGAACATTGTAAGATTATGATTTGGGGGGGCGGGCGGCTGGATTGGAGACATTAAAATGTGGTGCTGTCCATTAACTCACACTTGGCTTTTCCTGGACTTTTGAGGGAGGTATGGCAGACTGAAGATGGCTTTGCAAAAGCGTAGCCAATGATAATGGCAAAGATGAAGGAACTGGTGATTTGAGCAGCTCCTTGGAACCTCTCTGGATAAGGAGAGGATGGGAGATTGCCCACATGTGCTTAGGATGGCTGTTCCTTGTGAGAAGACCGTAGGACAGCAGTTTTCTGGGGGTTTGAGTGCCGAGGGATGACAGGATCAGCCCTCTTGCTCAAAACTGTGGTGGAGCCTTTTAAAGGGCACTACGTTCACAAACCTCACTTTCTAATCACTTTCGGGAATTCCTGATTAACTCTGTCTAAGCTATTAGAGTTCTTCAGAATGACAAATTTGAAAACGCCGAGTGAGTCTTCAATCCTGAATGAAAGAAAATTTTAAACATAAGCTTAAGAATCTAAAGAATCTAAAATAAACAGCAAAAAGTCAGTAAGATTTTGATCTTAGAAAGTTATAAATGGACTAAGGGTCCAGATAAAATTGGAATATTGAAACTTTTTCAATAAGATTTTGGAATTAATCATAAAGTACAAACAACTTCTCTTGGGAAATAGTTTTGGTTTTTACAAGGTATAACATAGACAAGCAGTTTCATGATTTCAAAAATTGGGCAATAGAGGAGACTAAAGATTTTAAGTAAAGACATACAGGCCTGTAAGATGATGCAAAACATCATAACAATGAAAATAGTGAAGGAGACTTTTGAAGAATGGAATCAGAAAATAGTAACCACAGTATCAACAATGCCAGTAATGATGTCTGCTTTTATGGATAGACTATGTCCAAAATATGTTATGGAAGAAATGTTAGATGTAGACCAAATTTTATCTGACAAGATAAAGACAGTATCAAAAGTGGATTTACAACTGACAGGCCAAGAAAATGACTTAGAAAAGGATGTTTCACTGGATCTACAAAAGAAACTGGTTGAGGTTTTAAAATTTAAGAAGGAAATACAAATGAGAAACCAAGAGAGTGACCTGGATAACTTTTTTTTCCTACTGGACTTACAAAAGAGGCTTGTTAAAGCCTTGAAGAACTCTGTGTGATGGGACAAAGAAGAAATGAAGAGAAATCAAATCCTACAACAATATTTGAATGAACTAAAGATTAAGACAGTTAGAAGTAAAAAGAAGGAATATAAAGTTGATCTATTTGATCAAGGTTAAAATAAGGTATGTTGTTACTTTTGGCTACCCTTTGTGGGCTTTCTGCTGACACCAGGACTGAAAAGATGATGCTTTATGGATTTGTTTATAGGTAAGACATGGAATATGGACTGAAAAGATAAATGTTTGTAACTTTAGAGGGGGTGAAGACTCACTAAATTTGTTCACACAAATTTTTATATTTTATAAGTTTATAAATTTAATACATTTAATAAATCTAAAGTTTATAAATTTGTTTATTGTGATGAAGATTGGAAGTCACTTCTTTATATATATTTCTCTTTATTATATTCTTACTTTTCTCTTTCTTTTCTCTTTCTTTCTTTTTTCTTGCACTTTTATTCCTTTCTCTTTTCTTTCTTTAAAATTTAGTTTGTATTAGATTTTACTATTATAATCAAAATTCTTAATAAAAATTATATATGCAAAACAAAACAAAACAAAAACTTTGGCTTTTCCTCCTCCTCCTCCTCCTCCTCCTCCTCCTCCTCCTCCTCCTCCTCCAATTGGAGGAAACCTCCCCAGATAGCATTTGCCTATGCTACAAATAATGCAGTTAGGAATAAATAACTGAATAAAGTTGCACTGTCATCTCACTAAGGGAGACATTCCAACAGCTTTGGCTATACCAAACTGGGCTATTCCCATTGCCCTGAGTCCACAGACACTATTCATGTTTTCCTAAGTGGATTCTTTCCACGGTAGAAAACCCTATTTTTCTTCTTACCATTCATCAAAGAAATAAGATCTGGAGCACTCTACATTATTTAGGCTGCTTAACATCATGTCTTGTTCCAAGACACATCTAGTGGTTTCCAGGTTTTTTTTAAAAATCCAGAGTCATTCACTGACTCAGAATCACCACAACTTCTACACTGTATTCATGAGGAAAGTCTTGAGCCTGCATTAATCACAAGGGTTTTTCATTACAGTTTTTGTACAACATACTTGCAAGGCAAGTTTCCTTTGCTTTTTCTGTAGCTTTCTCCCACACGCTCATTTTATGTCTAAATTCTGTTTCCATAATTCTCATTTCTACCTCTTCTATTTTCAACTCTGTTGTTTATGATCACTCAGGACTGCTTCAGTTCAGGACACTGGAACTGTCACTTATTCTAAAGCCTCTTCACCTCTCCTGTTCTCCTGCTCAATATGCCATTTTCTTCATGAACAGTTGCATTTCAGCTGTCAGTGGGAACAGCAAAGATGTCCTTTCTTGATAAAACTATGCCTGTGGCACAGAGTTCCTCCATACTGCTAATTAGCAGGAGATAGGCCACTACAGGGTTCAGGGCTGTCCTTCAAGTTGGCTGCCAACACTGACAACTCTACTGTCATATTTTACTTCACACTCAAAGAAACTAGAAGCTTTGGAGAGCTCTATAAAAATGGTACCCATGTGTACAAAGGAAAATAAAAATACAGAACACAGTTGCAGAAACAACCCTCCATGCTAGGAAAACCTAACCCCTAATTATGGGTATGCATGTATATAGTGAGATGCAATCCAGGAAAGTTGCTTTGACTGGCTACACTTCAAAAGCACCATCCTTAATTAATTTGAGTGAGAAAGTTGTCTAGTAAAAATGAGCTACATATTATCTTTTAGAGAAGCTCAATCATTACAGTAGATACAGGAGACATCAAAGTTGAAACTTATTGTTGTTTACTCTGGACAGCTCAGCCAGATAAGAAACCCCTATTGCCCAGAGCAGAGGAAAATAAGAACAGATGGAAATGTATTTGCAGACTTTCATTTCACCAAATACTTGGGCAGAAAGGATCAGGCTGCAGCTGCCCACATCATATCTCCACATGTTTCATGTCAGGAGCAACATCAAATTACAAAACATCATAACCCCAATTTAAATTAATAAATTAATCAGAGCCCCAGTCATCCAAAGATTGCTCACCATCCAAATATTCCAAAAGGATCGGCTATAATGTTACTGATAATCTTTCGTTTAACAGCAGGAAGACCATTCATTGTTTCCTCCTCCCCCTCCTCCCCCTCCTCCTCCTCTTTCTCCTCCTCCTCCTCCTCCTCCTCCATCATCATCATCATCATCATCATCATCATCATCATCATCATCATCATCATCATCATCATTTTACATTTGTTTTGTATCCAACAAGTTGAGAACAGTGATATATATGATTGCTAGTGTTCTGATATTTTCTTTTCTCCCCTTGTGCAAAACTAAATGCACAGGTATTGCATACAGGACAGCATCATAAATCAAAACCTAAGATTGTCAAGAACTGCGTGTTTATATCTGTTGTATTTTAGCAATACGCATCGGGAGCACTAGAGCAAAGTGCAAGTTTATTGAAATTTATAGGAGTTCTACACAACTTTGGCTCTGATCTTTGACGCTCCCCTGCCGATCATCTCGAATGCTACTTTCAGGCTCACAGGCTTATGGATAAAGGGTAGAATTCTGTTTTCGAGATATCATGTTGGCGTATCATAATGGTATATATTTGGGTGTAATGGGAAAGGATAGGTTAGTAGGTGTCTATAAAAGCCATGCTGGATGATCAACTTTTTTTTCGTATTACTTTTATTTTTCCGAACCAAGAAAAGCTGAGACCCTTGGGGACTGAATTTTCTTCATCGGTATGAATTTTCTTCATCATAAACTTAGAGGTTGTTGGTGGCTTAAACAAGGGTGCAGAATTGGCCTCAGGACTTTCTGAACTGCAGCTGTTGCAAAAATGTTTCGGTGTCCACTAAAGGAGGTAAAAAAAAAAAAAAAATTCTTATAGGAGTCTATTCAGTGTTCCTAGATCCACGTTTTTATACAGTCCTAGTTAAAAGACATAGCTATTTGAATAGTAGCAATTAAGTTTGATGTTCCCTTTACTGAGAAGTAATTGGAATACAGTTATCATCCAATTTCACAAAGGGGCAGGCAAGAACTTAATTTACCATACTTCTCTTTGCCAGCAAAGCTTTCACTGCATATCCAGAAGGGATGATTTTTTTTTTTCTGGGAACAATATTTCTTTTTTTTTAATTTAGGACTTTTTTTTAGTTCAATAATTTGAAATTAATGTGACAGTGTCCCTATGAATTTTTCCATCTTCCAGGTTTCTGTAAGCGAGATCTCAAATTCATGCTCATTTGGATAAATGCCTTCCAATCCCAGAAAAAGTAGAAGCTTATATTTCCATCTGGTGTTAGCTTTAAGATTAAGAAAGTTTATCACACAAATTTGTACATCCTGGGTAAAAACTATTCCAGCTGAGGTATCATGGACAACAAGGAACTCTAACCCTATCAGAAATGGACTGTGAGATTTTATTTCATGACTACAAAATACTAACACCTAATGTCCCAAATGTTGAGTTAGAGGAAAGCCATAACATTTGTTATCTTAAACCTGTTTTTAAAAGAAATTCCTGAGGCTCTGGCAAAACCTTTTAAGGCATAATAACATTATTATCTTATAGGATAATATAAGAGGATTATATTAGAGGATCTGCACAAGTAATTATGGATCTGGGTAGTTCATCTCTCCATTATAGCAAATGAAATTAAAACTGGAGCAATAACTGCCTTTAAGATCAATCAAAGTCCCAGTATGTAGGGAATTTCCTTTCACAGGAATTCTTATGAATAAATACAAAATCAGTCCAGATTTAGCTCTGAAAATATTTAAATGAAATTAGAATAATCCGGACAGAACTAATTTTTTTCATATGAACTATGGTTTTCGGTATTAGAAACAGCTTTCTCTACTTAATTATACACTTGATACTTATAATGACAATATAGTGGACCAGTTTTTTGCCTAAATTCTAACTACTGAATAGGAAGTCGCTTAACTTCTAAACGTGAGCTAATGTAACAATGTTGCAATAATGTCAGTAGGCAAATGGACACCTTCTTTGCAAGTTTTGATAAGTTTCCATCCAATGTTACACAGTAAAACATATCTAGAAGTGGGTTTTCAAAGCCCTGGTGAAGTTGATTGGATCTTTCCAGAATTCCCAAGAGAAACAGATCTGAAGGTGATAAGCTTTCCAGCTGCAGACAACAATTTTTTTGTGTAGTCAGGTCTGCTAATACAAACACACACCATACCATGAGATCCTGAAGTTCCATAGGAGCTGGGAAACTCTGGCATGGTGAACTTGCAATGCTTTCCAGAGAACCAGAATAAGAATTTTAGTTTTAATTTATTGTACTTTTCTACAATTGTTTTCATATGCAGCCATACTTTTGCCCATTACTTGCATTTTTCTGTAAGTTTTTTTAATCTAATAACACTGCCAATATGCTGACAATGATTCAAATCCCCATAGAATTTATGCCCTTAGCATAGACAGTTGATTCAGGAATGTGTAATGTTGCTGGCTTATCTACCTACCTCCTTCCACAGTAAAGTACATGGTCAGCTTGTTAAAATAACCATTTGAGCCTTGGCACCTCCCATATATCAAATCCACTAGGTTGCATTTCAAAAAAGTAGAGTTTCAATAATACCTGTGTTTTCCTTTCTCTTATCTAGTATCTTTATCAGTTGTAAAACAATTCATTCGGTAGTTGGGGATTTCTGCTAGTGTATACAAGTGCCAATCTATCTTTGATCAACATTCTATACAACAGCTATTTAAATGTATGGCTCTTGTTCTTGGCTTGTCTGGGTGAAAGCTTTGGAAAATAAAAGGATCCCTCCAATTGTTGGTTGTTTCTTTGGGTGAGTTTTCCACCCCAGCATTTTGGAAGAAGGGAAGACGAAAAGCTGCTACTTTCTTTACAATGACTATCCATCTGCAACAGTAATTGCAAATACTTTAAAATTAAAAAAGAATAAAATTTTAAACATTTAATTTTTTTAAAAAAATAGATAGATAGATAGATAGATAGATAGATAGATAGATAGATAGATAGATAGATAGATAGATAGAAAACTGGAATCACCAGTAGAGTAGGTCAAATAATGGGAAAGGTCAGGGTTGATTCACTGTAGTGTAGCTCTCTCACACCAAAAATGTTACTATTTATTTTACTGTGGTTTTCCATTCCCAAATGAAAAATGGTATTCATTGACTTCAGCCAAAATCATGAACTAAAGCTAAAGGGAAATGCAACAGATGATCTGTTTTATTAATGAAAGAGATATCTGGTAGATAAATATCAAGATGACAACCCTACACACCTTTATATGGGATCCTAAACTCCTTGTTTATTTCGAAGGCAATATAGATAGGATTGCTCTATTAAACACATTAGGGGCATGCATCATGAAACGCAGGGCTATACTGAAGACCAAATATTAAATACTGTCTCCTTGGCTGAATCAGTTTCCAATAAATATAGTCTGACAGATGGAAAAATATAGCTAGCAACTAACAAAATTAAGTCAACACTTAACCTTATTCCACAGGGAAAATTTAATCCTTTAAATGTTTTAGTGTTCCAACAAAAATGGAAATAAATAAATAAATAAATAAATAAATGAATAAATAAATAAATGTTTTATTGTTCCAATAAAAAAAAAAGAAAGAAAATTCCCCTCTCACCCCTCTGGGTGGTCTGTGTCTGCCCCAATCTCGGGTCCTCCACCAGAGGCCTGGGAGTTTGAAGGTCCTGCGCAGGATCTGAGCTGTTCCTGGCCCTGCACTCTTCCACACAGAGAGCTTGGATGTTGTTCCTGGGATCTGTTGGAGCCCCTCGCCCAGCTTAGGAGTCATGGCCCCGAGTGCTCCTACCACCACTGGAATCACTTTGGCCTTTACTTTCCACATCCTCTCTATTTCCTCCTTCAGGCCCTGGTACTTCTCCAGCTTCTCATACTCATATAAATATAAATAAAAAGTTGCGGTAGCTGCTTTCCAGAAAAAAAGAGATCACAAAATGTATTTCTGAGAGAAGAAATATGTTATTTTATTGTGTCCTCCCCAAATTTCCCATTAATATAATAAATGTATTGTCATCTTCTCTTAGTAAAGAATGATTTCTTCAAAGAATCAGCAAGCATTTTCCCCTACTGCAGTTAATTCAATGGATTACACTGCTAAAATTTAAACCATGATTCTCTATGGTCCACTGTTCATAAAAAAATCAGTTGAAGACCTGGATATAAATTGTTCTTTTCTATTGCTTTCCCACACATTTATTTCTATAAAATATTGTGTCTCTCATTTTTCCCAAATGCAGACTTGTACTGGCAAAGGTTATTTCTGTAAACTACCATAAAGATAAATTTTAAAAAATGAATTCAAGGACCTGGGAATGGACCATGTGAAATCATTTGATCCATTTCTTCCAAAGATATTCCCTTTCTTCTAAACAAGCTGTTAAAATGTAGTAAATGGTGTGATCAAATTTTTTTAATAAAACATAGTAAGAATGCCAAATTTCCTTTCATCTGCAAGTATCTCCATGTTTTACACTCCCTTAAGACAGACATTACATATAATATATTTCATGGCACACTTAGGTGTTTGAAAGGGTGATTTGTATAATATAGGAAACTTGGTTATGTTGTGAGCAAGAAGTGTTTTTCCATAAATCAATCATCTGTTGAAAGTACAGGGACTCCGATACATGTTTATGATCTCATGTTCTTGTGACTAACAGCCCTTACTTAAGATCTGCTATTTCCCAAAGATGGCAGAAGTGGGCAAGCAGGACCCTAAGACCGGACTATGAATGATTCGACAGGTTGGAAGATATACACTAGGCAGTACACCCCACACTACACAGCAGAGTAGAGTAGAGTGTGCTGGCTGTTTATATATAGTAGCTTGCCCTGCCATGGTTAGGACCCT
This sequence comes from Python bivittatus, assembly GCF_059951505.1. Classification (NCBI taxonomy): domain Eukaryota; kingdom Metazoa; phylum Chordata; class Lepidosauria; order Squamata; family Pythonidae; genus Python; species Python bivittatus. Next base: position 16,758,591 of record NW_028277053.1, read on the forward strand.
GTCATGGCTTCTTCCTCGATCATTTACCTGGTGCTGTTTCCTGATCATCTGGGTGTTGCCTGCTAGCAGGAATCGGTGCCAGATGGACTATGTACAGACAACCAGCAAACTCCATTCTCCCTCACACTGATGATGCTACCTCAGCTGGTAATGAAATGTCTGCCAGAAAGCAACCAAGCTCAGAGAACACGAAGTACATTTCTTAAATAGATGTTGCTTTCATGCTGATCTAAAGGGAAAAAAAGATGATCTGGGGGAAAAAAAGTTAACCAGTATGAAGAAAGATCACCAGTAAGACCAGAGCCACAGGCTAGAGTGGGAAGTGAAAAGAAGATTGGAAAAAGACAGGGTTGAACCATTTCCTGACCTGCTACCAAGAAAATAGCAGGTACATGTCTAAGAAGTAATTAGGAGTCAGATTCAGCTCAAGGAGCATCTTATCTTATCTTACTTTAAACATCTGTAGGAAAAGGGTCCAACATTTCTTACATTTACTTGCATTTGCATATGACTGATATACAAAAAGCTAAATAGTGTATAAAGCCCCATTGTCTTTAACATGCTTTCATTAATTTCTAAATAAAATTTGTTGTGTGTAAACTTTGCTTTGCGTTGTTAGAATTCAGACTTGTCAAGTTAAGGCTTATGCTTTCATACAGCATAAATAATACCCAGCTAAATAATAGTAGGTTTCTAGGATATTTTAGGTAAAGCTTCTTTGCAAGACAGACATAATTATGATTTATGTATACTCACTCAGGTTTGGCTCAAGCTGAATTTGCTTGGAACACAACCCAAATTTAACTAAGTATTCAATTATTGAGAGAAAACACTACTGATCGAACTCCATAATTGGGGGGGGGGGGGGAAGCAAACATTCTTAGTTAACCAATTTCGATAGGGAAAAACACTTTACAGATGTTAGCTTCCTGTTTTAGGAGTTCTATTTACCAACTGGAGCAACTTAAGGAGGTAACAGAAAACATATTAGTTATTTTGGTTTCTAGGGATTATAACCTGCCACAAGATCCACCCAAGAGTAGATGGGTATACATTTTAAGTAGTGATTGAGATGCTAGACCAGAAACTGGGAAACTGTACTTCTGGTCCCCCCTTAGGCATAGAAGCTAGCTGGGTGACCTTGGGCCAGTCATGGTCTCTCAGCCCAACCTGTATTGGATCAGCATGGTAGATTACTTTGCCCGCAGTGAATTAATCCTGGATGATGATGATGATGATGATGATGATGATGATGATGATTTATTTTCTGTCTTTTTCCTTTTTCTGTTCTGTTTCATTTTAAAGTTATTTAAAGGGACACAGGATGTACTTAAAGAAGAACAAGAACAGGACTCTGTGCTGCAATGATGCTGTTGCTTGGTTACTTCTTTCAGAGTTGTATCTATGCTGTTTTCATTTCTTTTTCCTACGACTCTAGGACTTTACATTTATTAATACTGAATCTATCAGTGTTGTATGTAGTCCCCACAACTCTAATCTCTTTAGGTTGCTGTGCAGCCTGATTTCGATCCCTTGTGTATTTTAACAATTCTGTTGTCAGATGAAAATATTACCACAGTTGGGTTTATTCCAAAGAATCGTCCTAGAAGAATGGCTATATAAATCAGATATATGGAATGTCAAGGGACCGAGGTTTATTTGGTTGGAAACTGAAAATAGGGGGGAAAAAAGGATCTACATAAGATTGGGCCATCACATACTGTAGAATGTCATTGTTTCATGGTTCTTATCCCCTCCTATGGGGGAAGGAGAGAGATACCAAACAAAACTCTCTGCTATGTCAGAAAGAGGAGATACTAAAGCTACGGTTTCCTTCCTCATCATATGTATATTAGCAGACCTCTCTGAATATGTTGTAGTAAATATGCAGCACCTTTAAAATACCTCTGACCTAACAGTGACAATGCTATGCATATGCCAAAGTGTCATGAGCAATTAGCCCAGGGGGAAATAGGAACCCAACAAGATATTGTCTAGTTTAAGCTGCCCCGAAATGATTTGATAGCAAGATTTCTAATGCTGTGGACAACTGTTTGGAAATATATAAGAACTCGCCCTTTGCTGATAAATTATGAGACTGTAGAGTTATGTTTCAACCTGCTCAAATGTCTACTTTCTACAGTGACTTGACCATCCCATGTACATCCAAAAGCATGGAAACAGATTTCGTTGACACAGGAGAAAGGTCTTGTTTAGAAAGTTATCTTTTCAAGTATAGTAGTGTCATGGTGATGATGATGATGATGATGATGATGATGATGATGAAGAAGAAGAAGAAGAAGAAGAAGAAGAAGAAGAAGAAGAAGAAGAAGAAGAAGAAGAAGAAGAAGAAGAAGAAGAAGAAGAAGAAGAAAGAATAACTCTACAATCAAGCTGTATAAATATCCAGATGATCTGACAAAATCTGGTTATAATTCTTGGCCTAACAAAAATTCTCCCACTATGTGTTCATTACGAAGCAGAAGGCTTCTTCCCTGTAGTTACCCAAATCCTAAATGCATAAATGTCTGCAGGCTAATGAGAACCTTTGGGGTGATTTCAGAGAACATCACTTAACAACAGAGAAGCTTCCATGGTCGTGCTATCTAATCTCTGAATGAAAGCAGTGGTGGGCTGAAGGCTAATAAGCAAATGGACTGCATGAAAGATTGACCAAAGAACCATGGTCAGGTTCCTTCCTGTAACGTATAGAAGACAAAATAACCATACAATCACTGTAATTATATATCCTATGGTATATTCATTCCCTTTCCCACATGTAGAAATTCAAATCTTTTTACTGCTCATTGATAAGTAAGGAGCATTTGTTTCATGAAACTGATCAAACCTACAGGATACCAGTTAACAGTATCTCGTCTACGAGTGGTTGCTTATGTCTTTAATCTTTATTTTCCATTTTCCACAGCCTTCCAAGCCCACCAGTGGTCTGGCACAGTGTTGCTACTAATACTGAAAAACAGAACTTTTGATCATGTAATTAAGAATCGAAAACCTTCCCTGTTTCTTTTGAATATGTTGTAATGTACAAGCATATCCTGCTGGTTGCAACAAAGCTTGAAGCAAATCCAGAGATCCTAAAGGCAGAGCAGGTACAGCTGAGCAAAATGAAAAGTAGCTTCTCTTGTTTAAATATATTCGGGGGGAGGGGGAATGGCAACCATTTGTTTCCCAGGCCCAACTGCTTTGCGCCTTCATTTCAGCTGCCTTTTCTTGAGTAAAGCACTCGTGCCTGGTGTAGTTTGTAACCATTACTCACAGCAGGAAACCCAGAAACAATTTTTGATGGGAGAACCACAATTTGAATTCTTTGGGCCATGTTATTCTTGCTGGGCCTAAATGGGTCATGACGGTTAAATCAGAATTTTGTTCTTCTATGCCAACCTAACTGCATAAAAAAAAAAGAAAGAAAAAATCCCTCCCAAAGCTCCCCCCCCCCCAACAATGGAAAGTACCTTGCTATTTCCTTGCTTGTTTCTATCCCAGGTTCCCTGCTGTTATTGGCTTGCTGAAAATCCATTTCATGGAACCAAAAAAAAAAAAAAAATGGAGGGGGGGGGAGAAGAGGAATGAAAACACTGAAAGGTTTTAAATTACAAAAAGGAGAACATGCCTCACAGGTCGCTGTGATTTTCCATCCTGCACCTTAACATTATGTTTAAATAAATTGATGTAGGAAATATAAGCATTCGTAACGCCACAACCAGCTGAATACAAATGCCATTTTAGACCAGAGGCTGCCTTCGGAATAATGCATAAAGCATTTTCATTAACAGATAAAGGAACTGGTTCAGCACGAACCATACTGCCTCAGCAAAAACACACACACACACACAGACAACACCCCAATAACAACAACCACAATTCAAGGATGTAAGTAGTGCTTATGTACAATTAACTTTTGACTTTATCATTTGTCTCTTGCTCCTCCTCAGCGTACATAGAACTGCATTGATGGTTTACAGTTTGAGTCTCTCAAAGTAAGGAACCAATGGATTTCATAGTGAATCCTAAGGGTGGGTGTCTTTTGGGACAAAGATCTTTAAGGAAGCAGAGGCTAATAGAGGTTCAATAAGACTAGTGAAAGGAAGGGGACAGTGATCGCTTGAATGCTATTTATCTTCAGTGTTGACTAGGTTCAGAGATTAATTTCAAAGAGGATTCAATCAAATCTCCAAATCAAATCAATTCCTCAGGCCAATGACCGAGTCAACTTGCATTGTCTCATTGGAGGCCTCTGATTGAATTGAATACAAACACACAGAAATTCCAACATCAATCAAGAAGTCTGAATCCAGTCAATGATATTCAGAAATCCCATCAAATTGCAAATCTGAATCCAACTGATTATTCAAATCTGATTTGACTGATTGGGGTACCTTGATTATTTCATTTATTCCCTGTGGACTAAATAATGATCTGTGGAAAAAGTATAGATCAGTGTTTTGAATTAAAGGTATTCAACTTATCCCCTTACTGTTTTTTCTATTTCTAGTTCCTTCATTACATTAGGATGTAAGCATTCTGGCACTGGTGACCTGAAACCAATTATATTAGTTGCGTACTCTTTTATCCTTTCCTTCTCTATCCTAAGGTGCAGTTGTCTCCTTTCCACGTGACATAACAGCCAAAGACTAGGTCTCCATTGCCCTTTTGAGAGAAGATCAATGCTAAATAAGAGTTATGAGATTTTGTCTTCTTACTATCTCCCACAATCAATTCAACACTTTCTACTGATAAGGAATCTACATCCATTCAGCTTTGCTTTTGTTTCTAATATAGTCAAATAACCTCTTTTTTGTTGTCCTTGCAAGCCAAGCCTCAGCTCTTTCAGAACATTAGCATTTCTGACACCATTCCTATAGTTTCCGGAGACTACTTAGTATTCTTCCTTGATGATAAGTCCCTCCTTTCATTTCCAATATATGTCTCATTTTCTTTTCTACATTTTGGAAAGCTCTGCATGTCTTGACACTGACCTTTTTAGATACCTGCCCCCCCCCATTTGTAGGAAATGTTTGTGATTGCACTTTCAGTATCTCATTGGTAGGATTTCCCATCTTTCCTGATCACTTTTCTCTTTCAGGACTTTGAGACACGGGATCCAGCCTTTGCTTTTCACCAGGATCTGCTCTTCTGAAGCCTAATATGTGGGCCTGACTTTTTCAGTTTGTCCTCCTTTGGATATGGTGAATGGAAGGAAGACACATAGAACCAGTTATTTGGTTCCACAGTCTTCATTAAAAATGTCCACTAAAAGTGTCTGATGACATACGCCACCAGTTTTGAATAGCTTTATAATTTTATACTAGTTGGCATATTGAAATCAATGGCATTTAAGTGAGTTTCAAAGGCTGCACTCAAATCAAGGTAGACTACGTTGCCATATCCATGCAGCTTTGTTAGAACCAATATAGTAGTAGTTTGTCATTGCTTCTTCTGGTCTTTTTTTTGTCTTTGTTTTTTTTTCATGTCCAAGCTAGTCTATCAACCTGGGATTTGGTGGTCTCCCATCCAAGATTAAATCCTGCCTAGCTTTCCAAAGATCAGCTAGGTACTACCACCTGCTGTGAATTAATTTCCTTATGTCACATGAAGTATAGTTATATCTGGAATCCAATCCTTGTGCCCTTAAAAAAAAACAAAGTTGGTAATATCCTGTTCTTCAATAGAGAGTTCAAGCTGTTTGCCACTGAAGCATTGATTAGATCTCTATCCAATAAGTTCTAACCATCAGTGGATTTTCACAAATCTCTTTATCTGCATTTTTGCTACCTCTTATTTTGAGTATCCAGACTGTGTTTTGAGTGTCTGCCATTGATATGGAACAGAAAAGCAGGAGACACACCTTACGTTAAAAGTGTTTCTGGAGATTACAATAAGAAAGTAGAAATATTCCATGAAGAAGAGGCTTTGCAGAAAACAAGGTTACCTGTAGGACATTCCTTAGTCTCCTAGAAGAGGGAGGGGGGATATCATCCAAATTACATTTTTCAATTTAGCTCATTATAAAAATGTGGTCAGATTCAAGATGACATTTTTTCTCATAATATCCTGCTGAGAATGGCATTAATTACATCCCAGTCTGTTAAAGCTTTATTGATTAAGCCTTAAGTCTGTTTTCCTGTTATTTGTCTGATATCTGTGTCTGGTTAATCAGCCTCTAAACATTTCATCATCTTACTTACCTTTCCTGACTACTATCAAAACACAAGCTTTATTATCAAGAATTTAAAAATATATGTCAACCGACTAAAATATCACCTAAGAAAGAAAATAACACATATGTGTTGTGCACTTTGGGCTTTGGGGGTGCTTAAAACACCATCTTGTAGAAACCAACAAAAGGCCATTTTCCTTGTGGGGGCGGGGGGAACCTAACCAAATTGCCCCAGTTCCTCTGACTATCTCACGGGAGATGGTCTTAGGGATGGTGGGAAGAATGGAATCGAATGGAGTTTTCCTTAGTGTGCTTTACATTTAACCCATCAATTATTGGTGTGTATTTCTACAGCCCATTTGGAGAAAATACAAGGCCGAAACAAAGCCCCAAGGGCAGCCAGACAGGAGAAAGAAAAACAAATTAAATCCAGAACCGACAAAAGTTGTCTTGAGCTCCAGCAGGGATCCAGTCAATGGGAGATGTAGGATTTTGCATATGAACTGAGGCAAATATAAACGAAAAGCGTTTTCTGTTGCTAACAGACAGTGACATCTTCACAGCTGATTCTAAACATCTGTGCCTCACACGCCTATTGATTAGTCTATCAAAACACTTTGAATACCTTTTCCAAACAAAGAAAGCTGAAATTGCAGGCTGATGCACTCTTTTAATAGAAAATAGAATATTTCTACTCTCCTCATGGAAGCATCTGCTTTGGAATAGGTGCTGTAACAATGCACACCACTCCAGAACAGAAGAGTCTGAGACAAAGACGGAACAAAGTCTCTTGAGGGAGGTTTATGTTCACCCACTTGAGTTGGTTTGCAATTGGATTGCAGGATAACACTGCAGAATGCAAAGCCTATCAGACTGGAGCACAATAAGGTATCATACTGCACGGGATGGCTTTCGCTTAGAGAAGTCAAGTAGCATTCCAACAAATTCAGCAAGGAAGGGAGGCAGTGTAGGGGCAGAACTATCACGCAATGCAAACACCCCTTTATCTTCAGCTCTGAATAGGTTCATAGATATTCTGTCTTACTAAATTAGAAAGTTTGAACAAGGTATCACTCCAAGCTGCAACTGACAATGATTTATTCGCATGTGCAGAATTGCCAGCAAGCTGGAGATCTTACATTCAGTATCCCGAGAAGTGGAATGACCGAATCCCTTCACAATCAGGGGGTCTTCCTATATCACCGGATATGTTTCAAAAGTGTGTTAACTATTTACATCTGAGCCTATTACATTTCTCTGTGCTTTTGTAGTGGCCGGTAAGGCATCTTCCACAAGTTCTTTTATATAGAGGAGTTAAGTAACAGTAATGCTCAGGCTGCAATAGAACAAGCCAACATGCTCTTTGTAATGTGGTCCTTCCTAGTCACAGCAGGAAGCACTGCCTAGTTAATGTGGCTCATCTCAATCAATCAATCAATCAATCAATCAAAAAGCTAACCATGATTAGATCTTGGATAAGAGACCACTGGAAAATTCCAGGTCTGTAAAAGTCCTGCAAGATGGAAAAGAAAATCCCAGAAAAACGTAATAGCAAACTACTTGATATTGCTGTCACAAAAATTACATCATCATGTCCACATAAGCATAAGAACTCAAGTTCAGCTCAAGGGAAACTTTACATATGCATTTCTTAAACCATATGAGGCTTAGAAACTCAACAAATATAATCTATAATTAGTAGCACTAGTATTATTAGTATCTCTTGGAATACTACACAAATTGAAAAATGCAGAGAAATCTGCCTTTTGGAAACCAATAAAATAATACAACCTCTTCAGAAGGCTGGGAAACCTTTAGAATCAATGCATTTAAAAAGACACCTATGGATGATGATCTAGTCCATACAATATTTTGATTTTTTTTCCTAGATAAGAAGTTGAGAAACCTTTGTGCAACTATATCACAGTTTAGCTTTGAAATCCCAGGTAATATAGACCTAAAATGTAGTTAACTTTCAAGAGGAAAAGCAAGAACATGATTCCTCTGCTTCAACTAATAGTTGTCTACAATTCTGAATTTCAGGAGTATCAGAGCAGGGCATTGTCTTTTTTTTTTTTTAAACTTTCATTTAAGGAAAAAAGTTTCTAACCTTCAAAAATAAAATGGAAATATAAGTAGAGTTGGTTAAAAAAAAAAAAACTCAAATGCTCATTAGTTTAGGAATTTATCCTTGTGCGCTGGCAAAATTTAAGTACTTTTGAATTTCATGAATCACAGTAGAAGAGTTAAGAATAGATATACACCTCTTCTACTCCTATTCTTCAGCTCACTTATAGAAAGGACAACTAATCTACTTGAGTACATTTCAACCAGTGGTAAATATGAATATAAACACATATGGACATGATGAGTCTTGTTAAGATGAATTGGTATGACTGGCTAACCTTATATATAGTTTTAGAAGTTAAGCAGGGTCAGGCCTGGCTAGCCCTTGAATAGGACTCCTCCACTTCTACAGAGGACCCTGGGAGGTTCTAAAAAATTGAACACCACCACTCCTGTATTGTTTCCAAGAAAGCTACATGTCTGTATTCATGAAGTCCCTGGAACCCAAACTCAAATGAGACTTTACTTTATTATCTTATATCTTTTCTGAAACATGATATTTAATTAGTTGTTTGATTATGATAATCAGGAAAACTAATCACTGCAGTCTTGATGAAAATCCAGTGATTATCCCAAGAGGGCTTTGGTTCAGAAAATGTGTTGACAGACCATTCCCAGTGAGGAGCGGAAGAAAAGACTAAAGACAGATAAACATTGCCAAATATGATGCACAAATTTCTAGTTTAAACAGGTCTTTTTCACTTCTGCTCTTGGGAGAAATAGATTCTTATCAAGATGGGAAGCAAGAACAGCAATCACAAACATAACTACCTGTTTGCTTAGGGCAAAAAAGTTACGGTTTTCTTTTCTTTTCTTTTCTTTTCTTTTCTTTTCTTTTCTTTTCTCATGTTAGTGTTGAAACATGCTAACTTTTGAAGAGTTTGGGAAATCGGCAATCCATATGATCAAGTTCAAATCCAATATATGGATGTCATACCATAAACTCAATGATATATACTGCAACATTCAGCTCTTTCTGCTCTATATTTCATTGTTTAAAGACAAAGATAAAGGCAGAGGCCAGAAGACCTCAATCCAACAGTGCTTGGATTTTTGATGTTTAAAGACTTTCCCCCCTATTCCACCTTTGGATTTCTCCCAGAAAACTGTGCTTGGCAGATGTTCAGGTTAATCAGTTGAAGGTCCCATGAATATCCCTGTTATCATGAATAATTTGAGTTCCTGGATTTAATCTTGGCTTGGTCCCAAATTCCACACTGAGTTCATAGAAACTCTTATTCCTTCAGTTTCCATTCCAAGTAGCCCTCTTGAGGTTATTCTGAAACTTGATTATCCCTTCCTAATCTCTTTGCGCATGAAACACGCATAGAGATCATGCTCTATGAGCATGAAACTGAGCAAACTCAGGGAGGCAGTGAAGGACAGGAAGGCCTGGCCCGATATGGTTAATGGGGTCACGAAGAGTCGGACACGACTTAATGACTGAACAACAACAATCTCTATGCTGGATAGAACTGGTGAGAGCAGGTACAATATCTAAGCAACAGGTGTTGCCTATTCCCGAAGGAAGTCTACATCCAGTAATATGAAATGGAAATATCTATTCCCCTCTTTCACCTTGCTGCCCGTCTATCTCCCCCCTGAAATCTCCTCCACAAAGTCTCACTCCTTTGGAATAAATTTCAAAGCACACCAGAAACTTTGTTGTAGGAGGTGATCAGTTGCTTCAGTGCTAAGGGAGAAACATAATTTGACATGACCCAAAGTCTTTCAGTAAGTACTATGTTCTAGCACTTATTGCCATAATTGAAAGAGGACTTTTTATTTTATAAACACAACTTTTTTTTGTTTGTTTTTTTCAAATACAACCCTGAAAACAATTCAGCGTCACCTTTATGAAGAGCAACAAAATAGAGCTTAATAATTTCAGTGGATGGATTCTGTGCTGTGAGATCAATGGGAAGAGAGAATGCCAGAAAAGGAGATGATGATGATGATGATGATGATGATGATGATGATGATAACCTACAACAACAAAACCCTGATATTGCCACATGCTAATAGCCTTTGCTCTGTGAACTATTTAGTAATGATTGTCTCCAATGAGCATTACAAGAGGAAAGATTAATCCTGGCATTTCCCACAAGGTTATAGCTTTGTCCACACCTACAGATACTTTCTCCTATTTTCTCAATGCCCCAGTTTGTAATTTCTCACTTCTGTTTTCATTTGAGTTGGATTCAATGTTCAAGTGTGGCTGTCAGGTTGAAAAGTCACAAATTTTGCCTGAAAATGACCAATTACTTTGGCCCGCTGGAACACTGGTAATGATTCTCCACCACATGCTATTTTCCCCCCTCTCCCTGTTGCTGGTGTTTATTGAGGACAGAGAGAACCGTAGATGTCATGAGTGTGCTACAGAAATTCCCACGGTTGTGTGAACGGGAAAGGTGAGCATGTGTGTCCCCGAGCCCCGCTTCCCTGATTTGTTTTGCTTTACTTTCCTATTACGAGCAGCTGCCAGACTTTGTGGCTATCAAACCTGGCAGTTGAAAACTTTTCCCCATATCTGCCAGAGGCAGATGATTGGAAATACGCAAATCACCTCCAAAACATGAACTGTCATGTTCCCAAACGGGCTGCAGATGAAGAAACGACGTTGCTCGCTTCCCTTTGCAATGCGACACAAAGTCATTTTCCCGGTCTGCTCCGTTGAAGCATAATTAGAACACAAGAGGCCACAGATGTGATTGGTTTTGCTTTCTTCTGTAACTCTGGCCCTCAAGTTCCACGTTCCATTGATTTGTAACTGTCAAGCCAAAATACTATTTTCCTAGGCTGGTTATTTTTCAGCCACAAAACCGATGCAAGTACTAGAACATCAGCATGTATTAAGCAACATTTTCATTGCGCTATTTTAAATGAAAATGTCTTCTTTAAAACATTTCTATATCCCTAGCCTAAATCTGTGATGTTATCTTATGCGTAGGGCACAGCCTCTAAGAAGTTGCATTGTTTTCATTCCATTATATGAAGGTTATTTTGAAGGCTCCACTTTATGAGTGAAGTTCCAGGCCTTTGGGGTGTGTGGCTTTGCACAGTTTTTAGCAGTGGGTGAGAATGGGATCTCAGGCTTCTAATCTCTAGAAATCAATGGGGAGACTAAGAAAAATCCTCATCACCCAGGATGTATTGGAATTTTAGAAGAAATGCTCTGCACTCAACTGCATAGAATAAGAAATGGATCAAAGGACTGCAGAGGGAACCAACAGTCCATCTACTACTTTTGGAAACAGGTGAAGAAGTGCACCCACAACCAAAATAGAAGAAGAGAAAATGGGCAACAGGACTAGTCTGACAACTTATCCAAGCAGTTCAAAAGCTGTACAGTTGCCAACCTCCACAGGACAATTTGACCACTTCACAGGTAAGTAAAACAACAACAACAACTTTAGTTGCCAAGCATGATGGGAATGCATACTTTACCCTCTAACTTCCCTAATGGTAGGTTGAAGGTATTTTCTGTTCTTCCTTCTGTGCTGTTGGTTCACCTATAGCTTCCTCTGTGGACAAAGGACGGATGGAAATCCTTCAGAAGAAAACAGTCATTTCCAGCAGCCAGACAACCCCCCCCCCCAAAAAAAAACGGACCCATATTTCTCTGGGTTCAAAGAAAGACATTTCACCATCTCTTTATTCAAAATGTATATGGAAGTTTGTATGGATGTGCGTCAATATTAGGGCTGTGCAAAACATTTGAAAAGCGTGCTTTGCTGCACTGCATGGATGAAGCACGTGTTCTCAAATCATGAAAGCAGCTGTATCCTTCAGATGTAGGGGAATCTGGAGGGAATGTGTCTCTGTGTGTGTGTGAATGCAGACGTACAGACACTGCTCCTGCTGGAAGCAAAGTGAATCAGTTACAAGATCTCAAAGTAACATACGTGAGTACCCTCGTGTTGATTGTTAACGGGAAGTCCCATTGAAAGAAATTCTTAAAAGGCAAGGGGGGGAAAGCATGCCACTAAAAAGCCCCAAATAAGAATATAAATGTGGAAAAAGAAACCCGTCTTTTCAACAGAAGCTGTCTTGAGCTACCCAAATTTACTGTATTTTCTGCTGCAGGAAAAAAATATTGGTAGATAAACACTACCATGTGCTCATGCTTGGAAAGTTTTGAATGTAATTGACTGTCAGTGATATGATGATTTATAAAGCAATCTGATGCTTCGTCTGCTGCTGGAGATAACTCTAATTTGCTTCTATTGTATTAGATATTATGAACTTGACAATCACTCATAATTTTCCAGTTGGGCTTTCATTCAGGTTAATGGGACAAATAAAAGCTATTTTCCATTCTTTTCTAATCCAGTTCCAAAAACCAAGAGGAACACAGTCATATAAGTGCAACAGATCCAAATTTCTAGAAATATTTTGTTCAATGAGAGAAATAACGTGATTTATACAACCATTAATATTGTACACTTCAACTATTCTAGAGGAACCTTATCTAGATCAGAACTGACTAATTAATTTCCCACAACTATTCTAGATAGAAAAAGGGGATTATAGATGTGGGAGAAATATTGCCAATTTGGTTAACAATAGGACAAGCCACGTCATTCCCTGTGACCTTCTATGGAAGTGAAAGTTGGACTTTGAAGAAGCAGGAGAGGAAGAGTAACTAAAGAGTAACTTTTGAAATTTGCTGCTGGGGAAGATTCCTGAGAATATCACGGACAGCCAAAAACAAAACACCCCCCCTCCAAAGAAAACCCCAAATACATCACAGAACAAACCAATCTGGAGTTCTTGCTTGAGGCTCAAATTATCAGGCTCAAATTATCATATTGTGGACACATTATGCAAAGAGCCAGCTCCCTTGAGAAGTCCATAATGCTGGGAAAGAAGGAAGGAAAAGAAAGAAGAAGACATCCAGCAATAAAGTTGTTGGATTGATTACAGTGGTGATGCACCATCTGGAGATCTGAAGAGCCGTTTTGGGGACAGATGTTTCTGTGGAAGGTATATTCATATAATATATTAATGTGGTCACTAAGAATAGACACTGACTTGATGACATATTATTAATCATTCAATGACACGTCTCTCAAATCTGCTTGAGGAAAGTTATCCTCAACAAGCTCGACTTGATCCAAACCCTCTGGACTCATGATGCATCTTCTCCACTGGTTTTCCACTTTCCAAACACGCTGAGACATTTCTCTTCTAAAAAAAACACACACACACACTTATTTCTTATGCTTGTTTCTTTGAAAAGTGGGGTGCGAAGGACTTCTTTCACTCCTTTGAAACAAGTGCTGAATATCTTAAATATCTCATCATAAATATTGGAGAATGATTTAAAAGTCTGAGTACCTACTATTATACAGTATCTGCAGTATTTATAGCCACAGAGGTTGAGATGGACTTCCCCCCCAATTTCTGCAACAATGATAGATTAAAACAGAGCTCTAATAACACTGCATGGCTGCCACAGTAGGTACTTGGAAGTTGTTTCCCTGTCCACAATGTTTCACTTTCCAGCAATTCACAACTTGCCAACTCATTCTTATCACTTCAGGGCACTGGAGGATTTAGCCGGGTTGTTAACTTCAGGTACTATCATGGCAGCTGCATAAGAAAAAAATGTATTTTTTTTTTTATTTCTGTCCTCCTCAGCTTTTAGAAAAATGTGCAGAAACAACCAAGACACAAAGGCGTGTATAAAATAGAACAGTGACGATTGTATGGCAACTAGACATTGCTTGCAATGCAAATACCTTCCCCCCGGGAGTTCCTGGCTCCTACAAAGACCGTAATCCAGCTCTTCTCCTAATGTCATGAAGGAAGAGGGGTACTTTCTCTAGCGCTTCATTTTCAAGGGAAAGATACCAGAATCACTGCTAGCTTCCTTGGCTCAGTGGGAGCCATATTTAGACTAAGGATTACCTCTAACAGGTTTCAGCAGATTAAGCAAACTATAAAAGACAGCTCTGCTCATAAAGAAAACAGTAGGCCGTGATGGCAATGGCAGATACAAACCGAGACATCAGCAATAAAGAGCGTATATTTAAACCAGCATGAGTTTCAATCCTTTCTGCTCCTCTAATTTGCTTGTACAAATCCTTAGGCACAAAAAAACCCAATGTCCTCTGAACTCTTCAAGGAGAGATCAGTTACAAACTTCATAAATGCAGGCTGTGCTTGCTTGCTTTTTTCTTTTTTTTTAGAGTGGTTAGCACTGAAAATTAATGCCTTGGTCCTGAGTAAGAATACGGATGCTGCCTATCCCTGCCTTATGGGGATTCAGCGTAGATGGGAGAGTAATCTGAAACATTAAAGTTGAAATCAATTCAAACGAACAAACGAACAAGGAGTGGGATAAAGCGAAGTTCGAAGATCAGCAGAATTACGTGAGTTTCAGCTTGGGGGATGGCATTACTTAACATTGTGGGTGGGAGGAAACCTATCTAAATAGTTTCTGCATAAATAATAGTCTGACTTAGTGGTTTGGATACTGATATTCAACTGAGAAATCAGAATATTTAGACCCATGTTAGACAGAAGATACAGCAGTTAAGTAAAGCTTGCCATATGTTATGGAATGCTTTAAAACTAAAATAATATTCATGAATCATCTGACTGAATTTAGGAGGTTTTGATCAATAACTTACTGCATTATATTTGTACACATGTGCACACTCACACAGAGAGCAGAGATGTAAAGGTTTAAACAATGCTTAAACAAGTTTGCTTTGGATTGCCAAGTGATCAGCAGAGTAGAAATACTGTAAATAAATGTATTTCTTCAAACGGTTTGTTTCTGCTTATTCAGAAGCAAGCTTCATGGAGTTCACTGGTGTTCCACACAAGGAAACGTGCAAAAGATTGTAGCCTCATTCTCTATTGGATACCAACATTATAAAAGAGAAAAGAATCAGAACAACATTTCAACTAATAGGAAAGCAGCCATATTGTAACTATTGGACAACTTCACACACATCCACACACACACATCCACATTGATCACCTTTAAATTCTCTAAAATATATCTATAAATTGATTACGGATACCTGGATATTTTGCTTTCCACACAAAAACGGATTTTACTGGAACACAGGCATGTGAGAGGCGAGCAAATTGTAAGGAATACAGCAACTATACAAATCGAGCAAATACATAAATACATAAACTTGTGCTCCTCTGCCAATTTTGCATAGCCATTAAGCCTGCCGTGGAGCTATATGGTAGATGCACGACCTCCGCGTTAAAATAGAAAGAGGTTTGCAGTTTTGAATTAGCCTCCCCCCACCCCCACCCCTTAATTACTTTGGATGCTTCAGAGATTTAGGTAACCACCAGAGCTAGCTAAGCAATGTATATTTAGTACATCTGAGCATCCTCAGCAGACTGTGGTAATATCAGGGAAGGTACATCAGAAGTAAATCTATATGCTCTCCTTGGACTCTTGAAGAAAATGTCAAAGATTACAGCCAAGTGACAAAAGTGAAGGAACAGTCATGCTTGTTTTCATAGGCACAACGGGACACAGCTGTGGTACAGCAATGCTTATATGTTGCCGGACATAGATTGTATATATCATCTACAGATTCACCCACAGATGGGGCATAGGATCCCCAGATCAATCTCATCATCCTTAAACGACCCAGATCAATATTATCGCTGAAAAGCAGGAGTCTCCAGGACCTCCCCTGGCCTTTGAGCAATGTGACCAAGCAGAACCCTCCAGAAAGGTCCAAGACGAATGGGTGCAAGAGAAAGACTAGATTTGTCAGAATTTCATTTAAATTTACAGGAAAATTGAAAATTAGCAGCCAAAGAACAAAGAAAAAGGACCTACTGCAGGACAGGATAACATTATGGAATAAGATCCTCTTAGTAATTAGTCATTTTTCATGATGTTGTTCATTGTATTGCCTTTGCTGTGTTTCTGAATTCTTTAATCAAGCTTGGTGAATTCTGAAATACTCATCTGCATTTTCTTAACTGGACACAGGACCTTCAATATGTTTCTTGCCTCACTTCTTGGGACCCCAAGTATACTAAACATAGATACTACCAGTGAACAAGCTAAACCAACAACTATCCCCAAAGTCCGGTGGCTGGCCGAGACACCCAATCCTGAGTTGGAAAGGTCCAAGGAGGTGAGTCAGGCAACAAATGAGAAGGCAGTTCAGGAGATGTGGGACCAGAAGCCTAGATTTTGAGAAAGGAGAAGGTCTCCTTTCTGGGCATTCTTCTAGAAGACAACAATCCCATCACCGCACTTTAGACACGTCATTTATTTTCAGCTTGTGCTAGTATCTCTGCTTCTCAGCATCTTTGCCTCCTGCCTGAAATGTATTTCATGGGAGAAATGCAGCAGCTGGGTATCTAGAAACAGAACCTGGAACTTGGCAATATTCTGGGATTCGAAATATCAAAGCAACGTATATGCTATTCCACCGGTTTCTTGAATAGCTTTCTTTCATTTTTCAGTTGAACTGCCACTACTTTTAGCAATACTACTTAATCCCATTGGTGTGTGTCACTGCCTAATCTGACTACAAAGAGCTGGAGTGAAGTTTGTCAGTCTGAGCAAAGGAGAACAAAGATAAATTTTAATGGTTTTATTGGCATTTGTAAGCCACCTAGACTTTACAGAGTAGGTAGTATATAAATCCATGTAATAAATGAATATCACCTGAACATAAGCTGGAAGGACAAGCTTTTATGAGCTGCTATGGTGATAAATTGTTTCAGAAAATTACCAGACTTAGCAAAGACACTGAATGAAAAATAGAATATTACAGGCTGGTCTGGAAAAGATTAAGGAATTGATCAGAGACTTTGGCATTCAGTGTGATTCTGCTCAGATATTAATGTTGGTTTGATCATCTTAGCTCTGCAGAAGATCAGCCCTAGAGTGGTGATTGGCTTGTTGGATTATCTTATCTACTGGAAAATTACATTACAGGTTCCATTATAGACCTCAGAATGTTTTAGGCCCCCATCAAGTGAATGCTCCTAATAGTCCATACTGCTGTGTCACAGAAAATTTTGGTGGTGATGGTGGGACCTTAACCCTTCTGGAGTTTATAAGGATATTGTTCTTAGTGGGTGAATGTTGGATTCATGTATGCAATAAAGTTCAACAAACTGGATATTTCCAAACCGATCTGGAAAAATATCAGACTCAATAAGACATTTGACAGACTTTGGAAATGCAAAAACGTATTTTTTCCTGGACTGATCTGGAAATCCAAATCCATTTGATAGTCCAAACTGCATTGTTCAACTTCAGTCGGGACTACCCAGATCAGATCACGCCTAGTGGTTTTGGATTCATTTGCTTGGTTTGGGCAAGTAAATCAAATTAGTGCTAATGTATTGATGGATCAGACCTCATTAAACGGACCCCCCCCCCCTTTCCCTCTCTTTTTTTAATAATCTCTCAATTTTCCCGTTAAACTCATTAGAGAAAACACTTAGCCTCAAATGGACCTTCTGACTTAAACCAGATGAGTCTGTTCAGGTAGAAGGGGAATGACTATGTGGATCTATCCAATGTTGCTGACACTCAATGGACAACATCCCTCACTATCGGTTATACACTCTGCAGCTGCAGAGTCTTGTGGTTTACACTAGACTTCAAATTCAGAAGGAAGGTGAAGTTTCCTATTTGTGAAAAACCCAAGGGCTTTTAAGGAAAGGCCAAGCTTTGAGGAAGTACATATTTTCATGGTAATCATGCATATCTTAATCGCCGCTGATGTCCCAAGGAGCAATGAAGGTACGCCGTCTGTTTCTAAGGATCGCAGTTCTCACACAGCTTGAGAACAGAGAGAATGCTAAGAATAGGCCTCATGACTGATGGTGCTTTCCCTGTTCAGTTCCTAGAGAATTTGTCTGACTACATCACCTTTGATGGATGAGTTTAGGAGTATCTATTGACTCCAGCATGCCACAGTTCCTGCATTGGGTTCTCGGTTAACAGACTGCCTTATGATGCATTAGTGTTAACAGAGCATACACAATAATCTGTATCACAGAATATTTAAAAACAGCTTGCCTGTCTGCTGATTGCAATGAAAGGATAGATTTTTGCAATACCTTCGGAGTGGCTTTTAGCCGGTGATAACTGAGGCGACGCAGCTGTGTGCTTTACTATGGAAACACAGAGGAGCCAGCGATCTGCCATTCATCGAAGAGGCACTGCTCTCCATTAAGTAGGTTGTAGGTCTGATGAGTAATGAAGCATTCCAAGAACAAGGCAGGTCACACATGCTACCCTAGGTTTGGCAGAGGAACAATGAGAAAGAGGATTTTGAAGGATTGAAAATCCACACAGATAAAGAGGGGACGGTATTGATTTTCAGGGCAGATGAAACAAGAATGCATTTGGCTCCAGACAACAATATCTGGTCTCATTCGGTTTCTGCAATGATTCTTCAAACTCCAGATTATACAATCAAGTATCTCATGTGGCGGGTAAAGGCACCATTTCTCTTTTGATAAGCTGTCTCCTCTTGCCACCCTGAGATGAGCAAATTACTCCACCTGTCTCTCTGGTCCCCAGCATTCAGCTTGACAATGACAATGGCACTGCACCTGTTAGTGTGATGGACAAGTGATTGGCAGCCTGGTATTTGCTGCCTTCCATAAGAAGTTGGCTATTATAACAACTAGGCACAACAACTTAAGAGTCAGCAAATAAGAAAGTTCAGCTAGATGGAAACTTGGGGAAAGGGAGAAGGGAAGAGATAACACACTGAATCCTTTTTTGTCGCAATCACATTTGTGATGCATTTCATTTCTCTGTTTTTGAAAGTCCTCCAGCCTAACTCAACTTCATCAGAAATTGTTCCACGCTGTTCCCTCTTTCAAATAATTAAGAAATTATGTTAGGAAGGAACATAAGGCAAGAGGTGAGTTAAGAAGATAACAAGGTAACCCAAAGAAGCAAATCTGGAAAATTCTGGATTCCTGTCCTATATCAGCCAATAAAACAAACAAACAAATAAATAAATAAACAAATAAATAAATAAGCAAAATATGCATCCTTGAACATACTGTTAGATGCTGTAGCAGAAAGGACTTAACGTAACAACAGCAATAACAACAACTAGACCACCACAATCTGGATTTGGACTGCAAAACACTAATATCCAACATTTTTAAAAGCAACAAGTTTGGATTTTCATTTAAGAGAATATTTTCTGTAGGTAGGTAGGTAGACAGACAGACAGAACATGTCAGAACTCACAAAATGCTATCATACATAGTCACATACAAAACTATTTCTTTTTCTTTTTTCTTGATACCCCATTCACTTTTCACCATTTGACCATTTGGAAAGGTAAAACAGACAACGAACCCAATTGGTAGCCAGAAAAAAATAGTTTTGTCCCTTTCCTACACCCCCCTGCAACCTTTTACTAGTGGTTAGTGAAGGTAGACTTTTGAAACCAAATGTGTGGTTTGTCAGGGGTAAGTAAGATCCTACTAATTTTCTAAGACAATTGATCTGCCCAATGTGGTGAATCTAAGGCTTTTTTGCCAACATTAATGGATAAATATGAGGATTATCAAGACCAAGTAAGTTCATATGCACTGGGGAAAAGATGAGGTGAGCATACAACTGACCTTTTCCCAACCATCAATTGTTCTATAAACCACACACAGCAATTCTAGCACTTAGGTCTGCCATCCAACAAAGGAAATCTTTTCTTTTGGCCACACGCGCCATAAAGTAACAAATTAAGTGCATGTGAGGAGATCAACTCCATATTTTTTACCAAACATTTTTATGGAGGCCTGCCACTTGATGGTGAATAATGAAGTTGACAAAACATTAGATTTGACTCAGGTTTCCTGTAAGGTGCATTCTGAGCCTGCCCTTCTGCTAGCAGAAATTAACCATCAACTGGCAAGAGTGCAGGTTAAGGCTAGACTAAGAAAAGAACAAAGTTATAGCATGTCCAGTCCTAGCTAAACCAAAGAGACCTTACAAAACGAATTTCCAAAACATGGCAACTTGTGTTCAACACCAGTGGTAACTTGAATATCCATTTGGCCCTTTTTCTGGCTTGAGAAAAGTTGGATTCACAGCACACGTTCAGTCAGCCAGGTGTCATCTCATCTACTTTGACAGCTCTGGCTAGGGTTTTTAAAGTATTTCCACCTTTCCCATTCGGTTCCATGGGTACTTCTTAACAATTTCAGGCACGATTAAACCTGAATCCAACCTATACTTTGTAAGACACTTGGATGATCTGAACAGGTAACCAACAAGTGCCAGCTGTATGATGCGTAATTTTTGAGGCTTTAAACCTGGGATGACCCTCATAGATAATGGAAGCCATTCTTTCTTAAAGGTGCTTGTTCAGCCTAGACAGTTTAGGACCAAAACTTTAAGCTACTTCCACTTTCCACCTTAAGAAGTCTTGCATCTTTACTAGTCTTCAGCAATCAATCTATCTCTTTCTCTCTCTCTCCTTCCCAAAATCCATACAGGAAATAATCAAGCTAAAATTATCAGCAATGTCGCTACAGCATAACAAGTCTGTATGTTTATGTCTGTATACATACACACACACATACACGGACATACATACATACACACACACATACATACACACACATACACACACACACATATCTATATACACACACACACACACACACACTTTTATTTTTAATTCACTATATGTATGTGTTCTTTTTTTCCTTTCTTTTTTTAATTCACTGGGTCCCAACTTTTCCAGCAAGCTGAATCAATTTGAAGCTAGTCATTCAAAACCTTCTTAACAGCCAGTTCTAGAATTTGGCATGACAGATGCTTTGCTCCTTGTTTTAGTCAACTGCAGGCAAAGAGAGAGCAATGGAGAGAGTTTGAAGAAACTACTCAAAAGGAGCAAATAATCATAAAAATGCAATACATATAATGGAGCCGAGAGACAGAATGCACTAAACAACTAAATTAAAGATGTCCAACTCTAAAAATAAAGTTTTCAAAGTAGCTACATGCTTAAGGGTCAAGCATCAGTGGTAATTGGAAATCTCAAATGACCCTGTCAGTTAAAAGGTCTGATGTTACTTGTGACTGATGAACGAGTTGCTTACAAACATACAGATTATACGCAGCCAATTACCATGAAATATACATACATGAATGAGAAACCCTTATATACATAAATACTGCTGTGGCTGTTAGATTGCTTTATGAGTTTTTGTTTTCTCTCAGATTTATTTCCCTATTGCTTCTTTGTTCTATTAAGTAATAAAAGCAAGGGAGAGAGAGTGAAGAAGAGGAAGATGACAAGGAGAGGAATAGTCTGCCCTCTGAATTACTGTGATTATGAATTAATACAGGCATTATTAGGTCAGCTTGCCAAAGTGGATTAAAAAAAAAATGCAGAACAACATGTGACACCAATTCTATTCCCCCATGCCCCCCAAAGCAAGAGATATTTACTTTTACATAGGAATTTCATTAAATCGGCTCTCCAGCAAGGAATGCGGCAAGACGTTAAATCAAGAAAGACTCTCCGTTGAACTAGGAAAAGGATACTGATTAGTAACTGGCATAAGAGAACAGTCTTCCAAACATATCTACCCCATTCAAAATTTGGGTTATGCTTAGATCATTATGGATATTTCTGTCAAGAGCCGAGTCCTTCAGCTCAATCTATGCTCTCTGAGAGCCAATTGAGGTGAATTGTAGAGTTCATAAAACCATAAAAGTGAAAGCCCAAATCAATATTTTATGATGGCATAAAATTATCTTGTAATATCAAAGGAACCAGGGAGCTGCCAATCAGAGCCAAAATTTTGGGTGGCAAAGCCACATGTGAGTCTCTGTGGAGATCGGATCAGATTCAAATCTCAGCAGAGAGTTGGAAACAGTCACAAAAATTTAGATTGGATAGCTTCATATAAAATGATAGTGACAAGTCTGGACACCATAAAACAAATGTCTGATGATCTTTGCTCTAAATATTTTGCTTATGGCTGAACTATAACTATTGCCATTTTAATAGGTATAGTACGGAATTGCTTTGCAAGTTTCTGAGCCCAAGTAGTGATATCCGTTTTTTACACATGAGATGATTTAGCTTTAAGAAAAGACAAAAGGAGAAGGACATGAATGAGATCTACAATATCATGCAGAAAATACTAGGAGTGATTCAATGGAGTTTATTTGAAATAATTTAGAATACTGTAGACAAAATAAAGGACTTCTTCACAGATGCATAATTAACCTGCAAAATTCATTACCATATGATGTGGAAAAGGACACTAACTTGAATTGCACTGAAAATTCAGTGTTACCTTCATGCTGGGTTACATGTCTCAAAATCTCATCAGCAGGAGAACAACAACAACATGTCTTCCTCTTTTGAACACCCTAGACACATTTGGTTGGCCACTGTGAGAAATAAAATGCTGAGCTAGGGCAGACTTTGACCTGATCCAGCTGGCTATTCTTGTGTTCTACCATACAACAATGCACTGTGAAAAGAAGCAAGCATGGTTCACAATTTCTTCTAAACATTTTCACATTAAAACAAAAAACAAAAAACAAAAAACAAAAAACAGGGACACATCAAAGCCAAAGTCTTGCTAAATAAATAAATAAACAAACAAATAAATAAAAAAATAGGTTTGCCCTTAATTCGTACCCCACAAAAGCCCATATTCATGAATTAATGACTAAGCTCCTGAAGAACCTATCCTTAGGATTATTCTGTGATTTGAGGGAGAAAAATCCTGAAAATGAACTCAGGAGTGAACTACTAGTACCTGAAAGGATCTGGAAAGAGAAGGGAAACTCAGAAACTCAGGCAGTTATGAAAAACTATCCCCAAAGTCTGTGCCAACCAGTTTCTTGCATCACATGCCCTCAAGTCTTTCCTTGGGTGGTGAAGAAGGAACTTCTTGAAAAAAGGAAGATCGTGGAAACTGAAAATCAAAAGCATGTTAACTCCATACTACTGCATTAAAGAACTTTCTCCTTCATGTGCCATTATAATGGTCCATATTACCGTCTGGTATCCAGGAGTGAAATGTCTTAGTAGCTTGTTGTCTATTAATCTTGACCATATTCTCTCATCATCAAACCTCTACTGCGAAATTCACTTCCAACCTTTCTGTTATTGAATCAGGAACTATAAAAGCTGGTGTGCACATTTTCATCGGTAAAGGTTGGTCTACTAACCTACTTTGTCTCTTATTTTGTCATCAGATGGTTGCACATAGCCCAACCTATACACTTCCACACAGTGCTCCAGAGATAATGAATGGAGTTGCCGAACCAGAAGAAAGCAAGCAGCTTTGAAAGCAAAGTGCCAAGCCTGTCTGCTTTGAAAGGATAAAGGACTGTGAAATTTGATGGACAGACACAGAGAGATAGGAGGGGGAAGTTCTATTCTATTCATTTTCCCAGCTTCCCTTTCCTCTCAAATGATTAAACTGGTCTGTCACTCTCAACTGAGCTCCAGATTAAAACTCATTTGCTTGGTCTCAAGATGGGAATCATTAAGAACTAAGCAAAGTCATGCTTGCAGAATCCAATCCAAACCTGGAAAAATTTGACCTTATTCATGTCTTCATCTTCTCCCCTGTGTAACACTACACATAGACACATAGAGTATAAAACTGTGGGGTTTACAATGCTAAATAAATGAGAGAATGGTACCGCACGTTTTGGCTACACATTTCTTTCTGAGGTATAGTAGGTCACAAAAAGTGACTGACTCAAACTCACCCAGTGAGCTTCATGCTTGACAATGTGCACCTACTGTATCTAACCTTGGCTGATTTTGAAATGTATTGCTGATTTTAAGCAGTACATGGATGGCATTATTCCCAGGAACGCCAGAATTGTAGGGTTGACTAAATGCTTGAGGAAAAGCAGCTTTCAGAAGACCATGCCAAAGGACTTTCCATTCCAGGAAAACAATAACGGCCGTTCAACGTGGTCAGCACAAAGTCAGCTCAACTCACTTTCCTTTAATCATATCAACACTATTATATTGAACTCAGCTCAGTTTGAGGGACTATTTAAATTTTACCTATTAGGTCTCACATTATAAATACTATGCCATACGAGCTCTCCAATGAACTGCAGCCATTGGGTTGAACACAACGCATAGTGTGATTCTATTTCTTCCTTTATGCTCTTTCCCTCAGACAGCGGCTAAATGCTTGAACAGATGGAATATTGACAGACTATTAAAAAGAGAGAGAGAGAGAAATGTTGGATTCTGGCAATATTAAATGACAGATGGGATTCTGTATCAAACTGAAGCTAGATTTTTCACAGACTAACAGTGCATGTTTTTTTTTTCTATATGTTCCTTTAAAGACTGAAGGGTGGCTTCATCTGGGTTAAACTGAAGGCAA
Organism: Python bivittatus; assembly: GCF_059951505.1. Classification (NCBI taxonomy): domain Eukaryota; kingdom Metazoa; phylum Chordata; class Lepidosauria; order Squamata; family Pythonidae; genus Python; species Python bivittatus. Next base: position 16,783,267 of record NW_028277053.1, read on the forward strand.
TACCGTGATTCTGCAGGGGGTCATGAAGAGAACATGGTTAAGACCCCAAATATGTGTGCACATTATATAACAACTGAAAAGGGGGGTAGGGGGAATCACTGCGCTGTTCCAAATATGTAAAAATGAAATAATACTATTTCAGGGCAAAACATAGGATGTTTTCAAACAGCACCAACTTCCAGTAGGATCAGGAATGGCAGGCTATTTTATTTATTTTCTCTTCTATCATCTCACTGCTTTCTTATAACTGTATGTGAGCTGATTTTGTCAGATCCCTAGAGTGTGAAGACAGCGATACACACCAAAAGAACAAAACAAGTCAATAATTAACTAGCATTATTAGTACACAATATAATTATAAGTCAATAATTAAGCATGGCTACTGGGGCCCTTTTTCCCATAGTGATCTTAAGTGCTATCTGGGTGTGTGTGTTTATGTGGGTATATTTGGTCAAAACATTTGCCCCATGGTGACAGGGGAAAATGAGAGCGACAAAAGCCAGCCGCTGTTCTGTCAGAGAGAAAGTGATCCTCTGCAGGAAAGCAATGGAGATAGAGGAGGAACCCCAGCTCTCTGGATTCGCTCAGGGCAGCAGCTGGCATGCAGGCCGTGTTGCCAGATGCCAGCTGCAACACCTCTGAAACTTACTCTGACTAAGTCCTCTGGGAGTGGCTTAAACCCCCACAGAACGCAAGCCCGACTTCCTCCCTAAATAAACCAGTCCATACGATGCATGGGTTCTAACCGTTCAGAAAACCGTTTCTCTGAACAAGTGCCCAAACCCGTAAACATTCTTGAATCGAAAACTGTCAAGGGCCTGGGAAGCTCAGTTTTTGAGACAAAGATGTCCTTCCTTCTTCATGCTCCTCCTTCCAAGGGCCCACATAAAACTAAACAATAATGGACTGCCAAAGAAAATGATTGAGGAGAAAAAATGTGGGGAGGGAGCAGGGAGGAGACACTTTGATGCATTGATTCCCCTTTGTAGATAAATACTCCATCTCTGATGGGTGATATTCAGGAAGGAAGTAGCCATGGTGCCAGGTCAATGCCCACTGTGATATTCTAAGGCCTTATTCACAGCAATAAGTGGCCATCGCGTTTCTATTTTACCTATATTTTATTCCTTTCCCAAGAGTGTTCAAGCAGGACCTAGCTATTCCCTTAAGTGATGCTAGAAAAGAACGTTGGATTCTGAGTTTAAACTTCATAATCTAATTTTCAGCTCTGGAATTCTCTGGCAGCCTCACATCTAAGTACAAACCAGAACTGACCCTGCTTAACCTCCGAGCCCAGATGAAATCAGCTGGGTGCCATCAGCTTTTAAATCTCACAGGAAATATCCCATTAGGCAATATCCTGCCCACAGCTCATCTTCCAATGCCAAGGAGAGGAAGACAGCAGCAGGAACTGAAGAAGAAGCCAATCAACCATTACTCTTCTGCAGTTACATTATGCCCTGAGTATTCCTCCAGGTGTCCTCCAGTAGAAAAGAAGAAAACGATAACAAGAACTTTTTCTGCTCTTATTTTCCCCAAACCAATCCTGTGAAGAACAGCCATGTTTCAGCCTGTACCCCAAAACAAACCACCTCAATTTCACTTCCTATGAAACACACATTTTGGGTTCAGCATGAAACCCAAAAAGCTATTCTGTGCCAGAATGGTTTGTGCACCACATCCTCTGCCTTTCTTCCATTCTCAATCACAGTACAAATCTCTCTCTCTCTCTCTCTCTCTCTCTCTCTCTCTCCTTTTCACCTTTTCCTGAGTTCCCTCTGCATTATCTTTGTGACTGTTAAGCGTTTTGCAATGAAAAACCCAGAAATGAAAACAAAATCTGTTTCTTTTATTTCTTTCTGGATTGAGATAGCTTGGCAACATTTGATTGAAGGAGATATACATGTTTTATGCTCCCTTAAGGACAGATGGGGAAAGAAAGAAAGAAAGAAAGAAAGAAAGAAAGAAAGAAAGAAAGAAAGAAAGAAAGAAAGAAAGAAAGAAAGAAAGAAAGAAAGAAAGAAAGAAAGGTCTTCATAACTCAGTAATTTAAACTGACAACAGAACTACCAAGGATCCTCAGGGCATCTACCATAGTATTTCTGGCTAAAAATCTTCAAAGCCATTCCAAAGCTGTGGGCATTAGGGAACATACAAAGAGATTTGAGTTACATATAAATAATCAAGGAGCTGCATTGGCAGGAAGCGAGACTTCCAAAGAAGCACATGCTGCCCTCTCAGATCTGCTGCATTCCCTTTCCAGAATTCAGTGTCATTTCTCTATTCTGTTAATTTCCTGTTAATCAGCACTCTTTCTTGTAGACATGAACTAAAGAAAGCTTTTGAATAACAGGATTACAGCAGCCATCACCTCCAATTTTGGTCCTGTATTAGATTAGGCGGCATACATTGGTTCTGAAGGGAATCAAGGAGTCAATCTGATTCAGGTCAAGCCAATCCTACTTGAACAGTGATCTCATTTGGAAAACTGAGTTGATTCACCATCAAACCAAATCTTTGGAATGCAGCTTTGCAGAACATGACTGTAGATCCCTCATTAGAATCCACAATTATCCACCGAGCTCCAATGCACATTTATGCAAATCAGAAAAGGCTTTGCTGTTCTTCATATAAAACCTCATTGCAATGCACAGGGGCCAATCTTTTTGTTTCCCTGAATCCCACCCAAGGTAACTGAGTTAAATCATTTACTTATTATGGGCTGATTGCATGCAACAGCTGGATGTGGTTGACTTCAGCATTATGGTTGGGATACATCTGTGGGAGATTTCATCACAGGGACTAAATGTGTGCATTATAATGGTTAAAGTATTGGGTAGGACTAGATATTGGATAGGACTAGTTTCTCCAGGGGCTAAAGGTGAATTATGTGAGGACATTGCTTTAGTTTTATCCCCTATACAACAATTCTGTGAAGAAGGTTGGGCTGAGATGGGGTGACTATCTCAAAGTAACTCAGTGAGCTTCCATAGTTGATGGTAGATTTGAAACAAGGTTTCCCTGAACATAGTCCAACATCTTACCCCTATAATATGTTGGCCAGACCTTATGTATGTTCTCTTTGTGGGGCTCCTTAATGTGTGACCATGTGGATTAGCTACCACCCAGGAATATATTATAGTGGTTGTAAAGACAGAATTGTGGTGAGAACTGATATCCACGGCTTGACATGAAAAACTGATTGCATGGGGTAACTTTAATTGCTGGCCATGAAAGCCTACTTAGTTAGCCTGGGAACTGTCTATGCAAAATAAAATATAGCCAGAGAGACAAAGAATTCAGTAGATTTATGGAAAGTTTGGGGTAGGTCAAAAGTAAGTAATAGGAAATTGCAGAGAATTTTTACACACTACCAGTTCTATTAAAAGTTATCATATTCCACAGTTGACTGCATATTAAATGCTAAAGATGCAATATTTTTTGTAAAGTATAATTTAGGAGTAAGGCGAATCCACATTTAAATGGAAAAAAGGCTCCTCAAATTTAAACTAGATAGTCCTAATGGGCTAAGACTAATATTGATTGCTGTAATTGAATGCCAGTGAGCAAAGCAATAGCTTTCTAACCAAATAGTTCCACCCTTCAAATGAGTAACTCTGCAGAACAATGAAAACATGACTTTCTCAGATAAGCCACTCATATTGTGACAACTTAAAATACCCCTTTGAAATGTGTTGATGGAAAGCAGAGTTATGTTGGTTCCAAGATCACACTTCTTGTTTGAGAACAGTTCAAGTTCAGCTAAAGTCATCAAAAAGTGAAAACAAAGGAAGGGGGGGAAACCCACAGGATTTAAAGTTTACTTTTACCACTACAGTGATGTTCACTTTTAAAACGAAAAGTCTCAGGTCCCTCTGACTCACTCTAGATCTAATTCAATATCAAAGAGGTAAAGGCAAATACTATCTGGAGCTGAGTTTGTCTCCTGATTATTTCATGGGAGTGTAAGGAGAACTACATATGGAAATGCTTCTTTAAGGACTTTTTTGTTTTGCTTTCTAGACTAGAATAAAGCTTAGTATTCCCTGGTAGTTTCCCATCCAGATTTAGTCCTGCTTAGTTTCTATGTGCTGACAAAGCCAGACAGGTGCTTTCACCTGCTAAAACATTTCCAAATTTACTCTGTGTATCAGTTACAAATTCCTTCAAGGGCTATGAATGAATTCATGAAAAATCCCACCACATGCTCATACAGAAACAGAAAGTAATGGGTTCACCTGTGTTTGGCCTCCTAAAATGCAGGACCTCAACCACAGAAGGCAACTTTGCTGATCTTCCACAATCCCTAATCACCCATTCAATTGTACAATATTGTCACAACGGTTGCTTTACAAGTTCTAAAATTAGTAAGAGCTCTAACAGAATTGGACTATACTATAGTCATGGATAACCGTCACGTGAAACTGTCTTGGAGGTTGTGCAAACTGATGGCATCACATAAAGCACTCAAACCGTCTGCATGTGCATTGAAGTCCAAGACTTATCAGGGCATCAGATTGTAAAAAAGCTATAAGACCAAGAACTAAGTCATAGTCACAGGTGTGTGCGCATGTGGCTATGTGTGTATCTGTTTCTGTGCACATATGCAGATAAACACCAATTCTTCCCCCACCCCCAAAAAGGTATTTTCTACAACAGCATTTCCCTTTGTTCTCTTCTTCCTTGCATTTCCCATGTGGTATCTCAGTTCTGCTCTTGATCCTACCCACAGGGAAAATCACAAGACACTTTGCTATTTAAAGAAAACTACACCACAATTCTTTTATGAATCACTGATTTCTAAAGATGGTAACTTTTGAAAATGAATGTTTTCAATAAGTCGTATTAAGTATTTTTTTAAGAATCATATTCTATATGTAGGAAAGCTGTTCCAACAAATCATAACTCTTATATTGTACGGTGGCATATGTGAAAGCAGCTTGCTATATTTCAGTCAGGTTGCCTACACAATTTCTTGTGATCTTGGATAACCACAATAAGTGTCCACAACATCTTAGCAGCCCTTCCTTCTCCAACGTATTCCTGGATTTTTGCCATTGTTTTTTTTTTCCTAATTAAAACACAAAGACACACACACACATACTTCTGTTAACTGAGATACAGCACAGCAATAGGTTGATGCTTGAAAGTTGGCCAGTGCAGATGAAAATGTGCATGACAGTTTAAACACAAGTGGGACAAACTCTATTTTTATCTAGTTGCAACACAATGGCTGCGTTCACACATGTTGCTTAGCCACTCAGTTACAAACCTAGTAGCTAGACCTGGACCACGCATTAAGCTTGCTTACTTTTAACTTAGAATTAGGGTTGTTTTTTTACAGCTTAGAGTGCAGTGAGAACCAGGCCGCTTTGATTAGCTTACGATTCAGTTTGTCGTAGGAACTCAGGAAATGGGTTAATTCATTCACCAGGCCGAATACGTTACAATGCCAATAGCTAGTTGGGGGCTTGTGTAAAAGCTAAAGAGTGTGTGTGTGTGTGTGTGTGTGTGTGTGTGGGATGCCATATACTCACAAATTAGACAAAAGGTGGATAATGGTTAGCTGGGGCTGGCTTCATAATTAGAAAGGACTCTGATCCCAGACCCCAGAATGAAGTGCTGGCGTAACCCCTTCCAGAGATTCGCCCTCCGGCTTCCCAGCATGTAGAGGAAAGAGCAAAAACACGGCCAGCAGCCTGCCTTCCGACTCAGGCTACCGAAGGCAGAGTGTTCCCAAGGCAGCTCCTCTCACGTCCAGGCCATCTGCTCTGCAGCTATGCTTGGAGAAAGGCGAGGCCTGGAGAAGGTCCCTCGGTCAGCGCTCCTCCTAGACGTGGGCCAGGACGGGGCCGTGACGAAGCCGCGGCTGAAAGCGGGCCAGCAGCTGTCGCTCAAGCCTACCTGGAGGAGCGAAAGCCTGAATGTGTTTTCAACAACCGGTCCTGGTTTTTGCTTTCTTAGCATGTTGCCAGGCTATCAACTTTCACATTATTTTTCCCTGACAGAGAATAATGATAGATACAATCAAAGTTGTTGTTTTTTTAAAGAAAGAAAGAAAAAAGGGCTTCTGTGATATTTGGCATAAAAAATGAAGCGATAGCAACCCTGGAAATTGAACCTGTAAGATTACTCTGCCATCTCCAGACAAACATAAGTCCCCGTCACTTTCTCATCCCACCTGAAATGAGCCATTCGGCGGTGCTTTAATCAATTTCCCCATCAGGCTGAAAACAAGTTAGCTGCTCAAACCGGCTGAGATTTAAACAGGCATAGTATGTTTTTCACAAGAGCACAGTATGCTGGGTAAATCAGAGCAGAATTCTTTTGAAACGATTGACCTAGATGGAGATCTTTTACTCTCCAGAAAGTGTAGTATATGAGCCTTGCATTGATTTTTTTCACAAACACAAAGAAGAAATCACCTTGAACAAATTTAGCTACAAGCAATTTTTTTTTAAAAAAGAAAATGTATACAGGAATAAAGCTAGGATCAAGAGAAAGAAATATAAATTACAAGGATAAGTACTGGAGACGGACACAGTTAACTCTTGTTTGAATATCTTCTGCTAGGACCTGCTTTCAATTCAGGCATTGAACATAGTTTTCTTGTGAACGTTTCCTGTGTAGCTCTCTAGACTTCTTTTATTCATGTCATCAATTTCCTTGTCTCTTTATCTGCCCTACATCCAGCCTTCTGGAGTGGACTCAGTTTCATGTTGAATTCTAAATTCCCATCCGCTCCCCTGTATTGTCCCATTTCCATAGACTCAATCCCTACATATTTTAAAATAAAACAAATTTTAAAAGCATAAACAAAACCTGTATTTCCCTCATGCCGCCCCTTCCTCAGGGAGGATGGGAGGAATCAGTTGAAAAAGAGATCAAAGGAAAGATCAAAGAGTGCAGGGAACACCTAACTTCAACATGCAACAATACTTGGATCTGTATAAAGTGAAAAGGCATTACCTGCTATCCAATCTCTAAAGAAAGATCCATATATCGTAACAGGTTAAACATTCCAGTTTAATGTACCTTCAGATATTATCATCAGTTTTTGATGTGTATTCTTGTTGTGGTGGTGGTGGTGATGATGATGATGATGATGATGGTGGTGGTGGTGGTGGCGGCTAGCTTTTAACCCAATTTCCCTTATCTGTGCTTTAATGGAAGTCTCACATCCCTTGTCTCCCATCTCCAAGGACCTTCAAGAATGAAAGCAAGGTCAATGGGATAGAGGCCCATTCAATTTGGATTTCCATTAAATAAGCAGCAATTCTGCCAGAAGGATGGAAGTGTTTTGTAAGAAAGCAGGGCAATCAGATCTGCCCCCTTTCCAATATGTGACTTAGGGCAAAACTGGGCAGCTAGTAGGATTTAGACATCATTTGTGCCCTTGAAACCATTTACTTAGCCTGGAGACTCCTGGTGAAATCATACCAATTCCAGTGCTTAAAAAATAAGGAAGAGAAGTTTCCAACCTTTCACGTTTTCAGAGAAAAATCTTGAGAACAGAGAGCCTGAAGGCACAAGAAATTGGACGCTGGCAGTACTAACGTCTGGTGCTTGTAACGCAACTGCCTGAACCCAGTTTGAATATATCATAAGCTGTCCTGTCGCAGACATTTCCAGGGAATGCAATAAACTGATAATTGAAAGCAATAGCAGTGGCTTACCACTGTTTAAGTCCTTGTCATGAAACTCAATACATCCTGCCCCAATAAGAGAAAAGTGGCAGGAATCATGTCTTTCACGTGCCCGTTGTTGTCAAGAGAATGTTGTTTAACCTGACTTTGGTCTTATTCAGCCAAATTGTTTTTATGGAGGGAGACCGAGAAATTTGTTTTGTTCACATTTTAATAAACACAGACGTGGTGCATACTTCCCTAGCTAATGCACACAGCAGAATACAATTAGCCTTCAATTTTCACACATCTCTGAGTCTTGCAGTGCAAAAATTATGTGCTCAAAATGTGTACATTACAGAAAGTAGCCCAAAAAAAAACAAAAACAAAACCCTCTCTGGAGAAATTGCTTGTAACAATCTGCTGCAGAAAATTGTGTGTGTGTCTGTGTCTGTGTCCACAAATGACTGTGTATGGGAAAAATATGTACAAAATATGCAAATATTTTCACATGGACTTCCAAAACTGTTGTAGGACAAGGATGGAACAGATTTATGCTGGGAAGTAGAGGGAAGGAAATAACCAGATTTAGCCACCCTAGTTCTTTGTAAATTCCCTCCTGCCAGAAAGGAAGCCAAATTCTGAATGTATTTTTAGGTATAAATTCTGATTATTTTTTTTCTTCCAATCCAATCCACTCCAAAATGTATCCTTCAATCTTCCACTTCCTTTCTCTTCCATGATTTTTTGTCTTGCCTATCAGACAGTGGCTAAGAGCTATAAAGTGTCTATTCTCAACGAAATCTGTTTGCCCTATTTAATCCAAGCAATAAAATGTTTCTACAGAATTAAGCTGTATGACCAGAGTCTGACCCTCTAATATAGATCAATATATACCAAAGCTGTCCTCAATCTGATTCTTCGGGACTGTCATATAGATTTTTCACTCCCTTCTGTATAACAGGCTAAGGAATGCTAAGGCTTAGCACAGTTACGGAAATGAGAGTCCTTTACAGCTGGACATCAGCCAAATTAGGTCCAGCCCCAGAGCGATTTCCAAATAAATCAGCAACTTTTTTCAAACAGAAACCCAGTCGGCTGTTAAATTGCTATCATGCTTATGTATCATGCTAGCTGAGGAATTGCAAAGTCAAACTGGCCATTCAACGTGCAAATTTTGCTATTTGGGTGGCAGCACAGCAAAATCTATCCAAGGCCTCCCAATGCCTCCTTAACAATCTGCTGGCACACAGTATTCAAAGGGAACAGAAGTTTCAAGGATGCAGAATTTCCAAAGAAGCTATGTCTAAACACTGATTAATCCTGACCCACTTCTGAGTTTTCAAACAGCACAGGGATATTGTTCAGGCCCCCAATCCACAGAAGAACTGAATACAAATGAAAGCGGAGGTCTTATCTCAGCATCCTCTTCTATCAACATGCTCCTCTGAGCAGCAGACTGCCTTTAGTATGCTGTATCCTTGCCACCTGTCTGTCTTGATAAGCTTAGTAGCACAATCTATATCTGTCATCAAAATATGTTTACTTCAAAACACCAAGTCACATGTGTATCTTGCAACTATTTCCTTTTAAGAGCCAAGAGTGTTGTTCAAAGTTTGCATGCCAAGATGAAAAAGAAAAGCACACTTATTTGCAGAGTAAGCCTTGCTTTGCTCACGCTGGACACTACACGAGGTCTCTTAAACCCTAAATGTTTCCATCAGCAGAGCAAACAAGTGACCCCAATTTAAGGTTGGCAAAGGCGGGCTGGAAAATAGGTCACACAGTGATCTCTCTGCATGGGCTGGGCCAGGGCCAGACAACCTTTGGATACCTGGTTGTCACACTTAATCAAGGGCTGCAGATGATGCAGAATGGGCACAACCAATATTGCTTAATTTTTCCTTGAGTTTGGGGGTACTCCTTTGTTTTTATAGATTGGTTAAACCTATATTAGGGCTTACCCTAGATTTTGTTTTCCATCTAAAAATGGAAAACCAGAAATACTTGGCCACTGTGGTCTGGAGTAGTTTTGGGAACACAAAGAGAATGTGCGGCTATGGCTGGTAAAGGCATAGGTCCCTCACAGCAGGGTGAACTCCTGATGATTTCATGGATATTTCCATGGAATTCTTTGGCAATAGTATGGAATTGCTTTGGCATTGCCTTCTTCTAAGATGTGTATGTTGTTGGTGTATCATCATCAACAGCCCAATGAATCCACTGTGGGATGAAGGCTTCTTTCATAATCTACCATGCTGATCCAGGGACAGATGGTAAATAGATGTTTTCTGAGAGATAGTGACTAGGCAAAAGTCATTCAGCCTACCTCTATCCCTAAGAGAGGAGGAGAACCTGGCTCTCAATTCTCCTGGTCCAGCACTGTAACCACTATACTACCCAGGGTCTCTTTTTGACTATGTGTGTGTATAAGATAGATAGATAGATAGATAGATAGATAGATAGATAGATAGATAGATAGATAGATAGATAGACAGACAGACAGACAGACAGACAGACAGACAGACAGACAGACCGACCGACAGACCGACAGACCGACCGACCGACCGACCGACCGACCGACCATGCTTAGTCACAGCAAATTAACACTTGCTGTAGAAAAGATAGCATAGGGTCTCATATTCCAGCTGCAATAAATCATGAATTTTCAACTTTGACTAACTGCACAAGTCTCAGATGGGTTACTGTTCATGATCCCAGGCCCCGTTACTTCAAGATGAAGAATTCTATGCTCTCTCTCATGTTTTCCTAAGTAGGTTTTATTAAGGCTGCTTTGGGTTTAGCTAAGACTATGAGCCATTAGAAATGCATTCAATGTTTTTTTAATAAATAAAATCACAGAGAGAGAAGAGAGAGAGAGAGAGGGAGAGGGAGAGAGAGAGAGGCATAGGCATACACACACACATTCCTTCTGATTAAACACTGGCAGCGATTGAGAATTTTGCCATGCTACTATGCGCTTACTCATCATTTCACAGCTGAAAGTTCTACTAATGATGATTCAGTTTGACCAGTCCTTCACATCGCTGTGAAATATAAGTACTTTGAGTTTTACTGTCCTGAAACTTGCAAAATAGAGTGTGTAATCAAAGCAGAACAGTGACATTTTCCCAGCGTTCTGCACTGTTGCCATACCTTATCACTCAAAGCAATATTCCTCCCTCCAAGGCTTCTGCTCATGTATGAAGGGAAGAACAGATTGCTTCAACAAGCCATGCATTGACTAAATCACCCCCCAATACACACAATGCTCAGTCCTATATGAATCGGCGAGGGTTTGTGGTGGCGGCTATTTGTTTGTTTTTATTGGTTCCAATGAGCTGCCATTTGGAGCCTTGGAGTGACTTCAACGTCACAACATTGCCAGATGAATGAGCTCAGGATATAAGGGACCTCTAGGCATGGCTGCAGTATATGTGCGCTGCAGATTGAGCTGCGTGGCCGTCAGATGGCACAAGCTCTCCCCTTTGCTTTTAGACCCACTGCCTCCCGTTGGAGTTATCAGCCTTTGCCAAAGGCAAATTTTCATTTGGGAGCAGCAATTATCACATCAGGAGAGGAACTAATCCACAAAATTGACTCACAGCATTCTCACATCCAATTTTTGCCACAACGGTCACTGTGTGAAGTAGGTTGAATTTAGAAAGAAGGGTTGGCCCTTGAGGGTTTAGCACTTAACAACAATGCCACCCTGCATCTTTTCAGTGTGAAACTCAGGGGCTGGAGAGGGCACAGCAGCAAATAGTAAGTTGCTGATGTTGCTCTGCTCTCTGTTTAACCATTCTGACTGGCCGCCCATTTTTGCAAACTCTACAAACTTGCAGTCACAGGTGTTGGTAGTTTGGGGGGAAGGGCAAGGGGGTAAATGATGGCAGACCCATTCTATTGTGATGCACCCCATGACTTAGGCAGTTGTGTTAGCCAGCCTAAGCCCTGCTCCATTTCAAGAGCACTTGTGAGACCTATTCATGCCTATGCAAGATCAAACTGAGACACGACTTGTGCAGGACCAAGAGGAATACCCTAGTTAAAACTAAAGCTGTCAGAGTATTTGACAACAATCCTCATCTACCATAAATAATTAGTATTCTCATTCAGCTTTGCAGCCCAAATGTTATGCAGACTTTCTATAAATCTGAACACAGGATTGGAGAGGAGGGTAAAGAACCAGATATGTCTTCTCGTCCCATCTCTGTGTAATGAATAGCTTCATTTGCATTTCCAAAGTATCATTTACATCATTGGTTCTCAACGGGGGGCGGTGGGAGGATGCTGAGGGGCGGTGAACTTGTTTTGGGCAGTAGGGGGCGGTGGGTATGTTTTGGGCGGTAGAGGGGCGATGAGCATGTTTTGGCATTCGAACTTAATTTTAAAACTCCCAAAGAAATTTATTAAATCGATTATCCGGTTTACACCATTTGTACCAGCAATAAAACGAACTTACGCGACGGCTGCCCTCACGCACTTCTAAGAATTTGAAGTGAGACGAATTTGTATTCTAGGTAGGCTGACCTTGAAGAACTCGACACTACGATTCTTCTCCGATCCCAACCAGCACAGCGCGTGCGTCAGCTGTCTTCCCGCGCGATTAATCGCAGTGCGTGCGTTGAGCGTCCTTTCAATACGAATGTTTGATTTGACCCGTGTTTCTTGAGTTGCTTTTCGTTCGCTTCATTTTTTTTTGCATTAGTCATTTTAATTTTAATAAAAGGAATGCAATTACCTTCCAGGGCAAAAGTATCGAGTTAAATCGAACAAATTTGGTGTGTAAGTCTACTGAAAAAAATTACTTAAAACTTTTGCCTTTTATAATTCAGTAACCCCTCCCCATACCCTAAATTACAGGATTTTCACAAAGGGAGGTGTTGAAAAAATTTCCGCTCCTTAGGGGGGCGGCAGCTTCAAAAAGGTTGAGAATCACTGATTTACACCTTTTGCTAACATATCCTTTTTCTACATAAAGCAAAATTATACTGTAGGTGTAGAAATAAGGAGCTGTCTATTAACTTGGACAGAAATCAATGCTGAGGAGATCTTTCCAAGCACTCTCTGCTGTAGTACAAGCAGCAACAATGAGCGGTGTTTGTTCAATCCATCCTTCTCTCTTAGAAAAGTTCATTAAATTCGGCATATATCTGGGAAAACCCAGTGTCGCTTTGAGAAGGTTGAGCTAAAAAATATACTTGGTCTAAAGTAGCTAAATGAAGCATACAAAGATGCATTCCAGTGCTGGCAGACATGTAAATAAGTTGGGTAACTTACAAGCTTGGTAAATAAGTATGAAAAATGTGGCAAAATAAATTAAAACAACAGCAGCAACAGTAACCACCACCATATAACATCAAGTGTGACATATGATTCCAATACAGAATGAATCTTCATTGTTTGGCACATCTTCTGGAGTTCCTTCTTCCTGCACTCATAGCACTCAATCTATACAGATCATCTGTATGTGTCCGTATTCATATGGAAATTAGACCCTCATTTTTATGCAAGGCTATCAGAATAAACAAATGCCAGTGGACACAGAAGGTGGGGCCACTGGGTTTATCTTCTCTTTTCTGTGTTCACGCATTTGCTTCCCCAATGATCACATATTCAAGGATAGTGTGATTTTCTTTTCTTTTCTTTTCTTTTCTTTTCTTTTCTTTTCTTTTCTTTTCTTTTCTTTTCTTTTCTTCTCTCTCTCTTTCTTTTTCTTTTTTCTTTTTGGTAAAGTAATTTGTTCAACAAATATAAAAGCAAAAGGACTGATCCATTGAAACAGGAATGTGAAAAGATGTTATTTATTTCAACAATCTTATCTGCTTGCCCATATTCATTCATAGTTTAATGTGGGTAAATATAATAAATGTCAGCTGGCCTTCAATGTTATAAGAAATCATTATGGGCACCCCTGTAATTATCAAAGACATTTGAGATGCTTTACAACAAATTAATTCTGCTGAGTTTTTTAAATGATTTACCAAAAAAAAAAAAAAAAAATCAAAAGGGTACATCAGTTTTCTTGCTTTTGTAAGCAGAATTGAAAATACTGAGGCTTTCAGATTTCAGAGCTCAGTTCCCCAATAGCTTTATAAAAGCAATTGGTATCACCAAGAGGCCAAAAGTCAATTACACACCTACTCAACTAACTGCAGAGATGAGGCTCCTTAAGATTTACTTTTATGCGCAATGCAGTAAGTTGCTTAACATTACATTATAAAAATAATGTGGCCGATTATCAAAGGCCTTTAGCATAACCTTCCAGGAACTTTATGGATGGTTTCCAGCCATCTTCCCCCTTCAAAAATCATCATAATAATGGATATTCCATAGTACAGTAAAGCAACTCTAACTAGTTGGGATTCAAAACACAACTTGAGGATCTCTTAAAGGGTTGCATACAACAATGAACACATCTGTCAAACCAAGGATGAGCACATATATGATTCTAAAATATACAGTAGGCCCATATGCAGATAAAAATTGCCATTTCTTAACCAGTTGTGAACCACTTGCTTATATGTTTTTGACTACAACTATCTTCCCCAAGTCAGACAAAATGGAACCAATCAACATATTTCTTTTGGAAGTACAAAAAAGATAATAAATTTGGTTTCACCCAGGTTCAGAATCTGAGAGCATCATTTTCCTCATATAACTTTCCAACACTTACTATGATAGCTAGACGGTTTCCAGTATGGGAGGCAATAGGCTTTTTGGTAATAGTCACTAGTCAATATAAGTGAAAAAATAGTGGACTATCACCAGTTGGGCCTTCTAGTCCGATACAGAATGGCCATTTTTACATGCCTGAATGATTCCCCAGGAACACCTTCTAGAAAGTAAAAGGCCATCACAAGGATGCATAGGATGTTCTGACCTCAGAACAGCTTTTCTGGAACCAGATGACTCTATCTCAGAGCTTCTGTCCTAACCTCAGAACAAAACACAGTGTTTTTTGGAATTTCAGACAAAACAGGACAAATTTTGTGTGATGGTGTTTGAGGATGGAAAGATTTTCAAGCTGAACGTTCTTAAGTCCAATATTTGGTTTGGCTGCTTTGTAAGTTGTTATTTTGCTTGGATGTTTTTCCTCAAAGCAGAGCCAGCAAAGTAACAGACTGGCTTCATTCCTACTGCTTTTGGCCAAGAGGAGATAAGAGGAGAAGATTAAAGAATAAGGGGAAGTCCATGTAATTTTTGAATCGTTTGGAGGTAAATACTTCTGCAGGTCTCCAGTCACTGATTCTCTTGAGTCAAGGTGGGCTGCTAAAACTCTATTTAAAGGTGATTCTGGATAGCCAACACTAAAGATAAGAACTGATTAAGGCTTCTATGAGCTGTCTCCCTGCTTGATGTAAAAGTTTACTGCTTAGAAAATAAACTTTGGGGCAGGGAAGATAAAGTTCATAGGTTGGCTGTATGTCTGTTCCATTTTCTTTTTATGACAACTGCAAAAGTGTATACTGTGCACTGGGTATTTCATACAAGCACTGCTGATACTGCTGATTTCTTTTTTTCTTTTTTTTTTTTTAGGCTGTAAGCTCTAAAATGCAAAAATATTTTGCTTCATTAGTTGAATCTCAGTGCGTACACTCTGTGATCTTTTAATGTTGAGCTATCAGGGTGCATATAGAAACTGGAGAAACTATGATGCTTTTTATTTGCAGAGCACCGATGACATTTTATGATAAATGAAGAATCACACAGTAGCAAGAAAACAAAGAAGCTTCACACCATTACCCAAAGAAGTTCAGTTTTTTGTTGCTGATGTCAATCATGGCCTGAATGAAATGAATCACACTCTTCAGAGGTTTATGTAGGAAGGGTGAAAAAAATGTTTAAATTATTAAACTTTTTTCCCCTTAAAAATCATAGTCAGACCTTACTTCTTCAGGTTGGATGGTACATATAGTAGCAGTCAGCATGGATTTTGAACTCCTTATGTTAAAATGCATAACATGGATTAAACACATAATATATTGTTGCTATGGCAAGATGGGTGGCTATATAAATCAGATTAATAAATTAAAAAAATAAAATAAACATATTGGCTTTGTTATATGTAGAAATTAGTCTTCAGGCATTCCAAGGCAAGGTTTTTCAGAAGTGGTTTGCCATTGCCTGCTTCCTAGGGCTGAGATAGTGACTGGCCCAAGGTCCCCCAGCAGGAATACAACAAAACTATTACAGTCAAGATGCCTTTATCTTCTGCAGACAGAAGGGAAATCTGTAGATATCTAACATCACTGTATAACTTACCAAAGGAACAGTCAATTTACTATTGCTTGCAAGAATGCTACGCATGATCATCACATCTGACATCACATCATGCAAGCATCTATTTTCTACTCTTTGAATTTCTTTGAATATTGGAAATACCCGCACATGATGTAGAAGAATGTATAAAAGAAGGATGCTTAAAATATGTATTATCTTCATGGGATTATTTAATAGTCCTTCCTGTTCCTGCCTACAGAATGCCATATTTGTATCTCAAGAAACTATGCAAAAGTGAGCAAAACACACGATGCATATATTACCGTCCAGTCCTTCAATTTGAGAATATTTATTTACCTCCTTTCTGTGTCCCTAATTCATCTGACTGCTGTTAGTCTACCCCATTCAGCGTGCACGCTTGCTCTGACCTCACTGTCTGGAGATTGCCTTCAGATGACAAATGAAATAAGGGACAGCCATGTAGAGCATGTCACCTCTGACTTATGTCTTGCCAAAAAGCAAACAAAGTGAAGACTGTAGGCGACAGCTCAAATGTGCAGTATCAGATTTGTCAAGAACACTTTTAATGTTGATAATTTAGTTAGTTACCTATAAACATCATTAATCCAAGGCGAAAGCCTTGTTTGAAGGGCTTCCTGACCATCCTTCACTTCAGATTAAGGAGCCCCAATTGTTGTCTCTTTTCAATGGGAGCTGCTGCAGCCCCTAATCACTTTGGTTCCCCTATTTTTGCACTTCTAGCTCCATGATATCCTTTTTAAGTTGTGGCAACCAGGCAATTATTTTATTTATGAACAGAGACCTTGTTCAGATAATTACAGAGCAAATAGAATGCATTAAAAACACACAGAATGGAACAAGGTGTATGCAGAAATCCAAGCAGTAAAAAAATAAAGCAGTGATAAAGCAGTAACTGACATTAAATCCTACCATTTCCCCCAAAATGATGGACGGATGATTCAGCCTGGGGCAAGTTTACACCCATTGATGTTTGATGACAACTCCGATGGACCTAGTGACTGTGGACAGAAGAACTATACACTCTTGCTTGGGTAAGTAGGACTCCAGTGTGGCCCCCAATAGATTTTTATAAGCACATTTGTACTGGTGGTTCTATTTTCAATTCTTTCTTAATGGTTTTGTGCACATGTTCCTTCCTAATGTTTGTATTAATGCTTTTTAATGCACTTTTCCCCACATAACCCAGAAAACTGATTGAGGGCAAATAATGAAGACGGGGTCTTTTTATACACAGGACAGGGGGTGGATCTTTTCAGAGGACTACGGGTCTAGCAGCTGTTTGTGGATAGCTGAATAAAAAGAATCAAAGATGGGTCCCCAAGCCTGGAATTTTTCAACCTGAATTTTGTACAGGGATGTTATAAGAAGGAAGATTTGTGCTGATATAGCAATGGATGAATATGTACAAGAATTGCAAAACAGGAGCCTGTTTGATCAGATCCAATAAAAATATGAATTATAAAGCTAACTGTGTTATAAAAGAAAAAAAATTAGGAAAAGATACTTTTTTTGTTTGTTTGTAGATATACGAGCGCAAAGTATTTTAAAATTAATAATTCCAAAATGTACTACAGATTGTATATGCTATAATAATCTTTTAAAATTCTCATAATTTGACTAATCACAATGTAATTCTCATAAGTATTATTTTTTAAATACTGTACCCAGAAAAACAAGGAAGTTTTCCAATCTTGCAGAAACATGAGGTGCCAGTTTGGACCCCTTTCAAATGAACAGCCCCTTCACAAAGTGAATCCAATCAACATTTATTTTACTTTATTATTTTAAATACTACAATATATTGGGTATGTTGACACATCCACATATCCTCTTCCCTCAAACACACACACACACACACACACACACACACACAGAGTCAGAAAAAGCTTTAGAGAACAGAAAAGTTGCATATATTCAAGCAAATATAACAATAAATAATATAAGTGTAGAAATTATTAAGTAAGAAAGTAAGTAAAAAAAATAGATATGAAGAACAAGTGGGCCTTTCTATCACAGCAGCAAAGCTATGGATCTTCATTGCAAGGAAGCAGTACTGAAAGCAGGATTCCCCCCCCCCTTTATTTTCACTTGAACTCTTCTCCAGTTTGGAAAGGACAATGACAATTTTTCATCGTCTGAAATAATAGACTGCTCTCAAAACCTGCGTCCTAATCTCCTTTGAGTGTCAAACAGATTTGATGAATAGCACTAATTGCACTGAGGCCATGCTATCACTCCAGGGTTGTGTTCTTGTTCTTTGCATGTTTCTTCTTTCCCTCCCCATACTATTTTTTTACGGAAAAAAATGAATGGACTATGATAAGCTTCTGCCTTACAAAGTAACACACATGTAAATATCAATGTTGACATCAGGTGTATCCATCAAGGTTATTTTCCTGCTGATCACAGCTTTATAGGCTGCAATAAAATACACACCACCAGTTACAGTATAGGCATCTGCTGTAAATATTGACTATTGAGCAGAAATGCACCTGCCTGTTTTTGAATTTACAATCCCTGAGGAATACCTTGTGTATTGATGAAGAATCCTACACAGTTTATCTCTAAACACTGCTTAAATATCCAAGACCATAGAGTAAGTAAGACCATAGAGTACTGTATTTGTTTTGTAGCTTCAGTTCCACCTAGCTAACTTGGGCTAACACAAGCTAAATAGAGTTAGATCTGGTTAATACTTGGATGGGTGACATCCAGGTAATCCAGTTGTCTTGCCTAATTCCAAGTTGTCTTTCATCCAAGTCTGGTTGCATCTCACTCTAGTCCACTCTAGCTGACTTGGAAGTGGAAACCTCCTGGAAAATAGCAGATGCTAGGTGAATGTGTCTATGTAGCCATCAAGGGTTGAACTTGACTTGAGAGAATCTCTACTTATTCTCAACAAAACAGCACAGTACAGTGAGAAAATACTGGCGCACTTGCCAAAGCACCTGAAGGCCCATGGTGTGATTTGGATTTAATTTTCAGCTATCTATCTTGACCTTTCACTGTACCTTCAAGTTATTCTATTACCTTTCCCTTCTCACTTTTCTCTAGTTACTTTAGGGATAGGTAATCATTGTTAAATTGGAGCTAGGTGTCATCTAGTAAGGCTGGACTATGTCAGGAATCAAGATGAGAGCTACAACATTGAAAGGTGAAGTGGGTAAGAAATCACATCAAGGAGATTAACACCTGGGCAATTCCAGTCATTAGATACACAGCTGGAATAGTGGACTAGAATCAAGCAGAACTAGAAGCCCTGGATAGGAAGACCAGAAAAATAATGGCAATGAATCATGCCCTTCATCCATGCAGCAACGTTGACAGACTCTACTTACCAAGCAGCATAGATGGGCATGGAATGTTACAAGTACACCAGACAGTTGAAGAAGAAAAAAAGGGCAGTGGAAGAATATCTGAAGGACAGTGAAGAAGATGCACTGAAGCTAGGACACCATGAAGGCTTACTGTATACCAAAGAGACCAAACTGGCCTACAAGAAAGACCAAATGAAGGACAGAAAAGAGACATGACAAGGCAAGGGATTACATGGCCAGTACACAAAAAAACTAGCTGGCAAAGCAGATAACAACAAAGTCTGGCAATGGCTAAGAGCAGGAAAGTTGAAGAAAGACAGAGGGGCTAATTCTGGCTGCACAAGACCAAGTTTTAAGAACAAATGCATACAAAGCCAGAACTGAGAAGACAGCAACAGACAGCAAATGCTGACTCTGCAAAGAAGCTGAAAAAAACCATGGACCAAAAGGCTGACTACAGACAATGGCATGACAAAGTAGCAACAATGGTGCACTGGAATATCTGCAAGAAATACCATCTGCCTGCAAGCAAGAACTGGTGGGAAACACAAAACAAAGTCATAAAAAATGAAAAAGCTAAAGTGCTTTGGGATGTTAGAATTCAAACAGACAAGGACCTGCCACACAACACCCCAGACTTAACAATTGTTGATAAGGAAGACGAAAAAGTCTGGATAGTGGACATTGCTCTACCTGGAGAGAGCGGAATGGAAGAGAAAGGACTGGAGAAAATCACAAAATATAAAGACCTGCAAATAGAAATAGAATGAGTGTGGCAAAAGAAAGCAAAGATAGTAGTAATAGTCATAGACGCCTTGGGTGCAATCCCAAAACATCTGGAGCACCACTTGAAGACCATCAGCATTGACAAAATCACCATCAGTCAGTTGCAAAAGGCAGCTTTACGTGAAACGCTCTTTGCTAATACATTGCTATTATACCCATTGACGCTTACACACATATTTTGGTGTAGGTTTTTTTTTTTTTTTTTTTGTTCAGAAAACTATATTGCAAAATTTAGAAAAAAGCAGAAGAATAAAAGATAACTGCATTTCAATTTGCATGTTGATTTGAGAAGTACACATCTGGGGATTTCATAAACTTCTGCCATATCCTAGGTCTTGTGATCCTATTTGACTTTTAGTGTTCTACTTAAAATTAATCTCTCCACTTCTGCGAATATAATGAATATCTTATTTTCTTGTGTTTATGGGTCTGAGTCCAAAGAAGGTGAGAGTCCAGCAGTAATTATTGTTTTATTGTCAGTAATGGTATGTGGGAACAACCTTGGGAGGGAGGGAGGGAGGGCAAAGAGACCCAGCCAAGGGAATGGTCAGATAAAAGGCATCTGAACCTGCAGCAAGGACCCTCCCTAGTTTCTTGGGCTGAAAAGGGGATGGGGAGAGATGTGCTTTCAGACTTTCAAGATTGATGTCAGCTTTGCAAGGTAGAACCAGACAGGAAACATGACCAGATGAGCTAACTCTATTGTAAGGTTACTTTAACAGAAGCTTCTAAGTCTGAAAGTACATTTTTCCCCTTAACCAGTTCTGGGAATTGAAGTCCACACATCCAGAAGTGGTTATGGTTAAGAAACACTAGTTTAATCTAAGTAAATATGGGAAATTTGGAAATTTAAGCAGGTGGAGGCAGGGACAGGAATGTTACGAATTGTACCTCCCAATCCATGGCCCAAGATACATGGCTTATTATGGGTCTCATGACAATACTGGTTTAATCTCCAAGAAACTTTGAAAACTACAATCTGGGAATGGAGTAGGTATCTGGGAGAGCCACTTCAGATCAGACAATATGATCTGTCTGTTCTCAATGGTGACATCATTCACACCCAACCAGATGGACCAATATCACAAGCCTAGTAGCTTCTGTACAGGACTTCAGCCGTTCTACATTTTCCAAACATCATCCCCATGAAGCATGTAGAGATATTTGGTCATTTTTATGTACACACACACCCACACACACACATATGCTGTAGCTGCTGGAGTAATTGCAAACTACGAACAACAACTATCAAAAAAAGACGTGGAAGCTTGATGTGTGTAACCATCCGTGGAAAAACTTAAAATACTGTAACAGTGTTGTTATTATGCTAACATTTTACATTATGCAAAGTAATACATAAATACCAGAATAATTTCAGCCCTTTTCAGCACTTACGATCTAATGTTTTATATAATGATTTTGCACAGCTCTCCCGCCTCCTTCCTGTTCTCACATACTTATCTGTTAAACTGAAGAATGTGATCTGAATGCTTTGGGAAATCAAACCCACCTCTCTCTCTCTCTCCCCCTCCCTCTCTTTTCCCCCTTTTTAACTAACGGTGGCCTTTTAGAAACAGTAGTTCATTTATAGAACCATTTTAGAATTACTATATTCTAGAGTCATTAGGATAATGAGATCAATGTCTAAGTGCAGAAAGGAATGCACAGGAGCAGGGGACATAGAGCGCTGCAGCCCTAGGCATGCAGGGATCCATCTGATCATGCTTTAATTCCAACCTTGAAGAATCAGCTTCTTCTGATGATGCAGCCATTGCCTAAAAGACGAATAGCAAGAAACAGGATGGATTAGAAATCCCACTTTCTTGGAATCCTTCTGCCCTTATCTTTAGAATTCCCACGACAGCTTGCTTATGTCTGCGTTGCAAAACATTACCTTTGGGAGAAATCAGTGCTACAGCATAATGCATTTTCTACAAATATTTGACTAGTACATATGAATCTGGTATGCTTGAATTGTTACAGTTTGTACAAATGTATGGGCTAGGTTTTATGCAACAGTTGTGCCTATTGTCCTGACTTACAGATATGGTACCCAATTTGCTATTAATTGTTCTACAACCAGCCACAACAATAATTTTATATCCTGCTTTTTTTTTAGGAACTCGAGGTATGGGTATGTACAGTGACCATATTTTCTTGGAAAAAATAAAGGACTAACCTGAAAAAGGCACACATCTGAAAGAGGTCTATAAGGGTTAAAAAAATTGTTTATGTTTATAACTTTGCTTCACAAAGGAAAATTCAAGGGCAAAACCCAGAAAAACTTTACAAAAACACATATTCTAATAAAAATATCTAAAATCAAACCATATATGCAAATTTATTTTAAAGAGACAATTCAATTTCCATATTTTTCACATGAATGCGAAAGACTGTGCATCAAGGAGTACTATTTGTACGGTAAAAGCTAAACGGCCAAAATAAAGGACAAAAGTGAGTTTTGGAAAATAAACGAATCTGAAGGATATCTTTCCAAAATAAAGCACTGTCTTTTATAATAAAGGGCACGTGGTCACTGTATGGCTGTGCTCTTCTGAAGTTTGTCTAAACCAGTGTTGTCCAAACTTGGCCACATTAAGATGAGTGGACTTCAACTCCCAGAATTCCCCAGCCAGAATTCGCCAACTCTCCATCATTCTTGGAATTTACTTATTATTAAGATTGTTTTTATACTGTATTTGAATTGATTTTATTTCTCCTATAAACCACCCAGAGTCGTTTCAACGAGATGGGCGGTGACAAATCTGATAAATAAATAAAAAATAATCTCCTAAACCCTTTGTAGCAGCGTGGCCTGATTTACACTTCCACTTTCTTTCTTTTACTAAACCTTCTAAGTCAATAGTTTCCAGCAGAAAACAAACTTTTGGATGGATGTGTCCTATAAGGACATAGCAAACTAAGGAAAAAAATAATTCAAGAATAAAGTCAGGGTTTATCCACCCTTTTTAAATGGGTTGCCAGCACTTATCATACACTAAGTAGGCAGACATTTTTTACATGTATAATAAACAATACCTGCAGCCATAATTTCCTAAATTCCTCAAAATGTGTTTTGGAAGTATGCTGCATATTCAAGAAGTGGAGGAGGGGACTAGCATAGCTAGATCTACCTAGTGGAATCAAGACTGAAGGAAAACAGCTGGGAACAATTGTCTCTCAGCTCATATTAATAAATGTATTAGATTGGCTGCAGTAACCACACCACAGTTTTGACAAGTATCTTACTTTCAAACATAGAACCTACATATAGGCAACTCAGAGACATTCAATTCTGGCTTTCTCTCTCTCAATGGCTTCAGTGTAACAGGGGAGATGCCCATGTTTTCTGAGAATCAGAGCCTCTCTGTCCTTGGGTTTGTTTATGTAACTGTTCCCAGCCATCTTATTAGCATGAGAATCCTCTCTTACAACCACATTACACGTCTCATCACCAGCGTCACTAATCCAACGATGCACTGAAAGCCTACAGAAAAACCAAACACGACGTATCAAAACTCCTACAGAGAGGACATTCTGGACAGACGTCTCCACGGAACTGCTCAGTCAGCTCCAGCCCAACCAAATATCTGTGGGACTACAGGGGCTGGCGACTAAGGAAGCCCTATGCCTCCCACCTGAACACTGAAGTGTTCAGCAGACATATCTGCAAAGCTACCCAGATGTGCAATCACCTCTCTGACATTTTCATGGAAGTCTACAGGTCTGGACCTTCCCTTCTGAAATGTTAATGCCCAGCATGACTCTGGGGAGAGGGCCACAGCACAACCTTGGTACCCCGTTAAATACACACAAGTTCCAATCTTCCAATCTTTTTTAGAGGATGATGGTGTTGAGAATAAGACAGACAGACAGACATATTGATTCACTTGTTGGTTATTGTGTGTGTGTGAGTGTGTGTGTGTATTCACTTGTATTTGTTGGATTAGCAAGAAATCATAAAATAGCTGGAAAACTATCTCAGGGATGTTATCTGAGGTCCTATGTGTTTTTCTGTTTATTAAAATGGAAATATCATTTCACTGGAAACAAGGAATTGCTTTTTGTAATGAAACAACAAATGCAAACACTGAAATACAGTTTCCCATTCTGTCGTGTGTAAACAATCGGAAAGTTCATCGCTCCACATTCTATTTTCTGGTCCCTAATTATATAGAACGGCACCAGTGATCTGCTCCAAACTGTTAACCTCTGAATTGGCCCCCCTGCACGGACGTACTCTGTCAAGCCACGTCTGAGCTTCACAATTAATCTTATCTGACGTGTAACAACATCGCTATGTGCTGGAGCCAGATCAGAGTGCATTTAATAGGAATGTGCAAAGCATTCAAAAGGGGACTTGGCAAAGTGCCTCCCTCGAAGTGTTGAAGTAGCCGCATCCCGCAAAAGACTCGGTGTGACGGATTTCAGGGTTTCCCCAACCAGCCTAAATGCAGAAATTACATTTCTGCTGCAGCTGTCAGAGAAGTGAAGTGGTTGCGCACGTGTATGTGTATAGAGGCAACCTGAAAAAGTCCTCAAAGCAGATGTGCTGAGCCTTAGACAGGACAGGGATGCCTCCAAACTTTGGATAAAGATGGTTCACTTGCACCGGTGTGTTTCACAAAGCGCCTGTGAAAATGCTTTGCACAATCCTGGTGTTTAACTGAACTCTCTATACAAACCGTTGTTTCCGTTGTTTCAGGTCCATTGCAATGGAATAACAGAAGAAAATTAAAAATCAACTTAAACTAAGTTTTCATTATATGATTTGCATGAATCCATGTGTGCAATATAAATGGATAATAGAATGAATACATTTATCATCATAGAACAGACAAAGCCACAACCCACAACACATTAGCATTTGCATCCTAATCTCTAGGCAAAATGTTGGAAACATTTAGCCCTTTATATATTACAAAATTTGAAAAGTAGTGGAACTTTATCACTAGTTTCAGCCTACTTTTTGTAACCACTAAAGATTGGGGGGTATCTTGGAGCCATTCTTTGTGGACACAAATCTGTCTAGCCCTGCAATTCCAAATATTCTCCCAGAGAAGAACAATTTTGTGTTTGGGGGCCTTAGACATTCCCCCAAGGTTTAACTTCTGCATGTCTTCCCTGAGATCTTTCTAAAATGACCTGTCTGAAGATCTTGGGAAAGTTAATCATGACAAATGACAAATATGAGCACACAGTTAAAAAAAGTGACTTGTGCCTATGAATGATTTGTATCTACGGAAGCATGGCCAAGTGTGCAAAACTCTGCACTCCCAGATATACCATGAGCACGTTTTAGTTCACATTCTGCCAGTCTTTCGCGAAATTCTATTTTCCTTCCCTTCCCTTCGTTGTGATCACTAAGAATAGACACTTACATTGGAAAGTGAATGAAATCTGAATCACCCTGAAGAAGGGGAGGAAATATTGCATGAATGCTGATCTGTAGCACCCAGGAGACTCCAGAAAATGTATTGAATCATAAAGCCTTAGTGTCTGAGCTTAAGATTTATTACAAGGCTCTGCATTTCACCCACAATCAAGTGAGATTTCTCAGCAAATGAATCCCCTTGATAGGGACATTTATTTTAGTTGTACTCAGGGCCAACAGTAACACTGCTGAATTTATATATATTTTATATATAAAGTGTGTGTGTGTGTGTGTTGTGTGTGTGTGTGTGTATATGTATATACTATCTATCTATCTATCTATCTATCTATCTATCTATCTATCTATCTATCTATCTATCCACACACACACACACACACACACACACACACAAACAGCCAGGGCACAAAATTCATCCTATTAGCTTTCGAAAATATTGCAACAATCTAGCTGAATTAATCTGGACATCTGCTTGGAAATTCCTTAAAAATCTGGGTAGCTGAACAGAAAGGGAAACTTGTACATTAATCCCCAATGCTAATGTGCATTCACTTGCTCTCCACACAGACACATGCACACACACACACACAAAGACTAATATTTCTGTGAACTATGATTCAAGTTCATGACTGCTGAAGGGTTCTCTTCTGAATTATGGATTGCAACATATACATCCCATTGTGGTGAAGGATCATAATCAAACATGAAGCAATACGTAAGAAGCAGATTGTGGATCTTCGAGTTTTCATCCACTCATGGGAAACCAGAAAAGAAAAGATTTGTTTACACATAGTAAAGATTCCCAGAACTTCACAGACATTTCACACAAATGGCTTAAAAATGGATTTTCATTTGGTGGCATTTTTGAGAAGCTAGTGTCTGTTTTGTTTTTTGTTTTTTAATTTTCCTGAATAGTAAATAATATACATGGAGATACGTTTTATTTTTCTTCTTCCCTACTCTAATAATGCTAAACCTTGAGGTCACCAACTGAAGGTGGCTGACAATAGATTCAAGACTGATAAAAAGAGCTGGATAACATAATCTGCACCTGAATCCAGACTTAATTGATATCAATGCGACTTGAGGTAAATCATGATGTCCCACTGATTTCAGTAATAAAACTGCAACCAACTCAGTCAGTACCTGAATGGCTTACTCTGAGTTCTTAGCCACTCAACTGTAGAGTGATAGCTAAGCAAAAACTTGGTATTCAACAAGACCACAGTCTTGGTATTGTGCTCTGCTGTGCACGGACAGTCTCTCACAGAATGCTGGAGAGCAGAGCAATGATCCGATTTAGCAAGGGAATATTTATGCTCTTATGTTCATTCCAAATGAAGTAATTAGCTCATTCTGATAATGGGATGAAGGCATCTGATTCTCTTGTGTCTTAAAATAATGCAATGTAATTTTTCAAGAAGGCTATTTAATTCCATTCACCTGCAGGGAGGTCTAAGTCTCACTGAAGTAGCTGACCTTCTTCCACCCATGCTGGCTACTTTTTTTGTTCCTCACTGCCATCTATAAGACAGTCTAAAAAGAGTCCTACTTCTCCCTTGGGCCAATACTTCAGCAATAAAGTATGTTTCCTCCTCATGACTGCACAGATGTTTAGATGTAATGCTCTCTAATGTTTCTTGTAGCTTCAAAGTTAAAAGGCAAGCATCACTGGGGAGTTGGCAGCATGAACACATCCACAGTCTTAGAGCCTGAGTGTTTTTCTGCAACATATGAACAGAGGACGCCAATGAACAGAAAGTGAGCCCAGATCACAGCTTGCATGCAGAATGAGTATGAGTTGTTGAGTATGCACACCATTCTTGTTGACTGAAAATGGGAAGGGTGATTTCAGTAATGCTGTCTTCATAATTTTACAGAATTCTTTTTCAGAAAAGAGGAAGAAGAGGTGGAGGAAGAGGCAGGGAAATATGTTTTTACTTACCAAGACCATGGGCTGATTCAACTCCATTTTCTGCAGTTTTTGCACTGCTTTCTCTAAATGGAGTGTTGTGGGAGATATCAAACAATATCACCACCAACAACTGTTCAGATGAGACCAGAATCAACAAAGTTAAGCATGCAATCAGGAGGTCCCCTTAGGCTCAGAGCTCCTGACTGAGAAGAGGTTTCACCTGGGTCCGAGAGGGCTTTTGCACAAATCCATTTTCTGTAGCAGTTGTGCCCCTCACTGGATTGGGAAACCATTATTCTTGCCTTTGTCACCTCCCGACTGGACTATTTCAACCTAGTCAAGGGTCTGCCCTTGAAGAGCATTTGGAGGCTGCAGTTGGGCCAGAGTGTGATAACACAGGCAGTTCTGGGTGCACCATGGTATGTGCATGAAACACCACCGCTATGTGAGCTGCCTTGACTTCCAGTAGGTTTACAGGTATAAATCAAGGAGCTAATCATTACCAACATGGCACAGGGCAAGGATAGTTGATGGATTTCCTATCTCCTGTGGATACTGCCTATCCCAACAGATCTGTCAGAGTGTGCATGCTCCAAGCCCTTCTGTGATACTGTTGTTTTATGGAATCTAGGAGGTGTGCCTTCACTGTCATAGTTCCTGCCTTGTGCAATTTGAGATTCCCTATTTGAGATTCAAATGGGCCTGACCCTGTGGACCACTTGGAAGGCATTTAAAACCTGGTTCTTCTCTGTTTTGCTCTGTGTGACTGAGGAGTTGATTATTTTTATTTGGCACCAGTTGAAGCTTCAAGGGCAGCCCCATATAGAGCATGTTGCAGCGGTCAAGCCACAAGGTGACTAGGACATGAGTGACTGCCTGAAGGGCCCCCTTATCTAGGAAAGGGCACAACTGGCACACCAGATGACTTGTGCAAAGGCCTTCCTGGCCACAGCTGCCACCTGCTCTTCAAGCAGGTTCTGGAAGTCCAGGAAGACCCCCGGATGGTACGTCAACCTTGAAAGGGAAGTGCTACCCCATCCAAGTTCAAACATGGAACATCCCCAGATCTGAGCAGCTCAAATACCCACCACCACTTGGTCTTGGTAGGATTGTGTCAGAGAGACGGTTCTTCCTCATCCAAACCCACACAGCCTCCAGGCACTGGAACAGAACCTTGACATCTCAGGTGTACATTCGCTTAATAAATAAACAAGCAAACAAACAGAAAGTCTCCTTCATACTCAGTCTCAGATTTCCCAAGTGGCATCCTCATTTCTGACAGGCTTCAGATCACCTCTAGCTTCAAATCACTAAATCTTCCTAGAAATCTGTATTTGCCCTTTGATTCCCCCTCTTAGCCCAGAGGTAAAATCCAGCCTAGAACAAGTCATCACAGAAGAGATTTTCTAACTGTGGAAAAGTTGAACAACTTCAGAAAGCTCAACACATTTAACACAAGACATCAGTTTTAATACTACTTAGCATAAAGTTTCACTTCATCTCACCAATTATTCTCTCAACACCGAAAAAAAAAAATCATTTTCTGTTGTGTGTGTGTGTGTGAAATAGATGCAGAGATAATGGTTTATCTTGATCAGCTATGCAATGGATATGCAGATGAAGTGAAATCACACTTTTAATCAGCAATCCTCAATATCTTTGTAGGAAGTAGATTTCACTGAGTATGGCATGAGTTACAATGGAGAAAACATGCTTGCTTAGGACAACACCTGACAAGCACCGTATGCTAGCTTTTCCTAAGCTGACCCACACAACTCCAGACAGCACGACTAAGAATTCTGGAAACTGTAGTCCCAGCAAATGCCATGGTACAATCCTTCCTGATCCTGATTCCTCCACGGATCCAGCCATTTTGGATAACCAGAATCCAGTCTCCATTTGCAGAAAGAATGGTGAAGTGGCAACCATAAAACACTCTAGAAGAATTGGATTATTTAGATCATTTTTAGCCAGGATTCTGATCTAAACATGACAAATAATTTGTATGGTTTTATCAATTGTTGATGTATAGTGTTGGGACTTGCATGGAGAGGTGAAATTCTCCCTTTTGGGTCTTTCAACAACTTTCAGCCCCCTTGATCATGGTGTCCTTCTGGGATGTCTGTGAGGGTTGGAAGACAGGAACACTGCTATGATGGTGGCATTTTTCCTGACCAGACAGTTTCACTGGCATGGGAGGGAGGTCAAGGCTCAGTGGCTGTGGGTTTTGGATCCTGTAATCCCAAAACTGAAGATGGAGTTGGGGAGCCATAAAATCTTCTACAATCCTGGTTGTTCATATCTTTATGAAGCTTTTGAGAGAGATTATCTGCCAGTTTGGGGTACGGTACCATGACACTCATCTCTAGCAAGGCTGAGCTGATATGGTAGAAGTCTTGACCCAGTGCTTGGAGGCTGTATAGATGGGGAGAAACAATGAAGTCGCATCCTGGCAAGACTGTGTTGCCATGTGTCCATAAACCATCTGACCAGCTGTTTGCTTCAGTGGTGACTCTGGATGGGACAGTGTTCTCCCCCTAAAAGAGCAGCTTTGTAACTTGGTGGTCCTCCTAGATGCACAGTTACTGCTAGATTGGCAGGTGGAGACAATAGCTTGCATGGCTTTGCTCAACTTTGGCTGATGTGCCTGATGAAAGGGGCCCTGGTGACAGTAACCCATGCCATTGCCACCTCTTGTAGAGATTAGCGCAGTGTGTTCTAGCTTGCCCTGCCTTTGGAGACTACGTGGAAGCTGCAGTTTGTGCAAAATCCAGCAGTCCTCCTTTTGGCAGGTAAGCCACTAGACACACATAGCACAGTGCTGCAGGTTCAGCTTTGATCATCAATAGGACATAATTTCTGGGTATAATTCAATCTGCTGGTTGGAGCTATGAAGTCCTATTTGCCCTGGTGTCTGCAGGGCTGAATACTTCATCTGCTCCCATGTAGGAATGCCGAGGATCCCTCATTAGGTCATTTGGTGGAGAGCTTTTCAATTGTGGCTCCAGCTCCATAGAATAATCTTCCCCTGGAGTTCCAGACCAGTTCCTCTCTCCTGCTTATTAGGAAGGCACTGAAGAGAGAGCTATTTTCACAGAAGAGGCTGAGATCATAGTCACCAGAACGCCTACTAACAAATATAGTTGCAAGAGAAGTAAGGCTTTTAACTATGTTTCTTTATTTTTTTTCCCCTTAGTATTCTCTTACAATTGTTTATTGTTTACTGAATAGTTCTGTTGTGTTATTTTATCTCATAAACCACCACAGGTCCTCTGGGATAGTGGTGGTATAGAAATGCAATAAAGGAAGCGAGAGATCTGGAGACAGTATCATCGGGGAAAACAGCTGAAACCTCCAAGGCTACTCATTCAGCTTTTATGCTCATACACACATTGCGACATGCAGGCTCTGTGCACACCCTAGCTTCTATTTCATAATTGCACAGCAGCAGGCCACGAGGACCACCTTTTCAGCAAACTGTAAAGCGAGTGTACAGCGTATATTCATCTGCGCCCACCTATTCCTGCTTAACAAGATTGTTAAAGACTTTCCTATTTCAAATACAAAAAGGCACAACTATTTTAATAAGAGTAAAAAGAGACTCTATGAAATGAAAGAGGTATTGTGCCACGATATTGCTAGTATTATACAGCCTAAATGATGTAAGCCTTGATACATATCTTTAGGGAATATGGGTATAGAGAACACTTGTTACACTCAGCAAAATGGTTATATTCAGTAAAAAGTCTACAACACCATTTGTCCCTTTATCAACCATCTTAAACTTATACTAGGTATACTCACACCATATTTCATTCAATCACTTTTGACATTCAACGAAAATCTATCTATCTATACACCCATTCCAAATTAAGGGCAGAAATTATTACTTAAAAAAAAAAAAAAGACCTACAGATGGATGGATATGCGCTTAAATCAGGGCCAAAGATTTTAAATTCCATGAAAGCAAATAGAACAAGGTCATGCTTCTTTCAAATATTGCTGAACTACAAATCTCCATGTAGATTTTCCTCCAAGATCATTTAGAAATGTAACTTTTGGAAAGTCCTACTGGAATATTTAATCTATTTCTTTCTTTTTTGCGTCAACAGTATTTGCTGTGTATCTATGTTTGTGAGTGTGTGAGTGTGTCTGTGTTGGTGAAAGAGAAAGAAGTATAGACTCCCTGGAACTGAGCTTGGATGGCTAATTGTTTTACTGTAGCAATAAATTAATTTTATTGTGCATATCACCCGCAAACTTATTTTTTTTCAGACTCGTTTCTTATGTAGCTCAATCTATGCGAAACAGGAAAGCACCATCAGGCTTGATGAAACTTCCAGCTTTGGAGAAATACACAATTCTCTAGCAGAAACAGGAATTTGTGAGGCCAGGAAACCCAAACAGAAATATCTAATGCTGAAGCAGCTTGTTGAGGGCCCCACCCGTATCTATTTTATCTGTTCCATCTATGACCCTCTCCGGATGGACTCATGTATACCGCCAGAAACAATTTCCTAAGTTAGTTTTTTAAAAAAGGGGATATGGAAAACTGAGAAAATGGTAGACTGACCTTTAATCCTAAAACATTTTTTTTCAAGTACGATAGCATCATTTTTGTGGCTTGCTAACCCTTCAAGATAATGGACGAGGACTAAGGGACAAAATGAGGACCTTAAGCCAAAGAGGTTTATTCTATCCCTTAACACTCTGAAATCTCCTCACCAAACAGGCTTTGGGACGCAGTCGTCGCCATGGAATATGGTGCCTGTGGGACCCTTGATGGACCTCCACTCCTCTCAACTAATCACTGCCAGCCGTCATTGCAAACGTCATCCCATGGACCATTTCTGCCACTCCTTATGGTCTCGTAGCAAGAGCAGTCCTGTCTTGAGTGACAAGATATTTTCTGTATTAGGCAGTCTCCTCCCTCCAATGCACAATTCTTTGGACTCATCACTTTGAGTGAAATACGGCCCATTATTTATGATATGTGTAAGAAACAATCCATTGTCCAAAAGAACAATGATGGTTCAACCTAAGCATAAATCTTCAGCTGGTCGATAACCATTATACCCACTGCCTTAACCCTGAAAATGATTTGAGAGAGGCATAAATCTCCCCTTGGTCCATTTTTCAAGCAGAATCTCCCATACTCATAGTCCACAGTGTAGCAAGCATGGCAAAAGCATAAACTTTTATGCATGCACAGTTTTTTTTCTAACGACAGCTGTTTCTACTTCAGGGGCACAATTGTAAAAAAGGAATCATAGCTGTACACCAGAGTGGAAGCATAGTGAAGAATTTTAGTGATCTAAACTGACACTCAGTAGGGAATGCTCACATGAGATGAAACTCCGTGCCTGCACTGAATTATTACCAAATTCTTCAAGCTTGATATTGGATTGTCTCTATGCCTATGAACCACACCCCTCCTTCACTGGAGACTGGTCCAGTGATAAGTGTTTTCTTGGCTCCTGCAAAAGAGGAGGATTGTTTTTACAGCTCATGATATTCATTCTATTACTCAAAGAACTTTCAGATTTTTGATTCTGCAATATGCTGTGACAATTATTTTCATTTGGGGGCACATGTTTTATTGCTATTTTTGTTCCTGACACTGCCTTTATCGCAAATCGTGAACTCCTTCAGGAGTGTGTATATTAGAAAAAAAGAAAAAGAAAAAAAGAGAGAACATTTTAATAACTTCAACGTACAAATGTAGATGATTTTTTTCTTTCTTTCTCTCCCTTAAGCATCCCAGGTTTTGCCAATTCTTTTCCTTCCCCACCATCTTATCTAAAGTGCAAGAGGTGGACCTGTAATATTTACAGATATAAGGAAGACATTTTAAGAACAGCCATTATAAGTGTTCACTTCACATTTTATCACCATTACACACTGGTAAATTGTCTACGGAGAATATAACGGAAGAGAGACAAACAAAACTCCATTATAAGCTGATCAAAACAAATATCACACATTTCAGAAGGCAACTGCATTCTGAAGATTTTGAAGATCTGAAGAAATTGAACATTTCACAGCCAACTATACAGAGTTTTTTTAAAAAATGAATGAAGTCTACTCTTATCTGTTTCCTCTTCCATCCTCCCTCTTTAGGGTGCAATATCTGAAATCCCCTGCAGGAAAATTTCATTTCATAACTTGGTAAAAAGAACTCTTGATTCTCTTATGAGATATGTGTGTGTGCATGTAGTGTGTGTGTGGTGTATGTGTGTATGTGTGTATATGTATCTGTGTGTGTGTGTGTGTGTGTGTGTATGTATGTATATATATGTATATGAAAAAATTTCATCCAGAACCAAATGCAAATGGCGTGTGAACTTATTTTTTATGGCTTTTTGTTATGTGTGAACTACTACATCTTATTTTACAGGGTGTAGTTGAAAGAAAGAAAGAAAGAAAGAAAGAAAGAAAGAAAGAAAGAAAGAAAGAAAGAAAGAAAGAAAGAAAGAAAGAAAGAAAGAAAGAGGGAGGGAGGGAGGGAGGGAAAATTCCAGTTCAGAGTCATGTGGGCGAATGCATTTAAAGGCACATAGCTCTAAGTCCTGGTTTACAATATATGTAGGAACTGAAGCCATCCCAGCGAAAGCTTGATTTCACAGCCTTCACTTGATCTCTTTTTATCCTATACTTCTAGGACTTTCATTTTCCATGTATCTTGGTGAGGTTCAATTAAAAAAAACTCTGGTCCTGAAATCACAGATAATGAAGTGGGCCAATTTGCAGGCAACAAACCAAAATTTGTTGAAAGTGAAGATTAATTACCGAGAAAAGAAAATATATTCAAGACTGAAATTATGTTCTCCTTCCACTCAAGCACATGACACTAAACCATGATGTCATCTTGAAAGTATGAGCATCTGGTCTTATCCATATATCAATGTAAGCCAGGCTTCATTGAATCATTGTTTATTGAATAAATCACAAGCGGTTGGGTGTATACTGCATACTAAAGGATAACCCATGATTTATTACCCACTAGACTTGCTAAGCTAAAACCCAACTAGCTCCCTTATACGTAGCATGATATGTGGAGCAGGTCAAAGAAGGCCTCATACCGTAACAGATTCTTATTCTTCTTGGGTTGCTGGTATGAAGATGATCCATTTCATAATGGATATAAATAGCTTGCAATGTTGTTCAAATGTAGACAAAGAGATGACTAGTCTCTAATATCCTAATAGTGCAGAAGTAAAACTAACAATAATAAAAAATGACTGGGTTAGCTCCTAACTGGATTAAGTACTGGGGGACAAAAGCCTGTAAGATGCTTCTTCTCTGGTCAAATCTTTGGAGGGGTCCTGAAATCTTCATCTTGACCAAACCCAGGAATGTACTTAAGACTTGCTCAACCTCTAACTCTTCTAAACTTCCCGTCTCCTGAAATCACGGTCAAAACAGTAACAGAAACACTAGAGTTACATCTGTGCCAATGCATTAGATGCAATAAGTACATTGCAACAGTGATAAGATGCACTGACTTTCATTCAGCCTCCTTGCTATGGGACAAAAACTGTATATATTTAGCTTGTGGGTATTCATGATTGTGCAAAAGATACATCCCTATGTTCCCTGAGGCTTTCTCCCTGTGTGTTTGCTTTAAATTACAATGTCACAAACAATGTTTCAAGGTATAATAATGCTGCATGTGATTTATCCGGGAAACAAAGGCCCTCTAGCAAACATCTGTAATCCAGCACGTTTTGGATTTCTTCTCCTGTTTCACTTAAAGACTGTGGTCAGACGTCTTTTTCTGCCTTTAGAAGGGACTGCACGAGCCTTTGGCAGGATGGGCAATGCCTCTTTGGGATCTAGCCAGAACTTCTAGGGCCGTTAATGGAATCTGGAAGCAAAAGAGACCGTCTGGGAGCCAGACACAAACACTATCCATTCTGAAAAGACACCCACCATTCTTGCAAGTTGTCCCACGTCTTCAGTCGGTAACACAAGAAGCAGCCATTATTTACCCCAAGCCACCATTCCATGTCAGCCTAACTCTGTGTGAATTATCTCCCCTTATTATCCAAAGCCATTCACAAAAATTAAAAGTGCTGTGAGTGTGTTTAGGAATCACCGAGCATTCGATTACTCACACATTTGAGGCATCTCCCCAGCCATGGAGATGAATGAGGCTAAACTACATCATGTTTGCATGAATGGGAATTATACACAATGGCGCCATCCTTTTGTTCCAACCTAATTTTAGCTAGTAATTGAATGCAACCTCCTGATAGCCTGGAAGGAGTGCTTTAGAAAACTACCTAGTGTATCTCTGAAGCCTCATTCATACTGCCACTTCAGGAGGTATTTTCAGCTCTTAACTCCCCAATCCTTAGCAATAATGAGCTAAAAGCTTGTCACATCCAGGCAGCAGGTTGAATACCTAATTTTTACCCTGGAATTTGCTTTTGTTCAGTGTCCAGGTTTACTTTTTCTGTACCAAACTTAGCACTCCTGTCACACGTCGCCTTTTCTGTGTTTTGTCTCCCCCTCTCCAAATTGTACAACCGGTGGGAAAGAGACAAGAGCGAAAACAATCCATTTGTAGAACAGGGACATTATAATGCCATTAGCTGGATCAAAACAAATATCACCTTGTGCTAAATTTATAACCGCTTCCTCCCCCCAAAATAAATAAAACCTATTCACGCCAAGCAAAAAGCTTTATCCGTTGTAAATAAGCATGCATATTGACCTTCGGTGGCTTAAGAAAATCACCCAAATTACTCAGCTATACATGCCACTTTGATGTGGAAAGTGCAACACTTCCTGTGAGCCCTTTTTCACTTTAAAGGACAGGTCCTTACTTTCAATTTTTTTTTTTTTTTTAGGTAGTAAAATACTTAACTGTAGGTTGATGTGCAAATCACACTTCTGATCAAAAGTGGTTTCGGCATCTTAAATTATTTAAGGCACCTTGGCGTTTGGTCTCTTTGCAGGGTTGCAATATAGTGAGAACTCTTCTGATCTAGCAAGACTTAATATATA
This sequence comes from Python bivittatus, assembly GCF_059951505.1. Lineage (NCBI taxonomy): Eukaryota > Metazoa > Chordata > Lepidosauria > Squamata > Pythonidae > Python > Python bivittatus. The sequence goes on from NW_028277053.1 coordinate 16,819,582, forward strand.
ATGGGAAGACACAGGCAACTGCTACAAGCCACAATGACATTGTGTGTGTCATGGCCTAATCATGCAAATGTGTGTGATGGCATCGTGACACACACATGTCACTTGTCCCCTGCAGACACCCCTGTGGGAAAGCCAGATGTGAACATCTGTAAGAGCATAAAGTGTATAATGATAGTGGAAGTTTATTAAAGGGCAGGCAGGAAAAATGTGGATTGAAAAAAATATAGCACTATAAGGCAGTAATTGATAGTTACCCTGGTAATTATACAAAATTGATGGGGAGGTTCAGGTTAGGGTGTCTATAATCAATTTATTATCTTTTAGTCTATGTGCTAGATGTAGCTTAAAATGAAATAGTAAGGTGGTGTTCAGTTAGAGATCTACTTTGTTCTGAATAAATAAATCAACAAACTAGCAGTTCCTTTTGTGTAATTTTACCACTTTTATTGTGGTGGGACCCTGCTCAGGTGGGCAGGGGAGGAGAAGAAGGAGCACATTATAAATTTGTTTGTTTAGTGTGTTTATATAACTAGAACACTTATATCAGTAGAAAGGGAGGGTAATAATATGAAATATAGTAACTATATAATGTAATGCATACTATGAATAGTAAACAAAATAACTATTGTGTGTCAAAAGAACATTTTTGTCCTTGGTGACTTTATGATATAAATATTGGACAATGAAAGAGGAAGCCAATATTAGGGAGTGAAAGAAGAAGGAAAAATTATGTACTTCTATTCAAAGTTTCAGATTAATCTGAGGAAAGCTTTGCTTTTACAGATAAAACTTTGCATCTGCTTCGCTACAAAATCATTACCATATCGAAAGGTTTTAATACTCAGTGTGTTCTCCTTTTTTCATGTAGGATAACATCTTAACAGGGGTCTTATTTTCCATCTTGGGAAATATCAAAGAGTTCATTGGAAGAAGGAGAAGGAGAAGGAGAAGGAGAAGGAGAAGGAGAAGGAGAAGGAGAAGGAGAAGGAGAAGGAGAAGGAGAAGGAGAAGGAGAAGGAGAAGGAGAAAACAGCCGAAGGGCAGACTTCCACAGTTTCTCAATACACACCAGTAATAAAGAAGGGCCTAAATGCATTTGTAAGCATCCCCATTTATCTTGATGTCATGTTGTCATCGGGTGATCCAACTTTTAATAAAGTTATCTTAGTTGCTGGCAGAAGGAATACTTGCTGAATGTTCATATTTACTGTTAAAGAGCAGAAGGTTAATAGGTTCAGTTTGTCATTTTCTGCATGTCAAGAATGAAATTTAGTACTGCACTGACAGGGACTCTTCTCTTATCAGGAATCTTATAACCACAATGTTATCGCATGGAAAAAAGGTGGGTTTGCTCTATTTGGAGCAATGTATTCAAACCCTCTAGGCAAGATCTGTAGCCACATGATCTGATAACAGGAAAGAGGGAGAGTTTTCTCTCTTTGATACAGCGAGCACTCAAGGTTGTTTCACGTGCTACAGAAACACAGCCTTCGGATACATGGGCACATCCATTCAACATATGAGCAGACATTGCTCTCAGAATCAAGCACACGGAGAACTATGTACACATAATATACTAACAGACCCATAGCTCATAAATGACAGGCAATAGGGATGCATGAATTTATTAACTCTGCTTCTCCCTATTTGTCATTTTTCCAGGCTTGAATGCAGGTCGCTTTTCAATCTGAAATATATGGCAAGACAAAGAGAACATACTGTATGCACAAAAAGCCATATTCCTGTACATCTCTAATATAGAGTGTGCACAATATTACCTAATAAAATTGGAGCCTTTCTCCTATTGCAAAGCTTTAAAAAGTTTGTTCTGTTTTATTTTTTAATATTTTAAAAATATATATTACATATATATTTTAATATATATTTCTAAATGCATGCATTCTGAGACGTACTTTTCTCTAAGATAATTATTTTGTTTGATTGGTTGATATGATTGGTTGAGGTCCACAAAACCCATTTAGTCCAACGCCCTACCAAGTACAACATCTGATAAAGAAGAGGCTTTCAAACTTTTCAGGCCACAAAATCTATTAGTTTAAAAAAATGCAGAACCCCCAGTCCACAAAATGGGCAGCCATGGCTTTTTATTTTGCAGGGGGAGGGGGGGGGAATAAGTCATTTCTGCTGTATGTTAGAAAAAACTACCATGGCTATCCCAGCTGTGTTTGAGAGATTTCCCCCACTCCACCCCTTTGGTCTGTCACAGAACCCCATCAATTCTCAGGGACTTCTAAAGTTCCATGAATCACAGTTTGAAAAAATTGTACTAAAGCATTTCAAGAAGACGCTTATCCAGCCTCTGCTGAAGATCTCCAGCAAAGGGGAGACAGCCTGTCCCACTGGTTGGTAGCTCTTACCATCAATATATTCCTCTTAATATCTAACCTGAATCTACTTCCCTGTAATTTCAGTTCATTATTTCTATTCCTGCCCTCTGGAGCAATGAAGAACAAGACGTATCTCTTCTAGATAAAACTTTAGACACCAGACAACTGGGACTGCATCTCCCTGCTGTCTTCTCCTCTGCAGGCTAAACCTATTCAGTTCCTTTAATTGTCCCTCATGAAATAGTCTCCAGTCTCCTAACTCACTCCAAGCAGGGCCTGATGGAAGCAGAGTAAGGTGGGATCCTGTAATTTTACTGTAATTCAGTAAAACTGCTGAACAGCACAGGGCCCAGGAATTGTTAGATGAACTTGTAACTGGCTGAATATTCACACCTAGGGAGACCTGTTATCATCTAGTCCATATTTTACAATTTTACTAATGAGAACATAATGAGAGGCTCTGATAAGATCAAGATATATTATGTCTATGACATTGACCCAATCTATTGATTCAAATGGCCAAACTAGGCTAATTCACATTAAAATGCCAAGCAAAGGCATTTCTTCCCCATCTCAACTCAGAATGCAAGGCCACTTGAGTCTACCAAAGTCCCCATGGATTCAGATTCCCTTCATTTGTAAAAATGTAACAGGCAGCTATGAAATGTGCTTGGTTCTCTGGTTCTCTCTTTCCTTACTTAGCCTGAAATTGGCCTGAAATCCCTACAACACTTCCCTGACCTGATCCAGCTTACTATCCAGATGACAAATAATTGTAAAAAGCTGCTGATATCTGGAAAGCATGGAAGGCACCACATTTTAAGCAGAAATTATGATCCTTAAGCCTGAGAGTAACTGGACAGCCTATGTTGATTATGTTCTGACGTTAATTTTAAACTGGGGGATTAATGGGTTGTTTTTGTGGGAGGGTTCACTTTTAAGAGTCAGATGTTGGGTGTTCCATGTCTTCATTTCAGCATAGAAATTTTGTTCTCACCTTCTGGCAAGACATATGCTTATCCTCCAGAAACCTTTTGGCTTGTACATAGCTCTGTTCATGTATTTCAGGATGACAGCAAGGGAGACTGTATTCATTTTCTCCCCAATCACCCCAATTCCTTATTGTCTGCAGTGGGACTCCATGAAACGTACACTGTCTCTCCAGAATGTTTAATGGTGCTGAGAGTCTAAATCTTCCCACCGCAGAAATTAATCTTCATTGCAAGGTGGTAGATGAGGATGAAGGTGGAGGAAAGTCCACTTCCTCCTTCTGAGTTTCCAACATTCCCTAAAAAATCTAGATTACAGCTTTAGTCAGGAGTACATTCACAGAAAAGTAAGAAAACCTGTTCTCTCAGAATCTGGGTGATCTAATTCCATAACATGCGCCATGCACTGTACCGATGCACTCTTTCTGCAGTTGTGGGAAAACACTACACTCAGCTTGACCAGAACTGTATTTTTTGATGGAACAGATATTAAATACTGCGATCTAACTGCAATTTTGTGCTCGTCTTATTTCACCTCCCCAACATAACAGTGGTTGCTTGGAGCAACAACAGTTGCCACAGAATTATGATTTAACACACCAGTTGGTATGCCTGTCATAGCTTCAGATTATAGATTTAAATTAATTTGACAAGAGAAGCTTGAGCAGAAAAGCAAGAAAATCACCTGGTCACACCCACAGGAGAAATTATCTTTCCTCCTTTTCTTTTTGTAAACAAAAGCTAATGGAGGGTCAGTAGGGCAATATACAAATGGAAGTCTCCTTCTGACTGAATACAATCTTTTATGCATTGACCATCGTCCACAAAGGTTGCAGCCAATTTAGAACACAAAGCAATAATAAGGTATACTGGAACATCAGTTGATCTTTGCCTGTGTAGAAGAGAAAAATATTCAGTTGGAAAGCTAGATGCCATGAGAAAGCTGGCAACTTTCTCTCTGATAATCAGTTTTTCTCTCTTATGATTTGTTTGTTTTGATTCTTTACACAGTGTAAAATCCAGGCTGCACACTTGATATTGTATTAAAAATATTCCACAAAACACTAAAATCGTTCCACAAGAAATAGATTAAAAAATGTAGACCTGTGCCTGGTTTGAAATGAAAACTGGCGCACACTTTACTTGTACTTTTGACCTTTAACTTGCACACTTTGCTTTTACTTCTACATGTCTGTAATTGGAGGGACATCTCTTCATGAATACCTTCTGGTAGTCAGCAGCACAGAATCTCTTCCAGATATTGTCGAGTGGGTGGGTTTTCTTTTTTTAGTAGTGAATCTTTGCTTATTAAAACCCTTCCCCAAAGAAGTTCCACCTAACACCCTCATAAAATCAGGGACATATTTGCAGAGAACAGGAAAAAAAGTCAAGATGGCACCTGCATAATCATGGCCATCATCCTGATTTTCATGACCACCAACACATACAGAGGATCAGTATATTTCCAGGCAAAGACTATTTCCTCTCCTAGGTGAATATATTACTAACTAAGCAAACATACAAAAAAAGAGAGCATTCAGCAGATTTATCAATACATTTGGACAGAGATTTCATCTTTCCTTTCCTTTCCTTTCCTTTCCTTTCCTTTCCTTTCCTTTCCTTTCCTTTCCTTTCCTTTCCTTTCCTTTCCTTTCCTTTCCTTTCCTTTCCTTTCCTTTCCTTTCCTTTCCTCTCCTCTCCTCTCCTCTCCTCTCCTCTCCTCTCCTCTCCTCTCTCCTTTCCCTACTTATACAGTTCTGGATCAGACAAAAACACATTTTAAAACAGTTTACATTTATGAACACTGTATGCTTTTGTGAGAGCTGAATCTATATTTAGTTAACATTTGGAGCAGTCTTGACTTCAAGTTAGTCATTTTTTAAGTTAGATATCAGTAACCCAATGGTTCTATATTAGTTTTGTGAGTATGTGTGTTGAATTCTGGTGTCATTTTTCCAATGACTTTCCCCAATACCTGCAGTAACACGAATGGCTTATTTACTGGTTCAAGCTCAACAGTAGCCATTTGTTGATTTAAAATGCCAGCAATTATGTCGGGGGGTTAATAGAGACAAGAAGACTAAGAAAAGTCATCGCTACCCAACTTCAACACTGCTTACTCTGAGTTTTATTCTGCAACTCTGTTTTAAAGTTCCAAAGGGTGACACTGGATAATTTATACCTGTAATTTAATGTTATGTTATATATTAGATAGAATATTCCTGTCGGCCACCCTCCTTCCCTCTCAACAAACAGGCCCTTCAGTTTCCATCTTAATAAATAGCTGGTGTGCTCTTGCATATAAATAACGGTTACAACTTCTCAAGGGCACCAGAAACCTTGAAGCATACGACATCAGTAAATACAAAGAGGCAAGAGGTAATCCTGGACACTCGCTGATATATTCTTCAGGGCTGCAGGTGAGCCAACACACTCGAACTGCTGAAGCTAACAAAACCAGGGCAACAAATCCTCCAAATGGAAATTGGGGCTGCTGGAAGTGGCTGTGTTTCAGTGCTGTTGCATGAAAAGTGGCCACTACAGAGCAAGCCGCAAGAGGGGCTCATGGGTTGATGACCCGGCCCCTACTGTATTTCAGAATGTGTCTGTCTGCTTAAAGATTCATGAGGGCCATCCATAATTTATTTGGCTCTGGCGCTTTAATTTTCCAAAGCTTGAGTCGGGCAGACAAGACGGTGACACTGTCTCCCTGCTCGGTGTCTTTCTGAAATATCTGCTTGTCCTCCGGGAGAAGAGTTGCCAGTATCAGTAGACTCTTTAGCAAAGACAGGACTCCCTGTAACATCCAGACAAGTCTGGGAGCTGCCAAAACTTGGGCAAGAAGCTCTCCGAGGGACCAGGTGGGATTTCTCGATGAAGACAATTTACAAGTAGGTTTCTCCTTTCGTGCACAGATTATATTACGCTGGGACCCATGGATTAACTTCAGGATAATGTTCCCTCTCTCCCCGCTGGCTATTACCTTTTAAATTCATCTCAAAATATACAGTCACGAAGAAATACAGGCACTCCACTCAGGATTATGGGTCCCTTGACCCTGGTTATCAAAGCTTGAAGTATCATGGCCGTTCGCTTTTTTACATGCTGGTTTGCATGACAGTGGATACCATACAGTTAACGTGCCTGAGTTTGTAGGGCCATAACACTCTCTGAAAAGATTATTTCAAAAGTCCAGGTAAATAAATAAACAAACAAATAAATAAACAAATCATCTCTCTCTTACACAAACACACACGTAGACACACCTCTGCTTCATTGTGCTGAATGGCTGCATTTACCCAGCATCCTTAAGCTGATTAAGCCATTCTGGGTCGACACAATATGTCGAAATACAAACTAGCCCATTGTGCTGAGTTTCCACAGCACCCGAAGCTTCTTAAAATAATGATGGGTAAAATTAGCCTTGGTTAGTGTGTTGTAGGGACAAAGATGTTTGGTTTTTGACTGACCTAGTGAAACTTGTTGAGCAAAGTCAGCCAATGTGTTTTCCTATGATAAAGAAGGTTGAGCTTCATGTTTTGGTATCAGAGTGTTTGAGACGCCCGCAGCATACATTGTTTTATGCAGTAGTAAGATAAGGGAATGTTAGCTGTCCCATGTTGTATCAGGACAAGGGAGAGTTTTTAAAAAAGCATCTTACTTCGAAGAGTTGGATGCAGAAAAAAAAAATCTTATTTTATCAGAGACAGGAATTCTAAACTTTTACTTTTGAATTATTTATTCGTTAGTTCTGGCTGAACCGTATAATAATACAACTTGTCTTAATTTATAAGTGAGAATTTGAGTGAGCAATCTCTTTGAAGGTTTCATTTGCTGAAACCCTATATACATAAACCATGGAAAAACTATCCTTTTAAAAAATGTAAATAAAACAACCTTTCTTCAGAGCTATTGTAATGCACATGCATTATACAGGAGCAACTGAGGTGAGTAATACACAGAAAATAAATAAATAAATATATATATACAGTGGTGCCTCGGGTCACGAACGCTTCTGTTCACGAACTTTTCGGTTCACAAACAGCTTCGGTTGCAAAATTTTGCCTCCGTCCGCAAACTCCGCATCGGGTGATGAACAGGATCCGCGGCCATTTTCCCTGCTGTGACACATGGTCACGGCTTCCTGTAGGGAGGGGGACTCTCCCTCCAAGCAGTAGCCACCTCCCCACCCGCCTTCCTGTCCTCCACGCCAGAAGTTGCCTCGAGCAAGGTTAGCGTTCTCTCTCTTCGTGCTGTACTTTGTGTCATATTTTTGTGCCTTAAAAAAAAAATACATATGGTTCAGAACGGATTAACCGTAATTACATTGAACCTTATGGGGAAATTTGATTCGGTTCACGACCAATTCGGCTCGCGACCAGAGTCACAGAACGAATTAAGTTCGTGAACCGAGGTACCACTGTATGTATGTGTGTGTGTGTGTGTGTGTGTGTGTGTGTATATATATATATATATATAATTTTTTTTTTCCAATTAGGCTGACTAGATGAATGCCTATTATAGAATTTTTCCCAGCCTAATTAAACAAAGGGTCACTTTATACAATCAGAAAAAAAAATATCTATTACTGATAAAACTTTTCTTTTTATGTTAATTAAAAATGTAGATAGTAGAGACTGAATAGGAGCCTGTGAAAAAGAAAGCATTTTAAAAAGTGCATAGAAAGCCAGAACATAAAAGTAAAGCAAAACAAAACACGTCACCTGCCCTTTCCCCAACACACTAATAGTCGACATTCAAGAAGCAGATTCACTTTGCTTTTCACTGAATTGGGGATTCCCTTTCAAATGCAGGTTCGAGTAGTTCCAGGAGACCTGTGCAGATCGACTGTGATTTATAGAAGTGAGTGGCTGCACCTCTACAAGGCACGGGGGCAGCTCTGCCTTGATCATCTGCTGTCTTTGATAAACGTACAGTGAGCAGAAAGACTTTACAGGGTTCTTCTCTGAGCAGTTAGAAAGGAACACTGATTCTCTCTGAAGCTCCGGTGAAACAAAGCCCTCCTTGGAATACAACCTATCATCTAGGAACAAACTGCATCATGCATGGCTGCTCATCGCATATTGCATCCAAGTCATCTGCACTCAAAAAACAGTCAACGGAATAGCCCAACAATTTGGGAAGTTGCTCTGTAAAGAGCATAGTAAATTAATTAGGTGTGGACAAGAATAGGCATCTACTGTGTATTCTTTTTTACTGGGGTCAGTGAAGGAACTATTTCCAATCCATTCCCAGCAAAGTAATATTTGGAATGCTCAAAACCAGAGCAAAGAATGAATATATATATATCTCTGTGTATGTGTGTGCATACTGTATGTGCATGTATGTGTATATCTCTACCTATCATCTATCTATCTATCTATCTATCTATCTATCTATCTATCTATCTATCTATCTATCTATCTATCTATCTATCATCAATTATCATCTATCTCAAGGTCAGTAGCCATACTCAGAATGATGCTGCAAATTCAGAGACTTTCAAAACCACCAAGCTATGCAATACAGCCTCCTGCCCTTTACTAACCTTTAGTTCAGAAGATGAACAATTATGATTTCTTATCTGCTTAGACAGTGAATAACGGCATCCATTTATGCAAAGCTCCTTATGAAATCTCTAGATTTCTTTCAAAAGCTATGAAGAAGAAGAAGAAGAAGAAGAAGAAGAAGAAGAAGAAGAAGAAGAAGAAGAAGAAGAAGAAGAAGAAGAAGAAGAAGAAGAAGAAGAAGTAGGAGAAGGAGAAGGAGAAGGAGAAGGAGAAGGAGAAGGAGAAGGAGGAGGAGGAGGAGGAGGAGGAGGAGGAGGAGGAGGAGGAGGAGGAGGAGGAAGAAATAATTAAAAGCACAAAGTGCCTAATGGTTGGTTTGGGGGCTAACTTTCAAATCAGCTGCAATGAATTCTGAAAAGAAGAAGGCTGATAAATGGAGGTGGTGCTGTGGTTTTTATAAAATCGTGATCTTTGTCATTGCTTCTGTTTGTATGGTCTTTTTCAAGTCCAGCCTTTTCACTCTTGGCAATCTTCAGAACCGCAAGGTAGATTAATATTATTAACCCATATTGCACAAGGAAAGCTAGTTTTTTTTTTTTTTAAGCGATTGGCCTAAAGCAATGTTGTAAAACTGTGACAGAAATGGGAACACGTCCTTTCCAGCCTAAAACAAAGACTCTGACTGAATTTATGGTAATTCATATTGGATTTTTAAACAGTCTACTCCAGCTGAGCCTACATTTAATTCTCTTATGCTTTCTTCTTCCACTCCTGAAGACCCGCTGGGCAAGACGTTCATTTTTCTATACATAATTCATAGGATAGTTAGTGTACTGGGGGCCTCCAAGACTTGTTATAATACATAAACATGCTACCTGATTTTTATATGAAAAACTGTTGTAACAATAGGATGGGAGAGGAAACCCAGAATTCTGTTTACTGTTTTGTTAAACAAGGAAAGCAGAAAAACCATTCATCCCTATGGCCACTGCCTCTGGGCTGCAAAACCCCATATGACCACACGGTGGCAGTGTGAGTGGTTGTGGGGAGGCTGGAAGAATAATGGGAAGAATGTTGAGAGATAAACCATCCAGAGTCTGTTGACAGTTTATCTCAGAAACAGAAACTCAATCCAGAGGTCCAGAAACCTGGGAAGAAGCAAATCAAAACATTGCAGGAGACTCCACCTTAAAGAATTCCCCAGTAAATCACAGCTGGAAAATTCCTCTTGTAGTTCTCAAAATCCTGTATTCACCCCAATGCGAGTATTAAAGTCTTCATCTTAAGGAAGACTGCCTAATTCTTGCTCCTTCGTCTTGCCTTGCTGGGTGGGGTCTGACATCAGCAGAGGTCTCTCTATCTAAATGGGGTCTGGATTTCTGCAGCCCAGTTATGGTAGCCTTACTCATTCATTGCTTTAGGAGATGATCAACAAAGCTTCCTTTTTTTTTTTTTGTAAGTTCAGCAGAGCATTAAAGCCTTAATAAGCATTTTCTTCCATCTCTCACTCTTCAGATTTTCCACTTGTCTAGCAGGCATCTTCTCATCATTTGCTCACATTACCTTGACACTCTCGGTCTGAAACACTTCCACTGCTACTGTTACGGAATAATCCTTCTGTGTATCTCAACCCCACTTAGTTGGAGACATCACCTAGTATAATACACTAAAGGAGTCGGCATTACAGCTGAAGCTGAAACACTGTCCCTATTCTTATTCTTCTGCGCACACACATGTATACTGTATACATGGGGCAACCGTACAAAAAAAAAAAAATCTAACTTGTACTATTATCTATAGGATCAGCTAATGTCTGCAAATGGACACGTGTGCCTGAGGGTGTCTTGAGAAGCAGTATCATTCATACTGAAATACACACACCGAACAGAAAAATCACCAATAATTTCATTCAGGCAAACATGCTTTTGCTGTTTCTGTCCCTACTTTATTCACCTGCTAAGCCTCTACCAGCCTATTGATCCATATGCACCTCCCTTTTTTATAACCATGTTTGCACTCCTCTGTCACATCCTGTCTCCCTTCCTACCTCACCCATCCGATATTTCACACAGAGAGAGATCCAGGCACACACAACTCAGCATCCATGTCTGACTGCACCATAAAATTCTACCCTCCTGAATCTTTTCCACTTGTGAAAGTACTACTGTAAAACCAGCTACTTTCTTGAAAAGCCTGGTAGAAACAAGTTGTGGTAGGAAAGATCATTTCTCTTGTCTAACGTAGATATGAATCACAGGGTCAAAGCTGAGCTCTCAGGTTCTCTCCTTCGTAACAGCCAGCAGAATGTGGAAGAATAAAGCACCAGTTGAATGGGTTTGTCTGTTTATACTTCCTTGGATTATTATCCACATAACTTTCTTTTTTCCTCCCCCTCTCTGCAAAACGCATTCAACATATGCTTACTGGATGGCATTAGAAGTGCAGCACGAAGTGTAATATTTCTTAGACGATGCAGTAGGTTGTAGGTTATTAAACAGAAGTGGGTACAATGCATTTGGAGTGTAGAAGCAAGTTACACACTTTCAAAGGAGTTACACCTCTAAGCCTGTATTACTGCTACAAGCTAGGCTCGATGATCAGGCAAAGTTTTCTTGTTAAACTGTCCTCTGTTATGTTAACGTAAATGTGGCATTATAGCTAGACCAATAAGCGTTTTTAACTGAAAAACTATCCAAGTCTCCCAGGAATCTTTGACAAAAACAAAATCCTACAGATACAACAGGGCAAATCTAGTGTTACAAAATGGCCTTATAAGAAAAGGCTGTAGAGTCCTTGTTTTAATAAAGATGACACAGGAAATTGCTTCTTCAAATGGAAGTTAGAAAATGTTCAGTAAACTGCTGATGTTTTCCAGAAATATCCCACGTTTTCTTAGGCTGTCACTATATCCAGACAAGAGTCCAAGGAAATGTGGAAATATTTCCTGATCATGGAAAGCAGGAACGTTTGAAACTTGAATCTTCTAGATTTCCCTTGAAAGGAGCCTAATCGAAGGCCCAACCATGCCTGAAATTCCATGAATCGCTTTTGAAAAATACAGTTCCACAAAGGTATAAAACACCCTGTAATACTTGCATAAGTTTATGGGGGGGTTGGAGCCCTAAAACTTTCCAGTGATGGAATATTCTGATTTGTTCATCCCTGTGCTATCGCTCTCTTCGCAGAATGTGCAAGCTTTTTAAGTAGAGAATTTAGTGTGTATAGACCTACCTCTTTCTTTCTCTGTCCTTCACACCCTGAAGGATAAGCATATTTGCATTCATTTTTTTCTACAAATACAACTCTATTCCTGATCTGTTTTATTAAGGTCCCAGATCACACAGAGAACTGCACTCCAAGGCAAGGCAACAGGAGTACAACTCTGCTTCAGGCTTCTCAGAAGAACATACGTAGTCTGAAGAAGGCACAACAGGGCTGTGTAGACAGACCCATTCTCTCCACCCAGTTAGAAGAACTCACACACGCTCACATACACGCACCTGAAGAGGGCTGTATTGTGCCAGAGAATGAACAAGCATTTCCATTCATCTATTTTGAACAGATTACTTTCTGAGCTTGTTCAAAGCATTTCATGTGCTTTATTCGCAGTAATAAGCTGTACCACATAGGGGAAAAATGCTATCTATTTAATAATTTGAGTCATGATTTCTGATATGTTGTTAATCTGTTGGGGAAGCTAATAAAAAGAGGATCACTCTTTGCAAATGCAAAGGTGAACTACTTAAACCTGCTTTTGAGGCTCCAATAAACCTCTGACATGACCACATCAGTTCTGATGAGAGCTCATTGCAGAATAAAGAAGGGGAAAAAAATGCCCTGATTTCTTTAGTATTGTGATAAAGGAATGTGGTTTATTCCATGAATGAGAAGCGGCCTTTCCCCATGATTTATTGTACCACAGTGTGTTTACGTTTGTAGAAAGTAGGTTACAAGCGCCATGCAGTAGGAGGCAGGTTTCGAGAAATGCTGATAAATACTTAGTGATTACGCTTCCACTTCCACGTAACTCTGAAATTTACAAAGCATATTCATCTCTTGTACCGTCTCATTACAAATGTTTCTCACAAGATCTATTCAATCCGTAGGTATCTACCAATTTTCAATTCAAGTTCTCCCATTGATTCGGGGGGGGGGGGTGTTACCAAGTGAAAAGGGCTCTCAGACGTAGCTTTCATTTGGCTATCTGCAGATTATTTTCCTTTCCCAAGATAAGTTATTACTAATCAGATAGAGATTTTTTAAAAATAAATTTACTGAGGTGAGACATGCCTGTTACTAATCTGTTTATCTGGTGCTTTGTTCTTTATTGCAAATACGGATTTGGATGTCACCTTGTGCTGTGCGATGTTTGTCTACTTATAGGAAAAACTATCTTCCATGACCATCCAGGACATTACAGAGCTTGCTGATCCCATGCACAGATACATCTGCCCTGCCCAACGCTCTGCTTCTGAACCACCATAAAACTGGTGCCATATCACGTCATCCCACCTTAGTACTCCTGAACAGGAACCAATTTAGTAAGAAAAGTCTATCCAAAGAAAGCCCACGACCAGTATGAACATTGTTTCCATTCTTTATATCAATTTTGCAAGGTCAGACAAAGATAGGAAACTTCTCAATCTACTGGGTCACTGCTCAATCCACTTTTGTGAGGAATATCCAACTTTCAAGCAAAGTGGAGTTTGCCTTTATCCAATTTCATTCAGGATTAGATAGAGAAAAATATATATTTTTACAATGTTTTCTGTGCCTTCTAAAAGTGAAAATAAAGTAAGGTAACTAATATTGATCAAGTAATATAAAATCTTGAGGCATGTTATTATCTCTATCACCAATAAGCCCAATTAAACCTGTACTATAAAGTACAGATGGAAGAATATTTTAAAACTTGCAATCTTGCTATTATAGTATGAGTATATGTGTTTCCCAATAATTTAAACACTGCAAACGTGCATTATATATTGAAGGAGAGGGAAATCTCCTTTTAAAAGAAGTAGATATTATTGGCAAACAGAGACACTAACTTTTGAATGCACTTTTATTTGTTTTAATCAATGGGGCATAAAGTAGTGTGGTATAAAGTTTATATCTTGAAAGTTAGTGGAGTGTCTTACTCTTCTGTCAAAGACAGCTGTCAGGATCTATGCAAACCAGAACCTTCAATTGTTTTTATTCCTTTTGCTTTTATTGCTAACCATAGATCAATAGTGAAATAGTGGGAATGTTATTCTAAACCGTTTGCTTGACCTGGGGAACTTTGGGATTGAGTGTGCAGACTCTGACAACAGCTAAAGAAAAGATTGTTTTGATTCTTCTTTCTCCTAAAAAAATAAAATGGATAGGGCAAAGGACCCGAAAAATGGGATCAGATTTTTTTCCAAGATGTCACGTATCGCCTTGTTTCATAGGAGATCATCTTGAATGCTGATATCCTCCCTAGCAGAGAAGGAAATAAGGTTTTCAAATTAAATGGTTCTATGCTGTAGTGAATAGCAGCAAGCAGATACTGATTTCTCACGGAGTGGATAGAGAGAGATCCAAATTGATAAGGATGTTAGCATGTTTAAAATCTAGCTTTCTATATAGAAGTCTTAGATCAGGATTCTACCAAGCCAAACTGAGTTCACCTGTTACTTACAGAAGCACCAACAGGTCACATATTGGACTACTGGCTCCACCTAATTTGGCTACTCACTAATTGTGTAAATCTGTTGCATGTTATATTTTCTATGTATTCAAAATCCTACTCCTAATATGTTTGTAATTCTTCTACAATAATAAACACAATGATTTGGTTCATTACTACTTTATATCAGAACTGATTCAACATTTAAATAAAAGGAACAATATTTGTTTAAAAAAAACAAAACAAAGGGAATATGAAGCTCACGGCAAACAAGATTAAAACCCACTTCTCAAAAGGATTTATATTTCACATTTCCCACAAACTGGATAACTCAATAACACTAAAACAGCATTGCCTTTAAAAAAAATGATTTAAGAAGAATTTAACACAACTGGGAAACAATCTAAAAGCGAGCTCAATCAGTATGTCAAAACTCAGAGGCTCCAAAAAGAAAAAGAGAGAGAAGAGAAAAAGTTTGCCGACGTTCTGAAAGTTAAACAGAAAGACTTTAATGGCCTCACTAAGGAAGGAATTCAAAATATTTGGTGTCAATATTGAAAATATATAGGACTTAATAATCGCCACTCTAACTGTTTAGGGAAAGAGTTTTGAGTAAGACCTGATTAAATGTATTTATTTTATTTATTTAAAACATTTAGATAGCCGCCCATCTTAAACAACTCTGGGTGGCTTACAACCAATAAAACAGGCTAAAACAATATGAAACAGTATAAAATCAACAACAAGAAAACAGAAAACAGAAAACTCTGGTGCCGCAGCCATGCTTCTCTAAAGCACCCACCTTCTCATCCCACCCTGGCCTGGCCCTATCCCAAAACCTGGGGGAAGAGCCAGGTTTTACGTGTTCTCTGGAAGCATAGAAGGGTGGGGGCTGTCGGATCTCAGGGGGAAGGGCAGGGGCTGCAATGGAAAAGGCATGTTTTGCCCCCCCCCCCAAGATGGGAATATTTAAGGAAAGGGACCTGGAGCATGCCCACCTTTTCTGCTCCGGTGGGATGGACAGATGTCCTCAGGGAGGGGCGGTCCTGCAGACAACCTGGTGCCATGCCATGCAGAGCTTTAAAGGTAATAACCAGCACCTTGAATTGCACTCAGGAGCAAACTGGGAGCCAGTGCAGCTCACGCAACAGAGGTGTAATATGGGTGAACCTAGGGGTGCCCAACATTACGTGTCCCGCTGCATTCTGGACCAGTTGTAACTTGCACGTGGTCTTCAAGGGCAGCCATTAAATGATGCAAGGAGTCATAGAAGTTCCCATTTCTTATTTACATGGAAAGGCTATGCCTCTTGGCTTCAATGATGCTTTCTTCTGAGCAGATTTGTGGGACGGAATTGCTAAATATTTGTAGCCAAATTCCCCTAGAACCTTAACACTCATAACAAAAATCAAGAAATACCACTGAAAAGGAAAGGGAAGTTACAGAAAGCTTCTGGGTCAGATCCCTTGGATAAAATACTAGTGAACACTGATGTGAAGGAAAGTTGGAAACTGGCTTCTTAGCTTTCTGCCCAATTCATTCATTCATTCATTCATTCATTCATTCATTCATTCATTCATTCATTCACTCATTCATTCATTCATTTCAAAGGAAGACATTTTATTTAAGCAAAAGTAAATCTTCTGTTGTGGAGGTATGTAAGAACCAATTCTAAATTTTAAACAACTCAATTATTTGTCTGGGATGAGACCTTTCATTTGTATTTCATGACTTTATTTGGAAGAAGGGAGAATTAAGTATGCTGAGGAAATGCATTAATCTACACAGTCCTTGGCCATCATAGGATAATTTTAATCTTTCTTTTAATTCTTTTGCTTAGGACTGAGATGGGGAAACTCTGGCCTTCTAAATGCTGTTTGACTCCATCCTCCACTATTCCTGACTGAGCTTGATAAAAGCTGGGGTCTAGGAGCATCTGGAATGCTAAAGTTACTTCCATGCAACTTTGAAGAACTTGAATATCGGGTCTTCACGCACTCCTACCAAAGGGTTTCTATACACGACTGTGAGTAGTGGTGATGGTGGTAGCATGAAAAACAGGTGGCAAATTAATTTTTCTTTCTCTCTTACCTGAAATGCATTGAAGAAAATCAACTAACTCCTATGCATATGTGTGAAACTTTCTGTTGGAACACTTGTCTATATATTTATCTACAAAAGGGGATATGGGGTCAGAATACCTATCTACAAAATGGGTTTTAGGTTTTCTCCCAAATGTTTGCCCGAAAAGTTCCTTCAGGTCACAGAGGGATATTAATATCCAACAACATATTATTTTACTTAAATGCAACCCCACTCTTTCGAATAGTGTTTTGCAGATCCAAGTCACTGTTGTACATTATCCCCAATGAAAGCTTTGTCTTTTGTATCTAGTTTTCCCCATCACTGTGACAGTGATACTGAAAGTTTTCTTTTGTTTCCAAAAAGCATAATTAGATGCAGATACTTCTATGCAAGAAATATTATTGGGGATATACATATAGGTTGTGGGGGGCTTTCATATGTGAATTTTCTGCCAGGGGGAGGCCTAACAAAGCTCGTTTTGCAGCCTTTTTGTTCCAGCAAACTTTGAGCTGTTTATGCAGATCAGGTGGTTTGCCAAGAAAAAGATTCTGGTTTCCCTGCAATTTATGCAAAAGTTTAATTGATGTAGGCTGCTTTGCCTTTATGTTAAGAATGGAAAACCAAAATCCCACAGGAGATCTATCAAGACATTACTGTAATCACAGCCTCCTTCGTCTAGCCTGTCCTCTGAATCCTCTTTAAGCTCCTGCCAACCGTTATTCCCATTTCTACCAACATCAGCAGGAAAGTCCCAGGGGAATAAACGGGCAGAAATCTTTAAGTGCTCATCTCTCCCTAATTCTTCATCTAAGTTGCTCCCACAGAACAAGGCTTTGCTCATATATTAGCAGCCCACTGATCTGACCGTAAGTGCTGACTTTACTGGGGAGGGAAAATAATACCATGCTAGGTGTAAACTAACAATATCCATTCCTTGGGGCTTGTCTTTCCACACTTCATCCTCTGGCTTTCTAGCATGAGCCTCATAGCTTGAAGTGCTTTATGTCTCTATTTATTACCTTAAGGATTCCCCTTAGCATACTAGGAAGGATAAATTAACTAACACAACTTCTAAAGGCTGTTCAAAACTGCTTGGGAAGAAAAAAAAAAAACTTCAAGCATTAAAAAAGGCTAATGAAACCCATACATCAGAAAAGCAAATCCCTTATGTGTCTGGCCATCAGAAATGTGTGTACTCGCTCATGGACATATGAACACCCACACCTACGACATATTTCCAAATAATTTTTCTTTCCTCTTCTGTAGAGATTGTTTGTTTTATTCTGTAATCAGCCACAGCAGGTGTCAGAACCTTGCCTATCTAGAAAAAGCTAAGCAGACTTGGTTATTATTTTGATGGAGGATCAATGGGAAGAGAGAGAGAGAGAGAGAGATTGCCACAGAACAACTACAACATTGCCACAGAAAATCACAGGGAGATGGACAGGTATTCACTAGGAGCTGAATTTTACTTGAGGGAGATTTTATTCTCACTCAACCTATTTCTACCCCATTCAAAGCCATATTAAAGCTGGCTTATTTATTTTGCATTTAGGCAAATTATCTGCCACCTCAATCCTAATGGATTCTAGATGGATTACAGATATTAAACTAACCACAAAGAATGGATTACAACCAATAATTAAACTATTACAACTAATGTACTGACACCTATCATTGAAATGTAAGTGAATGTCTTTCGAAAGCAGCAGCCCCTTATCTCTCTCCTGATCTACAGCTGTTCATGTTTCAGAATCATGCATCTCACGGTCACAAGCGAGCTGACTCAGTCAATCAAGTCTGGTTTTCAGAATACTTTGGATTAGTTCATGTGCAGCCATGTAGCCCAAGGGACTAGCAATCTTAGAGAGACACTACTGATCCTATGAGATGCTTCTCCAACTTTACAGCTTCCACAATACCATAGATGGACCTCTCACACTTTTCCGCAGCTCACCTGGTCATATTTATTCTCTAATACATATGAGTGACTTGGCTTTCAACAGGACATCCTATACCCAGATCCACAGAAGGAAATAAGTGACTTGTCTTCCATCCCATCCTCAACAGGGGAATTAATCATCCCCCTTGAAAAATAGCCATTATCTCTTGCTAACAATTTCTGCCTAGGCCCTCCCTCTCTGCTTTCATCTACTCTACGTAAAACAGATGAGCGTCTCCGAAATGCTATCCGTATTTTGTTCTTATGGTTGCTGATGGGTCCTGGGTCTGATTAAGACTAAACACTGGCTAATGGGACCTGCATTTTTATTCAATCTGACCGACAGCTCCTGCTGTCTATATTAGATTGAACAGGATTTAGGAGTAGCCCCCAATTTGTAGAATTATCTCTCCCTCCTGCCACCCCACCAAATATATGTGCCCTCTTGCTAGCATTTCGGAAACAAATCTATATTATTTCAGTAAGCCTTGGGCCGACCAATTCACTGAGGACAGCTCTCTTGGGTTTTCTGTTGTGATTTTATTGTTCCATCGTTCTTTTTTGTTCATTTGTTTTTCTGCAGTTGTACGCAGTCCCAAATGCTTCAATCATGGAGCAGGTTATAAATATGATTAACTAATAAATAAAACAAATGCAGTTCCAATGGACTGGGATGATTACCATGGTATTTGGTGGGTGTGGGGTTGGGGGAGCTATTTAAATTCATTCCAAACCAGATTAAGACTTTGTTTGGGGATTAAATCAAGAAGGGCTGTCCTGATGGATGGATAATGCTGGCAGGGAAAGAGACAGATGAGAAGAGGACAACCTTGATCTCTGAGAGCAAGCTGACAAGAAGCAGGTGGTGGTGCTGGTGGTGGTGGTGGGGAACTAAAGACTGCTTGAGAATCCAGAGTTGTAAGATTCAATCATCTTGACTTTGTTCCAACTTTGTTCCAGACACACCACTGCAGGGCATTTTATTAATCTTCCTGATACGGGAACAATAGCAACAGCAGCTAGGACAGAATGACTGCCCTATTTTTTTTTTAAAAAAAGTCTTTGATTAACTGGTTGTAAGATGGTTCATTTGGGAACTCTATATTAAACTACTTCAATGCCAATCTCAGGCACCTTTTGTTTTTTCCAGTTTCCAACTGTTCCTTCTCAGTCTCTCAGCACAGCACACGGAATGTGCCGTACTTCCTAATCATCAAAAAGGGTAAGGAAGGTGCCTTCAGCTTCCTCAGAAACATGTTTCAAGGGCCATTAGCTATTTAGACAACAATAAACTTTCCTTGAGGCAAAACAACATGTTTTGTTTTACAGTCCAGTGATCTGAACAAGTATTTGCTCCAAAACATCTCTCTCTTTTTAACCAGGTTCCAAAGTTCATTAAAAGAGAAGGACAACAGGGTTGCTCAAAATTCTGCCCCAAAGCCCTGGCTATGTCTCTTCCTGCCTATTCTTCATCAGCAGGAGCTTGAATGGCCAAGATCTGTAGATACTGAGCTCCCTCAAGGCTACAAAGGAAAGCAAAGTGATTTGGACTGCAAGCACCACTGCAAAACAACTCCTGAAGCAATTGCAAAAGAAAAAAAAAGAAAAGAAAAGATGAAGGGACTTACTGTATCTGGAGAACTCGCCACTGTTTGCCCTGACAAATAGCATAGACTGTGATATAAGCAGACACTTTAATTATGTACATTCAGAATTACAGATCCAATCTGTTTCCCTTCCGCACTGTTACATCATTTGTTTCAAATTAGCAGAGTGTGATTTTTAATGTAGATGGGGGAGAGGGGGGAATTTATGCTCCCAGCTTCCAGTCCTATCTAATAAAACCTATGTCCTTTTTTGGTGAATGAGCAGAAGCCCCTCAACTCTTTCTAAAATAGCTAAAAGTCAACCCTTGTATCAATGCTCTGTGTTCTAAATGATAGGAAGTCTTTCCAGACAGCAAGGAAACACTCCATCGTCACAGCCACCACCACCGTCATCATCGTCATCATCATCATCAAACAGAACAATGCTGAAAGGACTACAGTTTTAAAAATCTGGGAGTGTAATTATTGCCAAAAGTTGGAGGATTGTTTAAGACTAGCGGCAACGGAGCTGGGGATCCTGAGTGTGACAGAATCTGCAGGTGTACAGTGCTTTGCTTATTGATACAAATTGAATCTGAAAATAGCAATTTATTCCCCAAATCAAACCAATTGCCACACCGCTGTTCTTCTTTTTCAGCTCTCATTTCCCAGCTCATCGCTCTTAACCATTCTGCTGTTCTTAGCTGTGCAGTCCACTTTTTTGGCCACCACGCCTATTGAGAGAAAGACGGGGAGGTTGGACACAAGACGAAAGAAGGCTTGGATAATAAAGGAATACTGTCTCTTACCCAGAATGATTCAACTAAAAACATGCCTATGTAAGGGCAGCTTCATAAATGCACATTTATACTGTGTCTTTCCACCAGCCCAAAGTATTCCAGAGCTTAAGGTTTGTCAAGGAAAGCTGAGAATTCTGTTAGATGGATCTAGTTCTACTTTTGATGGTACTCAGGTTCATCGAGAACTTCCTGTTAAGGTTTCTTCTGTTTGTGGGACTCTGGCAATAGCAGTTCTGTAGAAAATGAGGCTTGAGTTCCATAACGGAGACTTTATAGAACATTTTTCCAGTATATAGATATAATCATAGGTATAATACAACTGAAGCAGTGTCAGCTAAAGAAAGAGAGCAAAAAGCATAGGAGATGAAGTTGGGACACTTTGCAAAGCCGTATATGAAGCTGATTGCAGCTATTCTTTGATGTTTGCAGCCTTCACATTTTGCAGGGCAGTTCTCCATGTGAAAAACACACATTATTAGGGCCATGGGTACAGAAGAATTCAGAGATGTAAAGGCATATGAGAACCCATTATAATACTATTTTTAAAAAAATCTAAAATGTGTAATTAGATAAAAACCTGTATCTCTCAAAAATAAATGGAGAAGTACGTAAATTCCCCCTTCCCCCTAAAACATAAAAAAACAAACAAAAACAAATTTAAGATGGGGGAAAAAAACCTGAGAATCAGAAAGACACTGAAATGGACAGAAGAGTCTCAGGGTTACAATCTCAATGTTTCTGCAAGATTGATCCCACCATATTTCACATGCAGCATAAAGATGGTTAAGGCTCAGAGAATAATAGCTTGCTTAATGGCAAGCCTTGCAAAAACATTCTTTAAAGTCTGGGTCCCCCTCCTTCTCCCCCAGCTCCATCTTCATGCATTATAGAAATGTCTGTAGAACTGTAACAGAGTATTTCCCAAAATAACTGCAGCCAAATTGGGAATTGGGCTGCATGACAAAAATACATAGGAGGGAAAAGGGGGGGAAAAAACCTTCCACATTTCAAGGAAGGCATCAGGTTGGCAATCACCAAGAGGAATGAACTCAAGGAGGGACTATATCGGCAGGACTAAGCCAATATACAGTGGTAGATTAATTGCTTAACTTGTCAGGGATCAAATATGAGGGTGTTCATACTGGACATTCTGGGCTTGTTGCTATCTGAGTTTGTTGCTATGGTTACTTTGGAATGGTGTCAGCCAGCTCACTAGAAAATTATTTAGAGGAGAGAGCAGGAAATATGGCTGGTTGAAAATTTGCAAGGATGTAAGTGGCTGTGATTCTCTAAAGGCATTCAGAAAGGCTACAGGACAAAGCAGCCCACCCGCACAAATGGCTGTTTGATCTCATGCATATTGACAACAAGCTAAAGCTGGTCTTATTAAAAGTGTGATAAGCATATGCATCCATTTTCCAACCAAAAATAAGTTGATTTTCTGTCTAATACCTCAGCATCTCAGGGACTAAAGGGTTTCAGCCAAGCAGTCAAGCTCTACAAAAAGAATAAAACAAAACACAAATGTAGCCCCCTGAGGAATCTCAAGTCATCTGACTTATGTTTGGGCAACCTGGAGGAACAAACTCTATTCTTTTTCTTTAAACTAAAACCACACAGGCTAATTAATATAGGGAGAGTCAGAAGAATAAGAAAAAGTATCCCTCCCTTCATGGCGGGGAAGGGATGTTGACATTTTGAATTGAGGTTTATTCCAGTACAGGGTAAGTCTGAAAATGCTGTCTCAGAAATGAGTCTTAGGGAGTTCAGTGAGACTTGTGCTCAGATAAGTAGGTACAAGGCTCAACATGGCCATTCAGTACATTTCCCTTTAACTTAAAAGAAGTTCAGGCCCCAGGTTGGTACATATAAAACAGTCTGCAAAATTGTTAAACCTGCATACACTGTCTAGTAAGGCCTCTGCTTCAATTCTTCTTCTTCACCGAAAATTGTGCTGTTGGCATGCACATCAGGTACATAACAAGGACTCAACTTCTCTAGCAGAACGGTAGAATAATTGGCCAGACATAGGTAAAGGTAAGATCTCCTGTGAGTCAGACTTAACTCCTAGTGACTTCATAGATAGATCCTTCGTCTTCTTGACAACAATGCAATGTGTTTTCCCATTACCATCTTTCCCCCCCCCCCCCCCGATGTTTTTCCAATTTCTCAGTCTAGGTTTCCTTGGAATTCTCCTTATCCAAGTACCAACCAGGGTTGAGGTTCCCAACCCGGGTATGCTAGTGAGATGCTGCTCCTACTGAACCAGTGCCAGAGGAGTTGCAGAGAAACATGCAAGTTGAAAATCGATTGTTCTCACCCAAAACTCCATATACTTCTGATGGCTTTATCCTTCTCCTAAAATGGCATGTCCCCAAATGCCTGGATATTAGTAAGAGTATTAGTCATAATAATTAGTAATAGTGTTAGTAATAATAATACTGTCATTGTGGCTGCTATGTGGGTCAAAAAGGGTGGATCCTACCATGTGATGGAATTAATTTGGATGTTCTGGGAAGTAGAGTTTAAGAAGATAAAGAGTTGAATAGTGCAACAATAAATATAGGAATATTTGACCGAGGGTACCGGAATACATTTTACGTTTCTGCAGAATTTGTCCTAGGACAGCACTGAAGGGTTGACTTAGTACGAACTTGCCTTATTATTTTCCACAGAGCCGCTAAACATCCATTAACAAATCAATAAATTTCTAGACAAGGCATACACACCACACACACACACAGGTAATTAATTTATGAATTGCCCAAAGCTTGAAAAATATACGCTGGCAGATTGTTTCCAACTACATGCGGTTTGATTGTTTGTTTTAAAGATAGCATATTGGATTTCTCCTCTGCCTTTCATGTATCATGGTACCTACTCCAGGTGAAGAGCAAGGTAAAGGTGTCGTGTGACAGTGTTTCTCAAAGATAGCAGGAGGTTGTACATGAGGGTGATGGTGATTTGGGTTGTTTACCTGCTGTGCTATCAGAATGGGACGCTCTGAACCAAAGGGGGTTCCCCCCCCACTCTCTCTCATTCCCGAAATCAATTTGTGTTCCACCTCATCTTATCACAGTGCCTCATCCTATTTTCCCCCTTAGCACACTCTTGCTAGAGCACTGGCAGAGAGAGATAAAATGAAGAAGTGAGACTGATATATATTTTTTTTTTAAGAAAAAGAGTAATCCAGGAGTGCTGAACTGTACTTTTTACCCTGGAGTGTAGCATGCGTTCTTTTGGAGAGAAAGGTGTTTTCTTCATTGATTCACTCCGAGAGAGACCCGACTGCAGCATGAGCAAGCTGAAAATAGCAGAAGATCAGTTTGGTGCCTAAAAATTGTCCTGGGATTTCTCCACCAACTTTCCTACCTGACCCAGCTGAAGAGATCTATATGCATTATCACTAGCAGAGTAAATGGACGGATACCTGAAGCCTGCATATCCTCAGCAGAGGAAATAAGGAGAGGGGGTGGGGAATAGATAACATATTCATATGAAGCTCCAGATGTTCAAATATGGATTTAGTCTCATGCATTTGTGGGATTCAGGTTTGTTGTAATTTCTGTTTAACACACATACCTCCAGGAAAGAACATGTGATTAATTCATAATAATCGTACACATGCTGGTTTATCTGCAGGTTCTCCTCCTCCTCCTCCTCCTCCTCCTCCTCCTCCTCCTCCTCCTTCTTCTCTTTTTTTCCAGTTATTAGAGATATAGGGAATCCAGCCCTCTTTGGCACTTGGCCAAGATCCCCTACACATTCCTCACTTGTCCCCCCCTCCCACTGTTTTTATTGTAAGGGCATTGAGATAGACACCTTTTGGGTGTGTAGGTGGGGGGATTTCTTTGTTAGGGGGGTGGGTGACAAAATCCATGTGATTTTCTTAGGCTGGGCATACTTCAAGGAAATAATGGGTGGGCGTCCTTCAGCTATTTGAAGATGCTACTAGATATTCCTAGAAAATTATACCCCTGAATTTGTATTTGTGGAGACAGATAAATACTGGAACAGGAATGACATTCACCTCCACATCTACCATTTTTAATCCTGTTTAGTATTAACAAACATTTAGTGCGGGAGAAGGCAACAAGGCTGAGAACTCCAAAAACAATGATTTGGCATGTTTAATCCCTCTTCCGTTCTTAATTTTGGTCTCTGAAATTTATCTGTGAACTTAACTTTGTTTGGCTTCCCGCAGTCCCCTGGGGTTTCTGTCAGTATGATGTCAGTCACTTCAAGTGATTAAAATGGTTACTTAAGGTATTACAGACCTCAGGACAAACTGCTGGAGAAAAGTAATTCTATTTAGAATTTGCATTGTTGGCCCACCACACCGTTCAAAGGGCAATGGGATGCAGGGTTTCATCTATCAAAAACAGGCAGGAGTGCCTTGGCTGAAGCAAGCACGTTTTCTAATGCTTGAGCAGAGCAGAGCAGAGCTTACAAAAGGACCTTATATACGGGCACACAGAAAGCACTCCTAATTAGCTATCAGAACACTAATAGCCAAGCCATTAAAACAGAAGTGAGAACATCTGAGATGAAACATATTGGCAAACTTCAAAGCTGTTAATTTGAGGGGCAAATGTTAGGTCTCTGGAAGCGAAAGTAAATCATTTTGGCACCATAATTACATACATGCACTTCAATGGCTTTGAGATGCTTTTGACTTTACCATTCTGATGACTCACTGAATAGAATTATTTATTTTCAGAATGTCTTAGATGCTGCTGGGTGTAAACAGGGCCTAAATCGACATGTGTGTTCAACATGCCATCCTTAGCAGTCCCCTATGCATATTTACATGCATGCACACGCGCACACACACTACAGAAGCCATGATCTTTTTTTTATAGTGAATTAGGCAGGTCCTATTTGGCACTAGTAACTAAGTACTTAAATACCAGAAGCTTATTTTTAAATCAAGCTTTTCACATTTATCACACATTAATCTGTTTCTGGACAAATACAAGAAGTGTTCTGCTAAATTACATCCTGATAGCCTGCATCCTGTTTCCTGCAGAGAAGTTTTTCTAAAGGTTTGTAAGATATGAAAACAGGGCTTTTCTTTCTTGTTTCTACCCCGACAACCGTTTCTACCCCTCCTGTGTCATACTCCTTCATAGCTACACCAAACCCCTGGAATAATATTCCTCTTTGGAATCTCGATGCTCCTTCCACACCTACCATGTTTAGGAAAATAGTTTAAGCTTGGTTTTTCCAGCAAGATTTTGAGCTTAGCTTGGCAGTTAATTCTGTCCTGTTTCAAACTTAGTTCTGATGGTAAGTTTCATTCCAAACAGATGAATCTGGTGACTGGGACATGTCTCCTTTTATAATTATGCTTCTGAACTGCATAATAAGTTTTTTAAAAAAATACGGTGCGCAGGATATAAATATTGGAAATAAATAAAATAAACACTGAGAGCAAACCCCTTTTACCCCTCTTTGGTCTATTTGGTTGTGTCTTCTAGTCAGTTGTCTTCTCTTTTTTTGTGGGGGGGGGGACATACGATGTATGTATATATGTATTTAAAATTTGTAAGCCATGCAGAGTTGCCGTGGACTTGAGCAGCCTTGAAATACAAATAATAAGTAAGCAAATAAATAAATAAATGCAGGTTTGACTATATACACGTGCATCTAATTACATTTCCTGGAAACTAATATTGTAAATGGTTCCTAAAATAATAAATCAGGGAGAACATTTGCAGAGTGCAGGTTCATGTCATGAATGAGAGAGAACATTATAGAAAGCTGACCATGCAGGTGATACAGACACCCTTAAAACCTACAGGAATATTCTTCCATTTGTTTGAACTTGGTCAGTAGACCTTGGATCAGATCTCCAGTAACCCAGGCAGTTGTGCAAATCTCCTCTTCATTAATTCAGGCCAATGGCTAATCTAAATGCATGCAAAGGACGGAAGAAATCGAATTAAATGCAGGGGAAACCAAGTGCCCGTTACTCTGCCCCAAACTATGCACTTCATGATGGAGATGAGGTAAATTTCTAACTGTATTTACTCTGGGCCTTGCAAAAGCCATTAATTGTGTAATTAATTTACATCTTTTGAAGCATGAACAGTTCTCTTGCAGGAGGTTATAGACCCTATCCCCAGTATGGGATTTGCTAGTATCAGCCACTATATTTTTAACACAGTGTAGAAATGTCATAGTCAGCTACAGCTAAATGAATTTCCATTTGTTTTCGAGCCAGCCGAAGCCACACAGCTTATGAACCTGCTAATCGGATAGTCTGACCCTTGGTAAGTCAACTTCATAATCAATAGTGGCTGCCTCCCCCCCACCTTCCCCCTTTTACTTCAACTCTTAGTGGCACTTTCTGATTAATATCTGCCTTCCAGGAGAAGGATATGAAAATGATATAATGCAAAAATAGCTTGAACTACTGCTGCTAATACAGGACAGTGAACTACCTGGAGGGTGGGGGGAGCAAATGCTGAAATCAACTAGAGTAGATAAATGTCAATGCTCTGTGTGTGTGCGTATGTGTGTGTGTGTGTGAGAGAGAGAGAGAGAGAGAGAGAGAGAAACAGAGAGAGAGAGAGATGGGGAAAAGGTTTCAGCACTACATTTAAATTATAAGGGAACATAATTTTGATTCCTTTCCTTGCTCTCATCCTGCTGGGTCTCTTTTTTGCCTCCTGCCTTGCAGAATATTCTGATAAAATAAATATGTGAGCCCTCTCTGCAGACAGCAAGGCTTATATGATAAAATTTTAATGACCACCGAGCTGTGTATCAATGGAAGGCACCAGAATATTTTCAATAATGCTCCCATTCCCACAAAGAAGACCGGCGCAGGGTGAGAGTTCAGT
The DNA here is from genome assembly GCF_059951505.1 of Python bivittatus. Lineage (NCBI taxonomy): Eukaryota > Metazoa > Chordata > Lepidosauria > Squamata > Pythonidae > Python > Python bivittatus. The sequence continues at coordinate 16,847,340 of NW_028277053.1, forward strand.
AACAGAATCCTACAAGTCCTGGGACGAAGGCTTAGGGGAGGTAGGTCAGCTCCAGTGAAAGGACCATTTCCATTCCCCTGTTGGAAGAAATGGAGATTTATGAATCCTGGCCAGGAAAATTTATAATTGGCTTTAAATTAGAAACAGGGGCTTAACTCCTTCCAGACTATGCCTCGGAAAGGCTTGGTCTCAAATTCACCTGTTTGGTTTCAAAAGAATCTGGGGCGCAAAGCCCTTCTCCATCCCTTCCAGTCCCAATCATTTGTACAGAATCCCAGATTTAGACAACCTTTAAAAAAAAAAAGAAGAAGAAGAATACAGTCCAAAAGCTATTAAGCTTGCAACAGGAGAAATGCCTGTGTTTAAAATTAACATTAGCAAGCAGAAAGTAAAACTCTGCTAAACCATTCATTGCTGGTATTAGTTACAGTGGCCTATAAGCCCTGCTAATAAATAATGTTTTAAATATTGCTAGAGGACAAGCATACATGTTTTAAAGCAAGCCACCTCTGGGAAATGACCAAGTTGGGCATTTGACAGGGCTGCAAAGACACACTTGGTCCTGTTGAGCTAACAATGCCACCATTTCCACAGATGACATAAATGTGCATTTCACATGACAATCTTCTTGCAGTTTACGGACCCTGGAAAGACACAGACCCTTGGAAACAAACATCCTAGAATGGCATCATGTTTAAGGTGTTGGGCTGGGACAAGACAGACCCAGCTGTGGAGGCTCAGTCTGGGGGGACTTTGGGCCAATCCTTCTCCTACTGACCACTGAACCCCACCATGATATTGTGAAAAATACGGCAGGATGGAGTGCTGTAAATAACATCTTGAACTCCTGATAGAAAGGGAGGGAATAAGTCTGCCAGATAAATAAGAAAAGTCTCCTGCATTTGAAAATCAAGGCAGAGCAGCATATAACTTCACAACTGTTCACTGGATGCTAATTTGATCATTTATATAATGCTCCTAATTCCTGTTTAGCTATTTTTCTCTTGCTGGGACTAGTACTGTATGTTTCATTTAGCTCACCTTTAATGTGATCATTATATAGATCAGTTCTGTGTGGCTACTGTGAATAACTATTCACTCCCCTCCATGCTATTCAAAGCTGATACCAGCTGTTGCTCCATTCTCACAGGTATTTCACATTACACCTCACAAGGTAAAAGGAGTGTTACATACCTCTTATCTTCCAGCATATAATCTACATTTGGATCAAAACAAGTGAAAGAACTACAAGTGCCTAGGAAGAGACTAACTCTAACCTATCACCCTATATGGTAAGGAGGAGTATCCACAACTTCAATATTGCTATTATTTCTTTTCCAGTTATTTGATTTGGTTAAGAAAACTGACTTTTAAATCTATGTATCTTTATATCCATAAGTGACATCTTACCATTAATAGCCACCTTGTCTTTAACAAGCTTCTTTATGACAAAGGGTTTGTATCAGCTTTGTACTCTTTTAACTGCATAATAAAGGTGAAGTTGTAGTAGCCATTTGGGTTATGGAAATAAATACAAATCTGGAGTGAACTGATCTTTATAAATCAACAGTTAAATTCCGAATCAAAACAGCTTCCTGATGACAAGAATGGTCCCATCTTTGAGCATGTATAAAAAATTAGGGGAAAGTTAGATTTAATTTTATCAACACCTATTTTTGGTAATAGGGCAGTAGGAGAACTCAGTTCTTATGAACTCTGAAGATGGCACGAAGAAAAAATATTGTTACTGAGGCTCAGTTCATTTAGAATCAAGCAACAAAAAAACCTTAGTGCTACCATTGTACACGATTATATATTCCAAGAGGGAACAGAGCTGAAAGCATTTTCATATTTTAATTTGTTGTTGATTTGCTCCCCCCCCCCCCTATTCATTCGATACCTATCTACTGTGGTGCGAACTCAAAGCACTTACATTAACCATGTTTAGCTTGTGGTCATCAAAAAAACCCAGCGTCAAGGGTTGTGCAGGGTGTAAACAAGGAGGCAAGACTCACGCAGACTTCAAGAAGGAGTTTTAATGCAAGAATCTTGGAATCTTTCCAAATCTTGGAAACTGTGATAGAAACCTTTAGCCCCTATTTTCTATTTATTTATTTATCTGTTTGTCAAATTTGTATGGCCGCCCATCTCACATGAAGCGATTAGTGAGTTCATCAAAGCAGAATCTCTTTGAGCAATTCCAACTTCATCTTCCTGGGCTTTCTGCCAATTAGAGTGACCTGCCATTTATGAGATAAGCTAGTAACAAATTCCTCTCCTGTCTGTTGGCTGTCTAGCATTCCTCCATTACTTTCTGTGCTCTCTTACAAACTCTCATACCTAGGTCCCTTTCAGATGTGCAATTAACAAATCAGGTTTTCCTATCCTGCCCTATCCTCCTATATTTTTCCCCCAGATGCTGAACATTATGCTCTCTTCATTTCAGCCTACTGCTCAGACATGCCAAGATGCTTCTGAATATCCCAGCTTTGTGTCATCTTCATGTTAAAGTTTGAATAATGAGTATGAATAAATTAGCTTGATTTACAGGAAGGTGCTAGGCCATAAAACTCACTCATGTGTCAAGGACTTGGAAAAAAGCCCTAATTTCTTTCTTTCTCCCATTGCTCTGGAAAGGGAACAACAGCTTATATGACTATTTTTCTGAAATGAGTAGCAATATCAGCTAAACAATTTACCTCCATCATTATCAGAATATTCAAAGCATTCCTTTGCCTAAAGAAAACTGGATTGGTTCCGTGAGAACCGTTTTGTAGTTAAAGTGTAAATTTGCTTTAAAAATGTTTAACTCAGTGTGAGTAGCTTACCGGTAGGTTGTAGACGGCTTAAGCTCCTGAATAGTAAGCCCAGAGGCATGCTATGGGATTGAGCTGAGCCCAGTATTTTTATGGAAGCATCTGAAGAGGTGGATGTTACAGCAGAAAACAGTTTAGTGCTTGGGAAATTTTGCACTTTGCCAATAATTGAAACAAATGCTTGTTGAAATGAAAAAAAGGTGGCAACATCTGAGGAGTGCCATTTCAACAAGTTTCTGTAAATATTACTGCAAGGTTTGATGTACAAATTACATGAAGAATAAGGAAACACCCATAATACACATACACACCCACAAAACATACCCTTCTAATCTTTCGATATGGGGAAAATGTTCTATCTATCATCTATCCATCTATCGTCTGTCTGTCTATCTATCTGTCTGTCTGTCTGTCTGTCTGTTTTAATTTTGGGAGTGATAGATAGTTTTCTTTTTGTGCTCAAATAATTGGGCATGATCAAACTGAAGCTGAGCACAAATAATTCTGGTTAATATTTACTTTTAGTCTTTCTTCTCTCCTAGTTACTGACCACACTAAAAAGGCTGGAAATAGCCTCTGAACTAAAATCCTGATGCATCCACTAAACATCAATATTTAATTAAAATACCACAACAATTCAAGAAAAAATGTCCTCCTAAAGCTCCTATTTTGGCAAGTTACTCCTTATGGGGAAGAATATGGTGAGGAAATCATCAGAAACTAGAGAATTGTCAAACATGAAAAGCTTGATTTAATCCAGTCTTTTCCATCCATTCTGAATCTTTCCCTCTCCCTCTCTCTCTCTCTCTCTCTCTCATATCTATCCCCTTTGATATGGTCATTAGTACCCAATTTCCCCCCAAACAGGCTTAGGATGCGCATCTCTTAAAATGCTCCAGAATTTATGCACTCTGGTGGTCATATATAAAATGCTTTTCCTCTGACACACACTTGTCGCTGTGTGCTTCTTTCTATTACGCACATTCTTCTGCACGGTGGTTTTATTTCTGAATTACCTCAGCCAAATTAGAAAAACACATTGATATCATTGTGTAATTCTATTCCAGTTCACATACACATCTTGGAAGTATCAACATTCAGGTTCACATACACACTTAGGAAGTGTTAACTTCACTGTAAAGTAATTGGCAAACAAATGACTTTCACATCATTACCAAACATCTTCACATACTGTACCTAGACCCTTGAAATTTCTGTTCCGCTTAATTGGGCACTTGCGTGTGACCTTGACAAATATTTCAGAGGATACAGCAGTTGATTTTCAAGTTCTTTTAAAGAATTTGTTCCCTGCTAACTTTGCCTATCAGGAGAACCCTGCGTACGTGGTATAGAAGCTCTACATATAAGATTTCTGAGGCATCATCAATTCATATGAGGACAAGCTACTTCTTGGCATTTGCTATCACGCCCAGCATGGGACATCATCTTTGGCATCTCCCTTCTCCCTCCAAATGCCACTCACAATCTCAAAATTAAAATATGTAATCTAACAAAACGTTGAACACCTGTAACTTTCCAGGTCTAAAGATCTACACATCTCAGAAGCTGGATGGAACCTGCTCCAGATACCAGAAAATGCTTGAGGTCTGTCTTCTTTCAAACCAAAAAAACACCCTACTTTTGACTTATAAAAGGCTACCAATGCTACAAGTTAAATTACGTAGGTTTTGCATGTGTTCCTTCGAATTCCATCTTTGTTTTTCATTAAATTGCTTATATGGGGATGGCTTATACTGGGTGCTTTGTAGAACAATTCTGTATGTCTGAGAATGCTCTATAACAACAAAGCTCTGGCATTCTCTCTTTTGATCATAAGAAAATAAACTCTGAAAGGTTAAATTATTCAGCTCTACACCTATCTGTAAGAATCGCTCTTTTTCCTCATAGTTATTTACTTTTCTTGTTGCTAGCATGCCTGATGGTTCCCAGAAAAGAAAAAGCTACAGTTTACGGCCCCTCTCTTACATCTCCTTAGACCTACCCCATCTTCCATAAAACTCCATAGGAATTAGTTGAATGGGTTGACAAATTGTTCCAACATTACTAGACACGGCCTAAATGCATTTCAAAAACATCTTGTGCTCGTCTGACTAAGTATCAGTGTTCTTCTTCCTAGGTCAGACTAAATGGGAATAATATTGATGACGGGATAATAAAGAAGAGAAAGCCTCTGACTTCAGCTTTCTGAAACAACAGACACAGCAAGCAGAGATTGAGATTCTTGCAAGGCTTTTAATAAAGGGCATTCTTGTGGGTTTTGTACGGCTACCACACTTGGCTTGCTAAAATCCGGAGGGTGGCAGAGAAATCCATAATGTTCTCTCTGCTGCCATCTGTAGAAAGTATCTGGAGTTTTGAAAACCAAATATGAGAGTCTTGGGGGAAAGAAGAACTGCCCATCTTAATTTTTCTCAGGTTCTCATTTTTATAGCGGTAGATTAGTTGCCCGTTTCTCTGTCAGGCTGCAGATTCTGAAGCAAAAGCCACATGGAAAGTTGCACACGTTTTTGGCTCTATGCTCACTAGAAATAGGTAGTTTGTCATGCACTTTTCCAGAATATATACTTCTTATACGCAGTGTTGCAAACCGCATTATAACATTCGGAGAAGTGAAGATTTTGGCCCGCAGATGTATTTCGATTTGTCAAGGATGAATTAGATAAATCCATGCAAAAATGTTCAGTACAGCCATTTTTTCCTGCATCCCTACTAATTTATTTTGTTGTAAATATGCACCCATATGGCTCAGAATAAAGTTTGCTCGCAGGTGGTTATTGTTAATTCATTGTAACTAAGGAAGAACAAATCTGTTTTAATCCTTGCCACTTTTATGTGCCTTCATCTGTTTTGCCATTTCTGTACTGATTGTCATTTTATTTTCTTTTTCTTTTTCAATGGGTGGATGAAATGTGAAGCTAAACTCTTTTCAACTGTGGGTGACTTCATGGACACATGGTCGGTTTTTGGTAGCAACATGGAAGTGTTTTCCAAGGTATTGTCTTCAAATTTCCAGGTTCAGCCTGAACTCTGCGATTTTCCAAAGATCTCCCATCCAAATACCACCCAGTCCTGACCCTACTTAGCCCCCAGGCCCAGGTTAAGTTGGCTAGGAGTTGCCTTTTGCTAAGATGCATCTGCATGAAAACTGGAGTTAGAAAGGCATTTTTATTTTTAGTCTCTTAAAATACAGACATTTGTGATGTATTTTCTTTCAAAACCCATTCCATTATTTGTTTATCTGCTGACCTGGGAACTATATAAGGACAGTTGGTAAGACAGTTTGGTGGTGACTCAGTTCCAATCTGAGCATCATTCTGATCTATATCATCAGCTCATGCTGGAGTTCATCAAGGCAGGATGATTCTCTATGACAGGAAAAAGTACCACCTATTTTTTATCTGTGGCACTAAATCTATGATGACTCAATTGCACAAAGTCCTTCTCATGCTGCTGTCAAAGAGGACAACAAAAATGAGTGCAGGCACTGAAGTCAATTAACTTTTTACACAAGTAAAAACATTTTACATTCACACACAGGCACAGGGAAGTGAGTAATCTTTTTGCCCTGCACTGGCAAGAACAATGAAGGCAGCCCTGATAATAATAGATTGCAAGTTTCAGTCCGGGAGGAAAAATGAAATTCAGAGGGCCCAAAGTGAGAGAGCCCTCATTTCTGCAACCTGCTTGTGAAAACATTAGGCCAGCTGGCTAGTTGAGCTGATCCAGCAAGACAATTCTTGCATTTTTTATGTAGCAGACAAAGTGCACTTTCAACCACGTCTACCATGTTATAATGAATAAGCAAATGCGGAAATAGTCCCTAGAGACTGGCCATTGGCAGTGATGATCTGCATCTCTTTGCTCCAGGTCACATTTAAAAAGGTAACAAGGATTGAATTAAGTCCAGCTTCAGTCTTGGGACCGAACGATATTGTGATGATTTCCCTAGGGTCCATTGCTAACGCAAACTAAGAGCAGGTTAGCACCTCTGAGCAAAGGAATGGAAAGCTAAAAGGAATGGCTTAACTTTTCCCAGTTGGTTCAGCTCCAGCTCAAAACAATGACAGAGATACAGATGTTTAAACAAGAAAAACTGCTTGAGGGGGGAATTGCCAGAAGGGAAAGGCTTAAGAGTCTCTACTGACAAGCCTTTCTGCAGAACAGCAACCATCACAGATGCGGCTATCTGAAACCAAAAATCTAAACGATGTCTGGTGCCTGCCTGCCACCTGAATAACCATGTTTGAACTTCTGTAGCTCTTTCTAAAGGAGCATCGTGGTCCCAATGTAGCTAAAAGAAGCGGTTGTAAGACCATTGCCAATAATAACTGGCCCTTAAATTATTTCCATTCAGATGAACCACAATACAGTACAAAATGGAGCCATTCAGGAAGGCCCATAGTACTGAGGAATGGAAGCAATTTAGCTTTGGTCCAGTTCTGGACTTCCACAAACAACAGAGCTGTGTGCCAATGTGCCAACTTTCGTAGACCAGCAGTTTTCTCTGTACACAGAAAAGAAGTTCAGTACACAAGCACACTGTGTTCCAATGACTAACAGGTACCTTTTCATTTGAGAGTGCACCCAATGACCAGGATGTGCTTTTTTATTATGATGTACTCCAAGCACTATCTTGTTATTCTCAAACAATACATTCAATTCCTTGAGCAAATCCTTTTCTTCAGCACCGTGTATTTATTTCGGTAGCAGTCCAGCAAATGGTATGCTCATTTCTGAATAACTTTTCCTTATTCCCTTAATAATATGTAATACTCTTGATCCTCCACACTTGGAGTGTGATTTCTGCTGCTGTCTTCTAGCTCACCAGCTGCCTTCTGCATGGCAGTAGCATTCCCTCCAAATAAATTATTTGAGTGTCTTGAAGCTTCTGGGTTTTTGCGAATATGCACTCCACAACCATCAGCACTCCTGTATTCTGTAAGGAGCATCATTATTCCTCCCAGCCATCCTCCCCCTTTTCCATTACACAACAGCATTACAAACCTTAGGGTGGCACAAGCATTCTTCCCTTCATGACCAATTTCATCACATTCTGTCTCAAGTTTTCTCAGTGTTTAAAAATAGCTTAAAATTCCCTCTACTGATTAAAAAAGATGACAAGTCTGATCTTTTCATAAAGATCCACTTTGCCTGCAAACTCCAAAGAACCATTTTGCAACCATTTTGACCCCTTCCATGTAGATAATGATGACCTTTGGGGGGCATCAAATAATCAGTTAACATTATCCCCATTAAATCAAGACTCAGTTAGAAAGAAGATCAAAAGCAACAGGATGTCCCTGCCTTAATAAGCCCATTGACAAATGAGGGTTGGGGTACACTATCCATATCTAAAATTCCATATCTTAATCCCTTTCTCACTGCAAGAAGCCTGGCTACTCTGAATCTGTGAGAATCTTTCTTTCTTGATTATAACCGCTGTAAAAGGCTTAATAATTTCTCTGGGTTCATGCATCAGGTTGGACGTTCTGTGTTTCGCCTGAAGTTCCTGAATGTCTAGTTGTCTCTGCACACCCTTAGTATCATCCCCAAAACACTGGAGGTGTTCTGTATTGTCTCTTCTAATTCTGGTTTATTACTTGTAGATTTGGTAACATATCCGCTGGCAATTATTGTTATAATAATTTCACTTCAGTCTGGCTAATTCATTGGCACAGATACATTGTGATCTACCACTTACCTGTTCCTCATGAATTGCATAGGACACCCTTAGTCCTTTTTACCATATCTGGTTCTTATTAACTAATATGCAACTACAGGAAATATATTTAAGTAATGACCAAGAGAAGTTTGCCAAGCTCTGTGTAATCACATTAACCTTAACATATGGATATATATATATGCTGTATATATAACCGCTGTATATATATATAGTACTTGAAATGTTGAAAGGTTTTATTTCATCAGTTTTAGACTTTCATGTCAACAAAGATGAGAACTTTCTCCCAAAGGAAGAAGAAGCCATTGAATTTAACAAGTCTTGTTCTGTAGACTGTACACTTAGAGTTAACTAACTGATTTTTTTTTAAACCTATAATATTGGGATGATAAGTATGTAGTTATAAGAAGTGTATGAGGAGTAAACACTAACATCTTAGAAATGAACTTTTGGAAAGAACTGTGTTCAGGCTAAACACTATGAGCCTAATAGATAACAGTTTTCTATTACGTTTTTTCTGTTAATAAGCGATTTCTTAAAGCATTTGCACTCACGTTGCAGTAACTATGAGACATAAAAATATTTTAATATAAAAATATAAAAATACACATTATCAGCGAAATTTCTAATTCTGTCTTGGATGATGATGATGGTGGTGGTGGTGGTGGTGGTTCAGATTAACATGTTTCCATATAGAATCCTAGCATGGAAGGACCCACTTAGATCTGGGTTTCATTCTAGATAGATGAATGAGCAGTCTGAAAACTATCAGTGAAGGAAAACTCACCATAACTGATCCCACTGTTCTGTAGACAGTAAATGTTCTTATTGCTAAGAAGGCGTTTTTCTTTCTTTCTAACATGTGACCAGAATCTGCCTTCCAGTAACCTAAAAGCATTATTCAATGTTCTGCATGTCAGATGATGCAGAACAGCTCTTTATAAGACCTCTAACCCTTTCTTCCATATCTAAGCATAAGTGTGCTGGCATTTAAGAAAAGCCTATCCTTTTCATGCTGACCAGTATGGAATCGTGGGATAATATTTGGGTCTCATCCTGCTGGAACTGTACCTGGATTTCACCTTCTTGCTGTTTTGAATGATGCCCTCAGAATGATTTCCCATGAGCACCACAGGAACGTGCCTGTTGAGAGTTATGGCAGATGCAAAGTGAAATCACTGTTAAATATCACTGAGGATTTGACAGCAACGGAGAGGAGGAGATTGAAGAATCTCTTTAGAATGAGAAGTCAGCAGGGATCAAGGGTGGCCACTGAACCATTCCCTCTCCAAAGGCTCTGGTGTCCTTCTCTTATTCTGATGGGTTGAAAAAGTACATCTGTCCACCTGTCAACATCCCCCTAATGTCCCCTCAGCTGATCTCAGGTGGAAGCAACGGAAAGAGTTCCCTTTGTTTGTGCAAGGGCAAAATGAAGGGGATGCACAAGAGCTGGATGGATCACAGAAGCCAAATGGCTTCCTCACTTTTAGAAAGCCACCATTTCATTTCACTCTTGACCCAGGGACACTGGAAAGAGAAATGAAAATTCAGACACCAAGTCTGAAAATGTGAGTGTTCCGTGACAGCTTAGGCGGGGGTGATGACAACATGAAAAGAAAATCAGGAAGGGTTTCATTTAAGCCAGCCCTTGCCAGATAAGCTTTCGAGTTGCTGAGGGTCTGCATCCCAAACTAATATGAAAATGCTCCAATTTAAAGATATGCTACCACAGGGGAAAGGGGGGAGTTAGACAAGGGATCAAAATTACTTTTCACAGCACATTGTTGGCCTAAAATTAGGTGCAGGTCCTAAAAACGCTTCACATTCCCCATATTAAATTGGAGCATTGGCTGTAATATATCTGTATGATGCTACATTATTAATTAATACATGCTGTATTTAGTATACAGATATACTAAATAAATAAAAAAATGTAAAGTTCATTGATTATTTCTTTTACAAAAGCCACCACCACCCCTCCATTTCCAATAACAAATTTCTTGGGTACTCCAGACAAATGCCGATTGAAGTAAAACAATAATCAGCAGCTGTTAAAGACTGAACTAAAAAGGAATCGCATTATTAGAAGTAACAATATGTCAGAGATTAAAAGCCTTCAAGAGTGTGTGAAGGTAGGTAGGGAGCCAAAAGACATCAAAGGATAGTTCTAAGCAGATCTTCTTAGAAGAGGCTCATGTAAGCCTTCAGCTCCGCATAGAAACTACCACACTGCAGAAGCCAGTTTGTAAAGGCCTGGCCAGATGTATGGCCAGATGTACTGTATGCTCCAGAAATAATCATTTAGCTTGTGTTCAGGACAGGTTAAAGTCGAGGTAGAGGATGGAGGTGTGGAGGAGCCATTAAGGGAGCCTGAATGATAACCGACTCCTGGGAAAGCGTAAAGCACAAGAACAAAACTTAAACAACCCCACTTCGATTCCGTTTCATATAAAAGGAGGCAGAAGGAAATTGTTCAAGATTCTGTCACCATATCCTACAATAATAAAGAAGCATTCTGGGAATCCTTGTGGTGTCTGTTTCCTGCCCTGCCCTACCTCAAAGGATTAATAACCACTGGAGGTTTTAACAAACAGGACAATAGCTTATACTTTTTACTATACAAGTTTCCACCATAAATTTCTGGAATCTCCAGTTTAAAAGATCTCAACAAGCAGAATTAGGGAAAAACCATATCTAGGATCTGGTAGAACCTCTGCTAATGAGAGGAATATAAACCACCCTTTTGTCCCACAGAGCTCTCCAGATCAGATGCAACTGGGAAAATGAAAAGTATTCCAATTAAAATGTGAACAAAACCTATTTTAACCTACTCTGAATGTGAATTAAAGCTTTTCAAAACACACCCATGAGGAGGAGGAGGAGGAGGAGGAAGAGGAGGAGGAGGAGGAGGAGGACGGGGAGGAGGAGGAGGAGGAGAATAATTATAATAATAATAATAATAATAATTATTATTATTATTATTATTATTATTATTATTATTATTATTAAACTTGTATGCTGCCTGACTCCCAGTGACTCTGGGTGGCTCACAACAAAGAAATTACAATAAAATTAATAAAAAGAAGGCAAGTGTGACAGACCAGATGGACTGAAGCAAGGGTCTCTCTCTCCGTCACCGAAAGGCTGGTGAAGAATTTATGGTGCTGTCACCACGAAAGACTTTATCCTATATAACTAGGGGGTTATTACAATACAGCATTTGAAGATAATAGTAAATGACTGGTAGTTTGCAAAGAGAGAGAAATTCTTTTAGAGGTCCTGAGTGCAAACTCTTTAGGATGTCATAAAGAAGACCAGCGTCCTGACCTTGCCAAAAGCAACTAGCAGTCAGTACAGTTCATGTAAGATCAGTGTTTATATTAAAAAGTTACCAGACTGCACTATTGGCTTTAAGCTGCAGTTCTTATTGGCAATCGTCCTGCGTCATTGCAGGATCTGCTTGTTTCTCCACCACACTCACTCATCGAGCTCCTACAGCAAAGCTATCAATGCATAATGCAATAAAGGGTTTTGTTGATAAACCTGATGCTGATTAGGGCTGAGAGGGAGGGACTGGCCCAAGGTCATCCACTGGAACCCGTTTCTAAAGGAGGACTAGAAACTGGATCTCTCCACTCCTGGTCCAGCACCTTAACCACTGGCTCTCTCACCATTTGCCTTAAACAGAGTTTTCACATTTTGCCCGTGACAGCCCCATAAAGAGTGCACATAGTAATTAATGGGCAAGTAACTAGTACCTTCCTAGCCCCAGCAATCAATTGCCCCTCCAGGAATAACATCCCATTTTATCCTAGGATAATCTTTGGAAACAGAAAACTGGTTGAAAGCATTAGAACATTTTCAAAGAAGGGTCACAACTCTTTGACTCACTGGCAAGTTCCTCTCGGGGTCCAGCAAAAAAGAGGTTTGCCTCAGTTCTCCAACCAACATCTGCCAGCTAAAGAAATTTTCCCTCCCAAAGGGACAAACAGAAACCTTACCACCATCAGCAAGATGATAGGCCTATATGCAGTAGTTTCCTAATGAACATTGGTAGACATTTCTCTTTCTTTCTCTGCTTTGTCATGTAATTCCTCAGACAGTTTTCCCAACAGTCATTTTGTGTGGCAAAATCGAATGGCAACTCTTGGAACGAGTTCTTTAAACATGAAATGGGTCTTGGAATCAAGCCCTTAAGTCTATAGATGTGTAAATGTTTCTTTGAAATAGATTTCTGATACGGTATGCTTAAAAGGCAGGGAAATGAATCATAACTATTCAGGAGTAATGTTTATTTCAGAATCTGTGTGTGAGCAAGTCCCGTGGAGGGCCAGTGGTTCCAACAAATTTACCCTATGAGATGTATATATTTATTTTTACACATTATTAACTAACTTTCTCCATGTGCTACTACACAAGGAGGAATGGTAACAAATATATTACAAAAATAATTATATTTATTTTTGATGTAGTGGTTAGAGGAAGAGAAACGGAATAAAATATTTCCTTTAGCTATGATTACTTTCTCTGTATATAGAACCTCTCCACATGAATGAGAAGATCGGAATGTTAGTTTGTTCATATACATGTAACATACCTATGAACACACATATGCATATATGATTTATGTATCACATGTACACTTTGTGGAAGATTTCATACATTCTAGATGAGGAGGTAAGAAAGCAGGAATAGTGTATCCTTACATTTCTTCTTCTAATTTTCCTTTTTTAGGGGGACTGTCATCTTTTGGGAAAATATGGTAGCATTTTTTGGATGTAAAATCCAAAATCAATTCCAACTTGCAGTGCCTCTATCTAATTCACAAACATGTCAATCACATTGATTAAATGTTTCTTCCTAATAGAATAACCTGCCTATTTTGAAACTCAGGAAAAGACTTTGATGATTTTATAATTAGGTGAGAACATCTGCGTAATCCATGAATTACTTGTGAAACTTTAGATGTTGTTGTGATTTAATTACAGGATTAGATCTGGGAGGTTTGAAAGATAAAAAAAAAAAAATCACAGCCATATTTTTCCTTTCCAGAGAAACTTTATGCTAGGAGTAGATATAGTTTTAATTGGCCAAAATAAGGAGGTATGCTCCAATTGACATAGTTGAAAGACATTTCTAGATTTCACAATGTAAACATATTGTTTGACCCCATAAAAGGAGACTAATTTAATTCAGGCTTAGGTGAATGTATCAAGATTCCAATTCAGGTAGCTGTAACTACTCATTAGAGATGCACAAGCTATTTATTACCTGTCTTGTTTTAATTTGCCTATTTTTCTCTTGAATAAAACCTGCCCCAGGGGAGAAGAAGTCCTCTTTCCTGCATAAAATGCAATGCCTGTACTTTTTACATATAAAAATATTTGCATCAACTAGAAGAAATGAGGGGCCGTCTTCTTTTGGTCTGAAAATTTAAGGAGTTGTGTTTTTTATTTTTATTTTTTTTAAGGCTGGCAAAATGTATCTTTTAAAAGAAAAGCTAAAATGAAGAGCTATGGGAAGTAGCAAACGGTGAATGAGAGAATATTGAGTGAAGATGTTGAGTTTGTGGCATGTAAGCAGAAGTAATCATGTGTCATCATTTTCAAGACGTTTTCTTAGAATGTGTGATGTTCAATGAAAACTCAGAATGGACAAAGTTTTGAATAACTTTATACAGAGGAAGGTGTGGAATTACTGACATAGACAAGTTGTTTCCTTAGACTTAGCAAAAGATCTGCTTGTACTACTCAGAGCCTATGACAAGAAAGAACATGCACTTTTCACAGGAACTGTTGCAAAAATATTCAGTATTGTATACCTGTTTTTCTCCCTAATTCCTTGCTCTTCACATTAGCAAAATAAATGGGAAAGAAAAGAGAGAAGATATTTCTGTACTTATAACTGATGCTTGGCTGAAAATGTTGAACATTTCTTTTTCAACCATTTGTTGGGTGGGTGGTAAATTATTTTTTCTCACAAAGGTCTCTCAGAATTTGGAAGAAGAGTTTTGCTGTTTACGTAACTTTTACAAGGTGGTGGAGAATGGGTTCTTTGCCATTTTCTTCTCCTATTTCTTATCCCTTAAAAAAAAAAAAAATAATAATGACAAAGATGCCTTCTATTTTCTGTATATCTCTGCAGATTTCCAGTTCCTCACTTTGCCCTGAAGGGGACTTCACATCCTGCAAATTTCCACAATGCCTCTCTTACAACATTATAACCAGAACAATGGTGGATTGTGATCAAAGCTCTTCTCAACACCCTCCTGCCATCCACACTTTTTTTTATATATAAATTTTATTAATTAAAAGTTTTACAAACAATTGTGTTAAAAAATAACACAAACTAATAGAGAGTAAAAAGAAGAAAGGAAGGAAGGAAGGAAGGAAGGAAGGAAGGAAGGAAGGAAGGAAGGAAGGAAGGAAGGAAGGAAGGAAGGAAGACAAAGGTACAGAAAGAAAAGATAAAAAGAAATAGAAAGAAAAAGCTTCCAATGTCCTTTGCAGCAAATATAAGGACAATTACAAAATTATCTCTTACTCTATGAACACAAAATAAAGCTCAGCTTCTTCTATCATCCATTTTTTTCTTAATCATCAAAACCACAAGTCATAAGTACATTTTTTTT
The DNA here is from genome assembly GCF_059951505.1 of Python bivittatus. Taxonomy (NCBI): domain Eukaryota; kingdom Metazoa; phylum Chordata; class Lepidosauria; order Squamata; family Pythonidae; genus Python; species Python bivittatus. The sequence goes on from NW_028277053.1 coordinate 16,862,488, forward strand.
CCATTTCATGCAAAAAGTCTATAAAGGGTTTCCAGTCAGCCATAAATGTAAATATTGTTTTTTTTTTCTCTCTGATCATCCATACTTTCTGAAATATTCTGAAATGTATATTTTTATCCTCAAACAAGGAAAAAATATACTAAAATAATTTATAAATGGTAGAGATCTACAGTGAAATTGGCATATATAACTAAATACGTGAATATTGAAATAAATACATTGAGAAAAACATATATCTTCATTTGTTTTAGGTGTGCCCAATGATTAAAATCTTTTGGGAATTAATATTGAGAGAAATCGATACAATCATTAACTGGGGTATTACAATAGACCCACGATAAGCATAGCTGGGAATATTTATTGAAGATAATAAGTAAATAAAATCTAAAGTTTTGGTGATCTACGTGTTGATAGCAGCAAGCATTAGATTAAGTAAACCAAACTAAACTAAACTAAGCTACTTTGAAACTATCGAATTTTACCCTTAGATAAGCAGCTTTGTATATAATGGTTGTGGAAAAAGTATACCTCTTTTACTACATCTTCTAAGCCAAATTCCTTGAGATATAGCAAGATTTTCTAGTCATGATTAATCAAAGGTACTCTGATAGAGAATCATCTGGCTGTTATAGTCAGTTATAAAATGATATGTGTTACCTATAAAAAGTTTAGAATGGATAGTCACTGGTCTAGATGGGCAATATTTATGATAATAAGTGAGATTTTACTGTATGTTCTAAGAATTTACACTGTATGACTATTTATGTATATTGTGAAATCATATTATGTGACTGGATCTATTAATTTAATAAAAAATGTTTAAAAACATTCTGTATGATTTACTTTTGGATTAAGCTGCCTAAAGAGGAAAGAAAGGGTACAATTGTACATGTGTATCCATACATAATAGAATCAATGAAGTATTAGAGATGAAATATTGTTTCTTCTCCCTCCCTCCCTCATATTTTTTTTAAAAAACACCTACAACTGTTAATTTGTTTAAAGATCTAAAAAAGAAACTTGGAAGAAATGTTTATTACCACAAACAGTCTGCTGGTGCTGTCAATGGTTCTCTTATTTACAATTATTAGAAAGATTTAAAGTAGAAAAAAGAATGTATGGTTTTGAACATTGTAAGACTGAGTTTGAAACAGGATTATGTACAAATGATGAACATGTAATTGCTAAAATGTATAACTTATTGAAATTTGAAACAGAAGAAGAACAAGTGAAAGAATGTATGATAAAGTGGGCTAACATTTTTGGTTATAATATACAGATGGAACAATGGGAAAATACATGGCTGAAAGGATTGAAATTTACACTATGTTATAATCTGAAAGAGAATTTTTATAAAATTATGTACTGTTTGGTATATGTCACCAGAGAAACTGTGTAGAATGTATAAGGGCACTTCAAATGTATATTGGAAATGTGAGCAACAAGAAGGGACATGTTTGGTGGACATGTAAAAAAACTAGAAAATTTTGGATTCGAATATACACACATTTTAAAGATTAATATGCAATTGAGACCAGTGGTTTCTCTTTGGGATTGATGGACGAACAGCTGGAAAAAAGTTATTGGATGCACAAAGGTGGAAAGATTTGGCACTACCCACAATGGAGGAATGGTTGGTGAAGATGATAGAACTTGCTGAGGTGTCTAAATTGACTTCTTTGATCAGAGGAAAGACAATATCTATGTTCATTGCTGACTAGAAATCCCTGATAGGCTTTTTGTGTAAAACATAAAAAAATGAACTTATGATTTGTGGTTTTGATGATTAGACAGGATAGATTATAGAAAGAAGAGTAATATGATGTATCCTTAGAGAGAGAATATATTTGTACTTATAGCTGCTGTGAAGAATATTGGGAGCCATTTCTTTATATGTTTATATATGAAATAAAAACAAACAGTCTGGTGGTGCTTACTGAAGAACAACTATAGCAATACATACCCAGAAACATTAGCTATAGCCTGAAAAGGTGATTTTGCAGGTAGTATTTCACAAGTGCTTTGTGATCACACACACACACACAAGCACCCTCCCCCCCAAAAATCAATGGAGTCACAATTAAGGCATGATCATGAATTTAAGTCAAAGAGAATGTTTATACCTTTGAGCAAAGTTATGCTTGGAAATGAAATTTCTTTTGACAAAAGCTAGGCTGGAAAATATAATGTGCAGTTTATACATTATGGTGCTTCACGGTTCAAAAAGACTCACCACAGTGGTATGTCAAGTAACCTTCTATTTTAGAGAATTATAGAAGAACCTTATGATGTTTAGTCAAAGCCTACTGAATTCTGCAGGACCTATTCCCATATGTGCATGGACGATTTGTGTGAAGGTCTGGTGGCTTGGGGGAATGAGATGAGACAAAAGCAGATCTACGATTTTATCTGTATGGTAATTTATTTCTCTTCCCAGTGAAGCAAAGAGTGCTTCAGAGGACTGAACAGAAAAATGAACCAAAGGAGGAGAATTAAGCCCCCTCCTCCAGCAGTTTGGCCATGACTGGATTTCTTTCCCTAGGATGACTATTCTTGGAAATATGACTTTATGGATTTAATATCAGCCTTGCAACATTGGGTTGACCTTGGTGTCTTACAGGGCTGAAACTTCAACATTGCAATGCACGGTCTACCTAAAAAGCATAATTGGGACCCATTAAGGGAGAACTTTTGTTTGAAAGAGGCATGAAAGAGATGGAGTCAAGCAATGGTGATTGATTGGAATGCCCTTCAAGTGCTAAATAAGGGCTTGATAATATTGTACACCTATAAATGTTGTTTTATTTATTTTATATACCAAATTTGTCACCACCCATCTCATTGAAATGACTCTGGGCAGTTTACAAAGTGGTTAAAATCAATTAAAATCACAATATGCAATTATCTTAAATAAATAGAAAATAAATAGATCCAAGGATAGATATTAAAATTGGCAGACACTTAGGGAGCATCATCAAGGTGTCAGCCACCCCAGGATTGCCTAATATTGTTGTCACCCCACGCAAGCTGGCAGATCCAGGTCTTGTTATGATCATTGAGTGCTCTCCAGAACCTGATTCATATTATCCAAAAAGTTTATTTGTTTCCTTAGTGTCCACTGCATATTTTCTCATTCTCCTCCCTTCGTAAGATCTTTTCCAAAGCTGCCAAAAACAAACAAGAAACTGTTCCAGAAAACTTTGAGACAATTTCTACAGAGCTTATTCCAGCTATGCAACTGCCTCTGTTTCACCTAATGTGACTAATTCCTAACCAAGATGGGCATGCTTTGTTTTGGTTTGGAAGCATACCTCATTATATTATATCCTTCTTTTTCCAGGCTGTGGGAATTGCAAGATGGATTCACCAACCCAACCTGGGGGAAAAAAAATACCGTGTGTGGTGTGCGTTTGTGTGTTTGTGGGTCCAGAGTAGTTAAAGGGGCTTAACTGACTTACTAAAGTTCAAATAAAAAACAATAATAAATTGCACAATCTGCCACTTTGTTGAGAAAGTTTTTGGACAGAATCACGAGAAAGAGGTCTTGTAGTACACATATGATTCATGGGTTATGAATTACCTCCAGCTTAGAATGGATTCTCCGATAATATATATAATGAAAGATGAGCGTGTCTGGAGATGTAATTAAAAAGCACAGGGGCAGGTCAAGCATAGTAGAAGCATTTCATCAGTACTTGGAAAATTAGCCTGGTTTCAAGAAAATCTCAGCCCTGTTTTCATTACATAACATAACATAACTTGGTTTCTGACACTTTGCTTGAATGCTGCACCCATTCCAGCCTTCAGCTGGATCCCAAAATATAAGATATAGCCTCCATCCGCCAAAATATGTCCTTGATTTTAGGACAGGCTCAACATGAAAGAATGCAGCAGGCCTCTTCTATTTCAATATTCAGGAAAAAGACTCCCTATTAATGGCTTATGAAAAAGCCCCAACATTGCTTGTTAATTTGTTTTTTCCTTCTTTCCTTGTTTAAGAGCGGCAAAATTGCGTCAAGCAGCCCATCTCCTGGTTGTTTTCGGCCCACGAGCGATTGGTCTCCATCTCTCTCCAGTGACTCATGTCCCATTTATGCCAAATGCTCCAAACCTAGGTGTAGATTTAATCTCAATCTATTTTTATGATTAGCCACCCAGAATCAGTCTGGAGTCAGGCGCTGCCTAAACTGAACAGATCAATCAATTAATTAAGATAAATGTTTATATTCTGTACTAGAGTAATTCTTCTTCCCTGAGATGATAGTGGTGGGACAGGGCCTCTGCAAGGGGGTCGAAACAGGCAAGGTGGTGAATCTAACAATGCAATTGAAACCCACCCTTTTGCACATGCATATGATGTGTGTAATGCAAAGGGGTTGGGTCTTGCATTGTGCTGCTGTGACCGCCCTCTTCTCTGTTTTGACCCTTCCTGTGGACATCAGCATGTACTAGAGACATCTGTACCATATTAAGCGCTTTTGAATTCCCCTCTTGTCAATCTAAGCTACATTTAAAGTTACATTTTTCTCAACGGTTTGAAGACATAGGGTTGTTTTAAGGCAGCGTGACTTCCCGATTGGTTCATTCTGAATTTAAAAAATGGCCAATCACAATGTCTGATGTGTCAACATTTCATATTGTGTGTGGAAGAACGGACTGCCCTGAATCAGAAAAATGTTACGTGCAACTAGAAAAGCCAGGTTTGGTTTGGTTTTGCTTTTGCAAAGAAAGGAATAACAAGTCTAAACCTCCTTAGATCACCTGCAAGCTGGCCCAGAGGTTTCAAAAGAAAGAGGCCTAAAAGAAGCCAGAACAGGAAGCCAGAAGAAAGGTCCCCCCCACCCAGGTTTGGCAGGCGATGCTGCTAAAGTAAAAGGCAAGTGGACGAGGCATGGAGCAGAGGAGGCAATGGCTGGGACAGCCAGATGCAGAGAGGCAGTCCCGGACTCTAACCGGTTGCAGAACAAGGTCTGTGTGGTATTAAAAGGAGACGCTGTTAGCATTCCTAACCGTGGGGACGAGTGAGTGTGAGAAGACGAAGGAACTAGCAGCAAAGCCATGTGTATTATAGGCAAAGTTACAGACATTTCAGTTGTTTAGTTAAGATCTAAGTATTAAGGATTAGAGTACATGTTTCTTGGGCACTATAGACAGATATATATAATGCACTTTACACTACGCGTGGAAGCAATAAACAGCACTATCTTCACTCATTAGCTTTTTGCGTGTCTATCTGTCTGGCTTATTTCCTGCCCATTCCCATCCTCCAGCATCATGGTTGGGTTAGCAAGGAGCCAGAGTCAGCGAGAAATAGGACCCCTGTGAGTTAAGGATCAGCGTGGCCTTCTTATTTCCACAAGACAAGGCAGTTGCTTGGATTCTCTGGCTGAAGAACAGTTCCACGTATTACTTGACTGAAGGGGAGAAAACAAGCAGATGAAACGTTCCTGAAAAGAAACGAGGGGGAAGCATTTATCCTTGGCCTGGGGATGGGAGCCCCTCCATTGTCTTCTCTGCTCAGAGGCTCACTTTTGCACACTGAGTCCCGCAGCCATGTAGAGAAATGAGGCTGGGGAGGCTGGGAAAGGGGAGGACGTACATTGTTTGTTTTGGTTTTAAGTTTACAATACTTAAAGGCATTGTGCAGAACAGTTCCTAGCACCAGTAAGATTTATTTTAAGATTCCTTCCCCAGAAATACCAGTTAAAAAAAAAAGTGAGACCAACTTTGGCAGGTTTTAAATCCTTCATTACTTGCTCAGTAGCCAAATACTGTGTTGCCACAATGAAAATAGGACATAGCTGATCACAGGAATAACAATTACTGTCTTATACATCACTTCAGGTTATTATGTGTCGGTTATCTTGTTTTAGATGACATGTATTTTTACTTCATAGATTATAATATTTTAGACTTATACTTGCACAGTGAATTAACATATCATTATAGTAGCTTATCTTACATTCTTATTATAGTGACTCCTTGTTCAGTTGGTATTGTATTTCACCATTTGATTTTACTTTTGTGTTGTATATCTTTAAATTTTGCTGGTAATTGACAGAATAAACATTACCGACAGTGGTACTTCAGCAGGTCTGGAGAAGTGGAAATGAATTCTTATTTATGCCAAGAGTAGAGGAATAACAAAGCATCTTAAAATTGTAACACTTCAACAGTTGAGGTCTTGTTTTTTTGTTTTAGTAGAGATGTGCCACAGAGTCAAAATGTGCTAGTGGTCATATGGTCCATCCTCAATGCTCAGAGGATACAGAAACTATAGTATTCTTGGCAAACAGCTACCCAACACCTGATTAAAAACTTTCAATAAAAAAAAAACAACTCTCTTCCCAAAGCAGTGTATCCCACTGCTCAACAGAACTCACCATTAGAAACCCTATGAATTTTTAGACAATATCTGCTTTCCAATAATCTCTGCCCACTGGTTCTAATCCTGCCTTCTGTAACTATCACCCATTGCATGATCCTCCTGGAAGATTGAGCTAATGCTTCTCATCTCCATACTAAACATGCCCAGGACTTAGTTTCCAAGCCTCCCCACTTCCTTTCTTACTTTCTTAATGACACAATCCATTTTTCAATGTCCTGTTTAAAATGCATTCCTCAGCGCTGAACACATTGCATCAAATATGTCCAGACAAATACAAAGCAGCATGGCACAAATGTTTAATGTTGCTTCATCACTATGCTATGCTTAGTGCACACTAAAATTGCAATTCTTTTGTTAGGAGCTGTTGTACTGCTGCTCACATCCAGCTCATGATGTATTAGGACACACAGAACCTTTCACAATCTAGAGGCCCCTCACCTCACAATGATTGATGATCTATCTACCTATCCATCTATCCATCTATCCATCTATCCATCTATCCATCTATCCATCTATCCATCTATCCATCTATCCATCTATCCATTATCCATCCATCCATCCCTCCCTCCCTCCCTCCCTCCCTCCCTCCCTCCCTCCCCCCCCTCTCTTTCTCTTGTATTCTCAATTCAGATTCATCTTGTTATTTTCAGCCTCTCCAGGTCTTCTAAAATCCTGAATCTATCTTATATGGTGTCTTCCTGTCAGTAATGAAATTGGTAAGCAAGTCCTTAAATGTCTGCATTAAAAAAAAAAAAAAAGCTCCTGGCCTTCTGGATGGTCCTTCTTTAGGTTGATGTACAGCCGTAATTAAGTCCTCACAGAGTTGCTCAACCAGCCGCTGACCACTTTAACTGTACGTACCCAACCCACCTTTTACCATTTCCTTCCCAAGTCAACTAAGAGCCTAGAATGGTGTTTATTTTGGCTGAAGGAGCACAATATGCTCTGTATTCAGTTGGGCTGAAACAGGTTTCTTTTTTGCTCTTACGTGATTTCAAAAGGAGTTAAAGTAAACTTCGTTAACAAAACACAATTGGCTTTTAAGCTCCGAATGTCATTTCATCTAATTAGATTGGAGATATTGCTAGAGAGTCTTGCCATATTGCCTAGGGATGTCTGGATACCTCTTGATGCTGAAATTTCATCAAAATGATCACCTGCATCTCATGACATCACAAAGCAGCCTATTACAAAAGAGGTAGCACTTGCATTGTGATCTTCATCATCTACCCTTCCTTGCTAGATATCCATAACTCTAGCTTATGCTTGGCATCCTCAGAACTAATAGTCCAGAAGGCCTAATACAGCATAAAGTCTTATAAATATTTAAATAAGAAAAATAACAAACAAACAAGGCATTTTATGCTGGGATGACGAGAATCCCACTTTAACAAAAAAACACAATAGAAACTAACTAGTTGACCATTTGCTGCCTTTTAATGGTTTCTGTCATCTGAAATCTGACTCCTCATCCTATTTTGTATTGATATTTTTCCCTTTTCACCTTCTATTCTGCAGCACTTTGGGGAGGTGAACTTTGGGTTGTTTCCCTACTGAAGAACAATTGGGATGGATGGATGGATGGATGGATGGATGGATGGATGGATGGATGGATGGATAAACAGAGAGCTAGAGATGTGATTTCAGTTTCAGATTATTGCAAGCCAACTTTATATTATGCAAAAATATTAAATATAAGTGAATTTATTTATCATGTACCTATAAGTAAGTGCAGTGTAAGCTTGGAATACAAACAGCAATAATACTATAACGTGCAACAATCAATAGCAAATGTAAAATAGAAAGTCAAAGCCACACTACGTGTGTGATGTCTTCAAAGAGAGATCTCAAACATGTGATTTATAACCAGATATATGGGATTTTTGTATGTAGGCCACATTTTATCCCTGCAGGAACAAGAAATGTAGGGATGGCCTTCCTTTGCTGTGTTAAGGAAGCTAGACTTAAGCATGGATATTGTCTTAGTGGGTTGAAACACAATAAAATATCTATACTAGACTGCAACATGGTCTAGGAGGACAAGGATACAATTGTGAGAAGAGAAGATCTGCAATAGTTTGCTAATTCTTCCAAGTCCTGGCAAGACAAAAAAAATCTCTTTCTCCAGTGTCAAATAATATGGCAGGATCTCATAACTATATGTGTAAAAACCACAGCCGATATACTTTCTGGCAGAAGCTGATTGTAAGCAGAACCAACTGTCAAAGTTGAAATTCAACAACAGTCAAAGAAGCAGATCAGTTGCTTCCATTTCATCCCTGAGAATCCAGCTAGCTCTTTTAGCTAGATAATTCACAAAGAACTGTGAAAAAGATGCAAATCATAGGCACTATTGATGCCAAAACAATGTGTTATTGTATCAGTCTCAATTCTCCTTAATGCTACTGAAGCCCTGGATCCTATGCAGCCAGTAACAAAGCGTTGTCTGATTTATGACTGTCTGAGAACACAGGATGCTAAAGCATCGTTAAGCCTCTGTAGGTCTGAAGCTTGGTTAATGCATGGAAGGAAATGTGCCAGCAGAATCCACGTAAGCCATTCTGAGGTTCCCAAAGGAAGAGCTGGATAAGAAGCATAAAGCATTGACGTAATCCCTGTTGTGCAATTCAAGACCATTCCACATGTGCTCTAGATGTGGTTGTCACAGGAAACTGCTTCCATATAGTGTGAAAAGATAGGAAAACTTTGCATCAATTCATGTTGCCCCATTTTGCTTCTAAATCCCAAACTCAGCGAAACTGTTTCCTTTGGTTTAATAGAGCACAGCATGTGTGTCGTAGAGAATCAATTTTCAGTTCTCTTCTACAGATCACGGGTGTCTCTATCCCACAAAGCTTTTGAGACACAGCTGTGAAATTTTCAACAGAAAGTATATGAAAAGACAGAAAACCAAGAGTCTTCTGTGCCTGTTATTGAGTTCATAAGTCACACATGAGAAGTAACTTAGCTTGGCGAGACACCTCTTTTTTTCAAGCTTCAAAATCTAGCTCATCAGCTTCTTCCGAAGTTTTAAAACTCCACTGGAGAAACAGTTCACCTAGTTAAATAGATGAAACCATTAACGTCCTTTCGCACCACATGAATGACCTAACCCTGTTCAGTCAATTGACATACCCTTCCACACTGGCAGTATGTGACCTCAGATGACTCAAATAATCATCCATCAGCCACCTTTGTGCAGCTTCTTGGCATTTTTTCCCCCTCCTAAGAACAACAGGAGTAACAAAAATGATGGTGAGATATTCCTTTGTGCCCTGCTAGACAGATATTCTGTAGGCTGATTCATATAACCCTTATTTATTTTCAACCCAAGAGTAAAAATCAAGGAAGTCATAGAAATGGAATTTTGGGGGCTTCTCTAGGCTATTGTCCATTTCATGGACATAGGGAAGGACAACTAACCCACTGATAGCTAGTTCACACAATAGGGGACAGAGGCTCGTTGACCATGAGCGTTCGTTTAGCTCCTGATAGACCAGGTCAATTTTGGGCTAAATTTAACTCCTGTGGGATAACTGACTGGGTCAATTATCTCAGTTTTTTGAGACCCCGTTTGGTGTAGTGATTAAGGTGCTAGCCTAGAAACCAGGAGACTGTGAGTTCTAGTCCCACCGTAGGCATGAAAGCCGGCTGGGTGACTTTGGGCCAGTCCCTCTCTCTCAGCCTAACTCACCTCACAGGGTTGTTGTTGTGGGGAAAATAGGAAGAGGAAGGAGTATTAGGTATGTTCACCGCCTTGAGTTATTTATAAAAATAATACAGGTGGGATTAAAAAAAAAAACCATCAGTTTTAGAATTTTCATGACAGGCTTACTTCTCCAGACTTGACCAAATGAAATGTGCCATGCAAACTCTTTTTTTCCTGCTAAGACCAAAAGGATGTTTTAGCATGTAGTGTTTGAGCCGAGAATGGAAAATGAGTAATTTGAATCTGTTTATAAGTCTGAAAGGTGAGAATAAGGTCAGTTTCGCTTAAAAGGCCAAATGAAATTCTCATCCAATGTTAAGTTGCACCCAGACCTCTGTGTCTGTTCACACAACAGTTGGGCATTTATGTGTTGTTGGTTGATGAATGTCTTACTGTTTTCTAGTACTGTGAGGCAAATTCTGGGCGGCAAGAATCAGCAAGCAATATTTTTTTCCTTGAAATTTCTTAAGCAGCCCCCACTGCCTGTCACACAGCATTTCGATCACACATCTCATGCTAACTGTGATTCCTGTGTTCCATTAATAACTGTCTGGCGCACATCAACGATGAACCCGTGTAGAATGAAATAACTTGATTGAGATATGTGTGGGTTGGCTTCAGTTATTCAGTTATTTTGTTCTGGCTGTTGGTTGTGTTTTGTTTTTATGCTTCCAACCAGTTGTAAAAATGAGCTGGGCAGCCCTATAAATCAGTCAGATAATCAATCTATAGCATGCAGAAAACAAAACTATCTTCACAGCAGTTTCAAGTCTATCTCACTGGAAAGGGTTTGCTTCTATCACCTAACAATGATAGAAGTACTGCAGTCCTGACCCGATCCCAGAGCAGCACAAATGTTGCCTGTGCAGGGTCTCCAAATGTCATCCGATGGCCTCTTGCAACTTTTTTAGAGGGTACAAATTCATACGAAAGATACAAAGATCAGATCGGGGAAGGCTGGGAGACAGAAAAGAAGGGAACTTGAAGCTTTGTGGGCTCTACATTTATGTTAGAGACAGAGCACTTCCACATCATGCCTGAAACCATATTCTGCAGAATTTCCCATCCCTCCATGTTCTTTAATTTTTGGCAGATCTGCAATTTGTTCCAGTTTTCTACACAAGCATGAAAAGTGATTTAGGATCCCACATTCTTTGATGGATGGACCAAACGCTTCCTTGTTAATTCTGTTGGGCCGGTTTCAACCATGAGCCTGCAGCTGTATGGCCTTAATCAATAAAGAATGTTCTTGTATGGTATTCTCATGTGGTGTTTGATTTCTGGACCCTGCAGGACATAAAAACCTTGCAATGTAAATTCCTCTTCTAACCCAGAAAATCTATTCTTTGCACATAGAAAAAAGGTTGCCTATTAAGCATCAGAAGAGAATGGTGCAAGAAAGAGCTGGCCCTCGTGATGCGTCTAAAATAGCCCAGAGAACAGCACTAGAAAAGTCAACAATTTCACAGCCTTTTCCACCATCCTCAGGAGGCCCTAAAGGATGAAGATAGGTGGGAAGGAGAGAAAGGAGCTACCAAAAAAGCTGTATATATTTGACACCCTACCCATTAAAACCAAAGGCTGCTGTGTGAACTCTCATATCTTTAGTTTGGCTTCATCTCTGCACACTGAGAGCTCTCCGCCTATGATTAACCTGAGCAAGCAAATGCATCTAGTTCCCAGGATTAAACCCGTGAAGGCCTTCCTTCCACCTTCTCTTCTTCAAAATTGGCAAGTGCTCTAACTCCTCTCGATTAGAAAACAGTAGAGTGGAAAATTGCAGGAGATGGCTTTCTGTACACTTTTGCTTGTAGCAAAAGAGCTGGAGGCTTGCCTCCATCTATGGCAACTGCCGACCCAGAAGGGAGAGGAAGAGTCAGAATCCCTCCTACAGAGAAGGAAGGAAGGAAGGAAGGAAGGAAGGAAGGAAGGAAGGAAGGAAGGAAGGAAGGAAGGAAGGAAGGAAGGAAGGAAGGAAGGAAGGCAGACATGCACCCTACCTTCTTTCCCTTCTTTTTTCATGCCAAAGTCATTCTATTTTGCTTTCATTGACAGTGACGAGAGAGTAACTATATTCCCCCCATCTTTTTTCCCATAGAATAAATGGCAAACAGAGGAACCTATAATAGAGTTACTAGGAAAGCCTCACCTTTATAATTAGATATTGTTTTTATTGCATCAAACTTTTCTCTGCACCAATGTCCTTTTCATCCTAAATGTACTAAATTAAATATCTGTTCCTTGTAGAATTTGATTAATCTATACTAGATTAAAATCAAATCATGTACAAAATCAATTTCACTTAAAGTACAATAATCTGAGCCCATCAAGGTCCTTTTTCTAATAATAATGAGAAAGGCTTGCCCTCCCCTCCCCCTTTCTTTTATACTTTTTTTTTTTTTTTTTGCTTTCAACATTTTACTCAAAGCTTGATTTTCATAGCCAGTCACAGATTATGACCTTATATATCTTTATCATCTCTTATTACAGAAAATTTGCTAAGGAGCCAAAGGCTAGACAAACTTAGTCATGAATCTCTCTCTAAAGATTTTCAGGTCAAGTCCATTTTTTCCCCCTTTAATTGAGATTGTATAAACCTTGAGGGATTTTTTTTTTTTTTTTGATTTAAGGAAGAACGACAAATATTTAAGCCTTTTTGGGAGGGATTATACTGACATTGGATCATGGGATTATCTCTCACATAAATGTTGGAGAATTTGGACTGGTTTGTCCTCTTGTCAGAAAATAAATCAGGCAGAAAAAAAAAAAAGAGGTTCTTACAAATGTTAATCACATATTCAATCATTTCTTACACTAGGCAGAGAGGAAAGTAGGAACCATCCGATGGGAAATGAGAGGAAAAAGAAGCGGGTATGACCGTTATTATGAGTTTAGGATGGGGTTTTCAAACTTTGTAGTACCACCCCACAAAAAACAATACATTAATTTGTGCATTACCTCCCCATGAATAAAACTAATAGTTTCATTGGATAAGGGTTGGGCAAGAAATAAATATCCCACTTTTAATGACTACATTTTAATCTCTATATCACAGTAGGTTTCAAATTTTGTAAACTCACAATCATCTGCCATGGGCTTGTGCAAGCAGAATGAGGAACAAAGCTCAGAGCAAGTTTTTAGTGGGAGATCTGTCAAAACTTACTCTGTTTTGCATGGGAAAGTCTGCAGAATAGGGAGTCAACCCCAGAGTGAGGTTTAATGGCATTTGCTACTTCATCTGATTGGGCTTTTTTTTTTTTTAAATGTAATTCCTTTCTAAGATGCTCACAACCCCATGGGGCATCCCAACCCACAGCTTGAGGACCTCTGAGTTTGGGTTGATTTGGTGAGAGTGAGACAGCAATAGTTATGCTTCACGTAAAATACTACCTAATGGATGACCTATCAAAACATATCCAGGAAGAAGGCAAACCCATTTATGACTCACTGCCCAGCAAGGGAACAGATGCATCTACGAAACTCATTTTAAAAAGGACTTTACCTTATTAGACCATTTAAAAAAGAAAGTTCCTTGATGGCCTTGCCTTCATTGTCCAAGATTCCTCTTCAAGAGTGTTGTGGGGCCATCGTTTGAAATCATTTTGAGTGGGTCTATAATTATGACTGCAATAAATTGAATTTGAATTCAGAAAGCAGCAGTCAAGAGCAGAGACAGAGTTGTGAGATGGTTGGAGATGACAGCTTTGGGGTCCTTCTCCCTCTTTTTGGGGAAAGGATGCAGGATTCATGGATTTGCTACCAAAGTGGATGAATATGTTTAGAATAAAATGACACCAGGTGAATGCTTCAAAGGCCAAACTCTGACTTTTGAAATGTTTACCCAAGATCTTTCAAACTGCTTTTCCCAAGGTTCCTTGCATGTCCAATGGAAATAAATATTGCAGTTGTCTAAAATCAGCACGAGGCATAAAATCAAGAGTCCTTTTTAGGATTCCTCTTCAGAACATTTAAGTCAGTAGCTGAATTGCTTCCCAATTGCTGATTTTATAAAGTAAACGTGACCAGCTTTTTTAAAACTGAAATTTTAAAATGAACAGAACATGAGTTTAAGCACTTTCATTTGGGCATGTGTCTGTCAATTCTAATTGTGATGGTAACTTTATTTATTTATACATACATCACATTTATATAGCTGCCCGTCTCACACAGAGTGATTTTCTCAGCATCGTTGTACATTTCTAAGACACAAAGGGCTGCATAGGATGAAGAGTTAATCCAGCAAACCTCTCCTGCATGTTTTAGCTGCCCCCTGCCCCCAATTTCCTTCCCACCCTGTGCTTAGTGAGAAAACCCAACTCCTGTTAAAACACAAAACCTTCTCAATCATTCCAATCTAATCAAGAGAAAATCCCAGCTTTATATTTACAGAGAGGTGTCCAGTTTACTCTGTATTCTGTGTTTTCCTTTCCACATTTCATTTCATGAGGTCAATAAAACATTGTGGCAAAGAAATATTCTGCCTGTTTACCTGACGGTGCTATGTGTGAATGTCAGAGGGGAGTGGACTGTGGTTCAGAAACAGAAGTTTATGCCAGGTTATAGATATCACCACCGCAGTGACAAAGGATTTTGCAACATCAGACACAAACTCTACTTTCGTAGAACAAACGACCAACTGTCTCTGTTTTACAGAGTATTTGCAAACCATCAGCATCCCTCTCTCTTCTCTCACATCTCTCTCTTCTTGCATCCATATTCTTTCACAGAGTCTTACCAGGTTCAGACCACAGAGCACATAAGACAGACTAAGTTGCTTTGTGAATCCATTTATGTGGTCTCAGCTTGATACTTCCAAGTGGGGAGTATAATGCCTTGGTTGGCCTCTGATCTTATCTTCTTAGAGCTGCCCAAGATTAAAGAACAATTGAAATTCATGCCAGTCAAAGATAGAAAAGAAAAGCTGATCTTGGAAGAAGCTGAATTAAATTTATTCAGGCAGGGGTGGGTGGGTTGCATTCTGTTAGAAAGAAATCCTAGGTGTCATTGATCCAAAGCTCTTATGTGATTGAAATTAATCAAGTGTGACTGATCTTTCCTGACCTCAATCATCAGACCATATTAAATAATGGTAATAATGCAAAAAAGGGAAGGGAAGGGAAGGGAAGGGAAGGGAAGGGAAGGGAAGGGAAGGGAAGGGAAGGGAAGGGAAGGGAAGGGAAGAAAAAATTGGGGGGGGGTTAAATCCATATTAGCACGCTGCACTGGAAATACCAGAATTTTTCAAACAATAGCAAGTTCATTCATTTATTAGCATCTTTATCGTACTGTTCCTCTGAGTAACTCATAGTAGCCTGTGCTTTACGGTGACCCAATTTAAGTTGAGAATAGTTTCACACATTGTAGCTGAAGTACAAACAGATCATACTTTTGATTCTCTGCAATCCTTAAAGCCAACTTTGTGTGTATTTTTAGCTTACACACACACACACAGCTAGCTTCATAAACAATTGGACAAGCATCTTGTTCAACCTTCCATTCCTCATTTGGATCCCAAGCAGAATATCAATTCCAGTTACTCAAACTAGGCTTTAAGAGGAACCATTTGTGGTGAAGCAGGAGACAGCCTGTCTCCACTAGATACCCAAGTGGCCAAACTCTAGTCTCCACCAAGCTCATATAGCCTGTTCTCATGTCACACACCAGGTCAGTCCTGTCAGCACGCAGAACAAAGCAAGATCAGAGAGGGGAAGCAATCCCAACATTTCACTCCTAAGGGAAAGAGACGCATAGGAGCCCCAGGTTGTACATTAAAAACAAAAAACAAAAATACAAAAAAAAAAGTAAAAGAAATACTGTGCCTCTCATTATCACTGTATTATCTAATAATCAAAGGCCTCCTAAGAAAAGTGCTTCTCCAAAAGATGCTAGGATTTGACTCTGAGCTTCCCACATCCAAACTACTTCTCAATATTTGTGATTGCAAATGTATTTGTGGCAAGAATATACACTCATATTGACTTAAGGACAGGCCATTCTCATTATTCGCAGCAAGCTTCATGCCTTATGACAATTGCACACAGCATACATTATGCACTTGCACTAGGAGACCCCCATATACTGACATTCAACTCCTGTTCAGTCAGAGATAGAGGAGGAGTTTCAGCAAGCCATGTGGAGACCTTCCTTCATCTTATGTGCTGCTGCTATAACCAGAACCTATACTTCATAGTTTACTCCTAGATTACAGAATGCTGTTTAGACCAGAGAAGGATTGACATAGAATTTCATCTTGAAAAGAATGAAGCAATAGACTTGAAATTCTTTCTAATCCATTCATGCAATAAAATATCTGTACAGATCCATTAATTCCACTGAACTCAATTTTGTATTCCCTAAAAAAGCTGAGTTGTTTCTCATTCTAAGCTGAAAGACAGATTTATCAAGCTCCCAAACTCAACTGAGCCTGCAATCCTCAACATGCTTTCAAAGAGGGAAGCTCCACTGCTCACACGTAGACACGATGGAGAGAAAGTGTGTAGTTGATATTCTTTCTCAATGTGAATTTCAAGGCTGGCTTGATTATTCAGTGTTACACTGGACACTAAATGTGTGTTCTGACACAACTAAAAAGTATTGTGACTTGCAATATCGGGTAACACATAGGCACAAACTGACACAGAAACCCTGGTATAAGCTTGATGAGCACAAAATCAGTTGGATCTAATTTTGTGTTCATTGAGTTATTAACATAACTCAAGGTATGAAGAATAGTAAGGTTACTGGAATTAATAGTGGCACACTTCTAGCTTTGCCCCTTCTAGGAATGTCAGCCCAATGTGTTTCATTCTAGTGGATAAAGCAAGTTTCATTTGTACTATATTTTAAAATTTGAACAAAGGTCTCAGCATTTTTTGTGGCCCAACTGCTTGAACAAATGCATTATGAATGCTTAAATCCCAACGCCCAACTCTTTCACCTCTCACAAAAGGAAGGAAAACATGGCAATAGAATGTGTAACACATTTAACTAACTCAAAGATGAAGCTCCATTGTTAAGGCTAATTGTAAATATTTGCTCCCAGAGAAAGAAAGGGGCAACTGCTGCCACAATGTCTACACCCTGGAATTCATATAAACAGGTTAATGAGTTTTCTGCTTCTTGTAACTGCTGCTAAAGTTAATCTGACCACTTCCTTCCCAAGAAGAAAATCAAGTATCTTTGAGCTAGATCATCAAAGAGAAAAACCAAATTTTCTTGCCAGAAATACGCCAGTACAGTATTTCAAACATGTATGATTTCATTCCATTTAAAAAGAGGCTCATCCTGTAGGAAAAACCTTGCGGTAACTGTTTGGAACCCTTCTGTTCATTCACACAGTGTCCATATTTAGCCGAGCACATGTGTGAATTCAACCAGTATGGTGTCTACAGAAATACACTTCAGCTCCCAAAGGGCAAGGGATGCCAAGGGTGGGGGGTAACCAGGCCATACATCCTGATTTGCTGGGACAGTCCTAGCTTGGTTCCTGGCAGCCTGTCCTGGCTAGGAGCAGCAATGGCACATACAGCTTCTGTGCAATTTGCCAGTAAAAGTAGGTCCACCACTGCACTAGAGATCTCTGACTCCTTGCCCTCAGCTAGCATGCCGCCAGATTTCAGAAGGCCAGAGAAGGTAACCCTAACTTGAGTCCTTAAGGTAGGCCAAGTAGCAGCAGTGCAGGTAGAAGAACAACAGAGGAATTGTAGCCCAACTTAACTTCCTTTCCTTTGTTTTGCTTCCATTTTGGGAATCCAAGTTACTTAAAAATGTAAATGTATATGTATTCATGGGCCACATTTTAGTCTTGGAAGTGGGGTCACTGGGCACTGGGGCTTTCACATCTGGGCTGCAAGTTTCCAGGAGGAAAAATGATGGAAGCCAAAGGTGGTTATTTTCAATATCTCTTGCTACCATCTAGTGCTGGGCTGGATTTTTGCATCTGGATCTTGTAGCTTTCGTTTATACCCACCAACAAGAAGTATCTCTGGACTTCCTGTCCACTTGGTGAGGAGAAGAAAGAAGAAGAAAAATCTTCCTATAGGAAGAAGGCTACCATGGGAACCTACAAATATCTGTCTCCCAATCAGGGGGAAAACCCCAAGACAAAGAGATGATCCAAGAACTCACTACCTCAGCTCCTGATGCCTCTAGAGCAGTGTTGTCCAAACTTGGCCACTTTAAGATGAGTGGACTTCAACTCCCAGAATTCCCCAGCCAGCCATGCTGGCTGGGGAATTCTGGGAGTTGAAGTCCACTCATCTTAAAGTGGCCAAGTTTGGACAACACTGCTCTAGAGGGTATCCTTCTGAACAGCATCTCCCACACATCTGAATCTGGCAGATCTCTGAAACCATTCCTCTGGCCAGTTATTAAATGCATGCAATGTTTTGGAAAGGAGAGAGAAAGCTGCACAAATGTGAAATTGACATATATACTGGCACATTTACTGAAACAGATCTCCTCTTTCAGGCACTTTCCAGACTACCTTCTGATCTGGTAGCAACTGTTACTTTACTGAAAGCAGCCCTCTCCACCTAGAGAGCCTTCCAGATGTGAGGACTTGAACTTCCAGAATTGTCCACGTCATTTGGGTGAAGAACGATGATATCAGTAAGGCCATATAGGACAGACAAACTGATACAAGTTGGGCTGAAGCACCCCAGGCCATTTGTAGGAAATTAATGGTATGTTGCAACTGTTCTCAGTCAGACGGCATTTCTTTCCTTCCAAAGCTAATTAAAAGCAGATTAAAATATTGAAGTGGTAACATCTCTTTTTTTGCTGCTTTTGCCCCTTTAGTTTTAAAAAATACACAATGTATAAGTGACGGTGAGGCTTTTGTTTTTGGATATAGGTGTTTTTTGTTTTTTGGTTTTTTGGGCTTGTTTCTTGATGTAAAATCTTCTTCCAAAGCACTGAAAACCACTCGCTCCCATCAAATGCATCAGAACCTTTGTTGAATGGCATTTTATATACTAGGCTGAACATTCATTTATATGCACGCAATTAGAGTTTAGTGAACAATTTCTATCATTGTACTTGCTCCACAGTCCTGATTTTCTGCACATTACACCTTTGCAAAAGAGAAATAAGCTGCAGCGATCAGCAATGGTTCCTTGGCAAAACCCTACCTACAAGACCGTCATTCGTCCAAGAGGTCTCTATACCTGCAGAAGCAATGGTCATTGCGAAGTCACAATATTAAACTGTCAACATGTTCTACTCAGAAACACTCGATATGAAATTCAGAGTCAGAGCTTACTGTGACTTTGAAACACTATATATGAAATTCAGTGTCACAGCTACTGAGACCCATCCCTCTGGGGCTGCCCAAGGATATAGTGGTCACCAGTGACATGGCTAAGACGAGGATCTTTGAAATACGGTACCTTGTCTCCTCATAGGCATATTTGGGTAAAGAGCAATGATGTGAGTAAGGCCACATAAAACAATGATATGGTAAGGCCATATCTTTAAAGTTTTGCAATGCATTTTGATCATTGCAACCATCTGTGGTTAATTTTCCAATCCTTTGTTAGCTTGTTGAACATTGAGTAGTTGTCTCCTTAGTGATCGTGCAGAGTTTCTTCCATACTCAGCACTCCATTTGGAAGGCACTTCATCCTGATCACGGGTAGCTAAATTGATTTTAATTGTTAGAACTGCATTTTCAAAGTCCTGCTAATCATTTCTTGGACTGTGTTCTTTTTACATTTAAGTTGACAAAGCAAAAACAAAGAAAAAAAAGAGGTTTATTTGCAGAAAGAATGCTATTCCTTATTGTTCTTTTCTCATTTAAAACAGTAGCTTCTAATGCTGTTTGCAGTTTCTCATAGAGAGGGCAAAATAGGAAGATAGTTCAAATTGCCTGAAATCTGTAGCTTTGTGGTTTAGGACTATCCTGCAGATTCTTTAGTTTTCAACAACATGGAGAAAGGAAGAACAGAATATTGTCTACATGTCGTTAATTCCATATACTGTGACTGCTTTGCAAAAAGAGATGCATACTTAATAGAAGCATGTTATCACATACTAGACAAATAATTAGATGACTCCTAACAGTTGTGTTTTCCTCCTGGTAGTTTCATGGATACACCCATCGAGGGGCATTTGCAACAATATTGACAAGTTTTGCATTTTTTTTTTCTTTCTGGATGGGAAGTTCAAAAGACAAACTATCTTAAAACACAGGTATTTTCTGGTGGTTTCGCATCCACGCATTAATGAGCTTTGACCCTGCTTAGCTTCTGAGATTACCCAAGGGACCACCATCTGATATGGACTTTATCAATGTGCTAAATGTAATTTAATGTACTTCCTGCAGTCAGTGAAACCATCCAGTCAGCATTACAATGTCTCTATCTCTCACTGAGACCATGTCATACTACTTCCTACATCGGTCTGGAGGCCATAGTCATTTGCACACCAAGTGTGGGAAATTTACAAAGAGGACAGAGGGGCACCCTTCAGCGTAGCCCTCTTCCACCAGAGATACGATCTGGTCACCCTCCATTATCTTTCATAACAACTTTTCTTTTTAGGCACAGTGTTTTTAATGAAGAAAAGCGCTCAGCTTACATTCCCTTTCACAGCCTTTTTCATATTCTTTTGTTTAGACCTTATGGCAGAATGGCTGGCTAAAATAAATTGGGTTGCTCAGATTTTCTTGCCCCACCTGCACTTTATTGTATTTTTCTTTTTAATATTGGTAGTGTTGAATCAATTTTATCTTATTTTGCATGCTTCTTGGGAAAATGTTGTATTTGGAAAGAGGGCAATATGTCTGAAATTATAAGTATATTTTTGTATGCCCTGGCAATGCATTCCCGGTACAGCTTTTTGCAAAGATGGAAACGAGGCTTCGATAATGCAGATGTAACTTTCTCATCATCATCGCCATCATCCTCAAACTAGGCTCCCCTCTATATTTAGTTCTCCATTTAATCTTAAAACACAGTTCTAAATAACATAATCTGAGCTGAATCATCCTTATGTATCACCTACTATATAATAACCCATGTTGTAGCCTGTGCCCAGTCATCCTTTAAGCTATTATATCCTGAGAACTCTTATTTGGGATCTTTACTGTCAGTGACAGATATGCAGTTTTCAGAACGGAAATGGAAAAATTGAAATGTTTATAGTATTCTTCTTCTTATACATGCAGCTTTATGCACAACCCTAGAAAGGGATTCCATTTTATATCAATCTGTGTTGGGGGTTAAGTATTTCAACAGATATTTCCAATTTCCTGGAAGCTATATTACTTTTCAAACTACCCCTCCCCCAATCTTTGGAATTCAATTCAAAAGACCCCAAAATCATCAATACTGACACTCGAACAAACACACATACACACAGATGTCATTCGAATTACCCGTCAGTGTAGTTATCTCTTTGCATGTTCTTGCAAAAGGGCTAAAAAGAAACATTTCCTAGTTGGTTCTGTTTCTCTGCAACTCTGTGGTCACTTAAACTGAGAACGACAGGCAAAATCACTTGTGTTTTTTATTCCATACAAATTCTTCTTCCAAACAGAGGCCACAACATTTGAGAAGGGGCTGAGGGCAAATCAGAAAATGGCTGCTGCTGGGAAACTTTTGCTTAGTCACAAAATGGTGGTTACAGTAAATAGAACCAGTTTCCAAACATCCGTTTAGCAGCAGGCAGATGGAGTCAGATCCAACCAATTTACTTCTCGCCTTTGAACAAAAATACTTCCAAACCATGGAGCTTGCCATTTTAATGTTCTAAGAATACCTACAATGCCCATGTGCTAAAATAATATTTGGACATTATTACAGGAAATACTAATGCCGGTGATGAGCCATGTTGGTGATAAAGCTTTGCTTTGAAGAATGCCAGCTTCCCATCATCACTGTGCTTTATTAATTATTTTTAACCAGGTAGCAGAAGAAAGAAATAATTTCATAAATGCACCTCTGCTTGTGGAAACCACACCAGGAGCCCCAGAATTACTCTGTGTCTGCTCTTGTCAGCACAATAAAGCATGAGCTGTGTTCCTTCCCTCCCTGTGATAGTCTATGGAAAAAAACACTGTGTGTATTGCTACGCCAGATGTTGGCTTAATAAAAGATATCAATTTGCCTAGTTTGTATCTCATTCTCTGAAACCAATATAGCAACAATAATCAACCCCTAACTGTCTTTCATAGGTCATCTGTTTAATCCTCATTCAATTCAGATGCCATTATGCTGGATCAGTGTCAGAAGTAACAGAAGGTTTTGACTTTAAATATGATTTCTGTCTCCAAATTGCAAATCTCCAATTTAGTTAGCTGCTGCCAGCCAGGGCACTGTCAGATCAACATCCCATTCCTTTGTTCTTCAGAGGATAAGCCTAATGGTCTAATCTGTTCACGGGAATTCAAATGGCTGAGAATGAAACTCATTTTCTTTGAAGAAATACAGGGAAAGAATACAGCTCACCAAGCAGTTTTCCAATATGTCTAACTGAAATAAACTACTTTCAGTAGCTCTCGTACAGAATAACTACTTCTCTGTTTGAATTTGGAGGACGCTGCTATTCTTCTAAATCCACTTCATTCCATCTGATCTGTCGTTCTAGTCATATTTTTATTTGCCTTGGTTTTATTGTAATTTCTTTGTTTTGATTGTTGTGATCTGCCCAAATTTGTTGGGAGTTAGGTGGCATCAAAGTTTAATAAATCATCGTCGTCGTCGTCGTCGACATCATCCCCCTCAAATGAGCGTGCATGGGATATCAATCTGTATGTTACTTCTGAACGTATGGATCTAAGAACAGGACATAAACTTCATCCTGAGCAAGGATTTGATATGGGTAAAAATAACCCCTGACCTTCTGATGATCTCTTACCCAAAGGTCTCCAAATGTCCCAGCAGCAAAAGTGGTTTACCATCAACAGCTACAACAATAATAATTTATTCACATTTATTATAGCCTCCCAACTCCAACACTTTGGTTGCTGGGACATTTACTAACAAGCTGATATTAACCGATGCCGCCGGAATTCCCATCAGCCTCAGCCAGGACAGGCAATTTAGTCCAACCCATTTGGACAGCCTTGCGTAGGAGAACATCAAAAAGACAGTTGTTTTCATCCATAATTCACCAAAGAGATCTTATCCATGTCATCCTGTGAAATTAAAGGGAACTGCTATAGACCTTTATCATGGTAGAGTTAACAATTTCAAATGCTTACTAGCAACTGTTAGCCTCTGATTAAAGGAAGAATCTTGAGAAGAGGCCATAAGAATGATTCACTCTAAAGTGAAGTAGATCTCTCACTTAAATGGATATGGCACTATATGCACAGTAGCCCTTAGCAACAGGTGGAAATTAACTACAGTAATTGTTTTTCCCTTTTTCTCTGTGTAACAAAGGTCTTATAAAAGAGCCAGTATGAGAAGAGAATGCAATTGAACTAGAGCACTGCATCGCCCTGAAAAGTCATCCTAGCTGGAACTCTGGAAGCTGAGGTTCCAATACACCTTGAGAGGGATGTAAGGGGAACTGCAACCAAGGAGGTATGCATTTGAAGAATTACTGCTATTACAACATTTCCATATTTGGAAAAGCAGAACTTTCTCCCCTGCGGTTTTTTGTCTCATCTGCACGATTGGAACACAAATACTTCAAATAATATCTGTGGTTTTTGACATACTAGCTTCTCTCTCTCTCTCTCTCTCTCTCTCTCTCTCTCTTCTTCCCAAATTGCACATTACATATAGGCATATTATAGAAATTCAGACTTACAGCTCAAGGAATTGTCACTGTAAAGAAGGGGGGAAAAGAAGGTGTGGAGAAATGAAAGAGACACTATATTGCGAGTCACACTTTCCCCCACCTCCAAGAAACTCCTGGAGTCAGCACTGTCTATAGCTTTGGAATTGCTCTGCGGATAATGAAAGAAGTCTTTCTCTGATTCTCTGTCTCTCTTTGTGTAGATTTTTCCACTTCACTGAAGTTTGTGGACTTAGATCTGGGGCAAAAAGCACTGAGAAAATGTCCTTGTAGTTGAACATTATGAGGTCTCCCTTCCCCCCCAGGATTCCTTAAGGTATGCAGGATTCCCCCCAGCCCACATCCCTCTACTACTTCCCCTGCAGTATACTTCTCTAGAAAGTCCCCTGACCTTCAGGAAGAGTATTTGGGGAGTCTGGTAGAGGGTTGTAGGAGAGGAGCACTGAGAAAGCTTCTATTGTGTGAATAACACACCATCTTGCTCCTCTGGATCCAAATCTTTCATTTCTGAGCATTCAGCCACCACATGCCTCTTATTATTTAAAAAGGTCATCAGCATTAAGGGGATTGCAAAACTCAGTGTTAATCAATAAGCCTTCTAAAGTTCTTGATGCATATTGACTGTAAACCCCATACCATAAATATAATTTTTAAAAGCCCATTTTCATTGTTACACAAGTGAAGTGCCTGCTACCTTTCTGATTGCTAGCAAAAAACTAATAAACATACTCCAGGTCAAGGATAAGAAACAGAAGGAAGTCTTTCCTTCTCTTCTCAGTCAACTACTCAAAGCAGAATATATAAAACACTCCAGAAATATGGAATATTTGCTTCAGATAAGCACCTTCGCTTGTCCTTCAGAAACAATACACACTTGAGCTGCATTGATAAGCTTACTCAGGACATGGATGAGAGGAGAAGTCATCTCACAGCACTTCTACACTACCTCTGCTTCTGTTCCCCAGTTCTTCAAAAGCAAATTGAAGATGATCTGCAATTGTCTTCCATCCTTGCAAATGAGCCATGCTGAAAACGAGGAATAAAATCACTGTCCTGCCCTAAGCATCCATAATCTTGCAGCAGAGCAACACCAACAAGAAAATCTTCCCCTCTACTCCATGGTAAGCAGAGTCAAAATAAAATAATATGCAGACACAAATACACATGTTCATCTGTCCCTTTACTTTGCACTGTATTCATTTATCTCACTGTCTTCCAAAAAAAACCAACAACCTGAAAAGCCCTCCAAGTGATTTCCTCTTAAAGACCTGCTATGACCCTTGAAGCCCGCAAGCCAAGAAGCTGCATTTTGGCAAACTGGGAAATGGCCCACCCACAAGCTTCAGCGGAGTCAGAAGGAGCTGAGCTAGGAATAGGTACTGTACATGAGAGCATCCTGGGATGGGGCTGATCCTGGAGTGGCCCAAACACAGTTTCTGGAAGTCCAAAGCAACTGGAAATCAGAATGCTTCCAAGAAGCGCTAGGCAGTGACTGTAACTCATCAGCCCCACATTAAGGAAGAAAGAGCCCACAGCCTTTTCAGTTGCTTGTGCCCCCTCCTCATCTGTAAACAAAACCAAAAGCCCCTCCACTAACCTTCTCATGGCCAAGAGCTCCTTCTCACCCACCCATAAAAGAGCTCCAACCTTCTCCTGAATGTGGTGGTTCCAACACAGCTCAGCTTTCACACTATGAATCTTTCCTCTTAAAGAAAAGTGTTCCCGCTACCCAAAAATTTTGCTGAGATACTGCCTTGGCTGAATTAGGACGAAGAGTCTGATTACTGTTGTGCAAGTGATGCTAAAGCCAGAATATAATAGCGGTGGATTTTTGCACGCATTAATACAAAGGATTGAAAGCCTGATGTTTTCAGCCAGTGGAAAAATATCCTAGGAAACAAAGGTTTGGTCTCATAGTGCATGTAAAAGCAACAGGCTAACCCAATTATACAGCTGAATCCCAACTGGGGGCTGGTTTGAAGGGAAGAGCAAAATGGACAATATGCTATATTTGGTGCAAATACTACAATAATAGATAAATTTACTCAGCTTACTTCTCACATTAGATGATGCTTCAAAGTAGTTTCAAAGCTGTAGAGACAGAAGTTAGAAGTGGGAGGGGGGGTAACATTTTCAACCTCCATTCCCAGAGCAAACTGCTTTCACCTTATGATTTAAGAGCCTACATTTAATTTTCTTTTAGCCTTTAGTGGTGAAGCCCTTTCTTGTGGGAATCAATTTACTCACTCTCCCTCCTCTCTCCATTCTTCTTAGCAACAACTTTTTGATGCCTCAGGAAAACTTCAGCTTGGAACAGCAATGCTTTTGTGGGACAGGGGGAAAAAAATTCCCTAAACTGAAGTTATTTCATATTGCAAGATGGGGATTTAAGAACGTTCCCCCAGGCAGTGATTTTTTTTCCCCTCCTAACCATGTAGTATTCTGAGCTCAGTTCTTATAACAGCAAAATCCCACATTAATTCTTTGTCTGGCATGCTAAAAAATAAAAAAGGAGGAAAATTAAAACCTGGTAATGTTAAAATAATAATAATCTAGAAGTAACCATTTATTAAACTTGTATATCCCTGACTCTCAATGACTCTGGGTGGCTAAATAATAAATAGTCCGATGCAGAATCTAGTGAATCTGAAGAAATACAAAATCCTGAAATAAATTAAGAAAAGGCGTTCATGGCCAAGCTACCAGAATTCTAATAAAATGATGAAAAATTCTCTGTGGGATTCAATACCTCGAAGGTACCATCACATCCAGAGTGGAGCCCAATCTGAGAAAAAAAGTTTGTAAATTCCTGCTCAGATTAAAAGAAATTTCTGCAGCAGGCTACTCTCAACAGAAGGTAGGTCAAGGCAATTTTTTGGCTTCTTTTTACCGTAGAAGTGATACAGATGATGAACTTAACATGAGTGCAGAGTCAAAGATTTATCAGGCTAAAGCATGGAATTATTTACCTCTTCCACTGTTCCCACACACCACTGGCTATTGTTAGCATTTTGAAAGCAAAGATACAGTAGTATTCACAGAAACTGGCACAGTTGCTACAGTGTTATGGAAAGTTTACACATTTGACCACTGATCGTAAATGTGACTTTGTATATGAGAAATAAACAAATCTGGAAAATTAGGGGCATAATATTCACTCTGATTCTATGTCTGGACTTCTTAGATAATACAGTTATTAAATTATTGTGAAGACACCAACATTGGAGTGTCTCATAATACTTCCTCCCACACCTGCCTGGGTATCACTCTAAATTTTACTCCCACATTTATTACCAAAGTTACTCTTTTCCTTCATCTTGCTTCTACAGCTTTACCTACAGTTTTAACCTTGGTCTTCACCATTCCAAATCCCCCCACAATATGAATGGCTTAACAATTTCAGCATCACAAACATACTGAGATTCCCAATTAAGTGAATGCTTCAATCTATTGAGTAAAGAGAGAATCAAGATTAACTCTTACTAATTACATGGATCCATCCATGATTGCAATATAGAAATGGGTTGCTATTGCCTTCTTCCAGGACATCTGTCTTTTTTTTTTTTTTTCCTGATTTTCCATTTTTTTTTTTCCAAATGGAATTTCCTATACATTATTGTCAGTATGCATAAAATCCACATGTTATTAGATGGCAAATAAATCTACAAAAATCCAGATGTTATTAGATGGCAATAGGGAATTAAGAGTTTTTGACATTCCTTGGTGCTAGCTAGTGGCTGTCTGGATTGCTGCAAACCAAATCTGGTAGGGCTGATGAACCAAATCTTTGGTTTTATCTTCAGAAAAGAAGCAAGAGCCATGTAGGATAAATGTGGCTCTTTGCAGAAGGACCTGAAAATTCAGAAATGCACTGTTCACAGACAGACTGGGGTCTTCCACATACATTCCTTTATTCACATAGCTCGAGCCATGAAAATTCTCGTGGCACCTGCTCCGCCCCTTTGGTGTGATCCGCATTCACAAGCAGAAGTTGGTCTTGGAAAACAAGGTCATTTGCAGATACCATGAGTGGTCTCTAATGTTGGTTTGCCATGGGTACTTTCTGTTTACAATAAAGCTGGCATCTGATACAGAGAGGCAGAAAGCAAAATGCCTGCAAGTAGCTATTAGCTGAAAGAATCACAAAGTTTTAAGCTGAAGATTCATCTGATAGGGAAAAAAAGAGGAAGCTTTAATCTACTGTGAAAAAAGCGAGATGTTTGGATCAGTGCACAAGCACAAATTCTAACACATATATAGCACTGATAGAATAAAATGGCGCAAGCAGTGAGATTCCGCAGTGAGAGGTCCTGTTGAGGCCTATCTTTTTTTGCTGAGAAATCCCTACTGTGAAAGAAAGACGATTCTTCAATATCTTTTCTTCTCTCTGGAGAACAGTTTATACGTTTGCAGCACCGGAAGGGGTCCTGGTAAACTCCTATAGATAAAACTCTTTCTCTGCAAGAATTTGGCAGAGCAACTCTCAAGTGCTCTCAGCTGCCTGCTTTACCAGCTGGAACCCCTAAGAACAACCACAGGGCTATTATATCTGGCAGCAAAAAGGCAGAACTTCCTGCTTCTCTTTGCCACTGCCTAGTGGCCATCTGGAGTTCTGCAGCCCAGATCTGGATGTCCTATGCAACGGGCACACAGAAGCTTCTCTGCCACATAATGCCTGGTGGAATTGGGCAGCATATAAATCTTGTAGAATAAGTAAAGAAATTTAGAAGGCCACGTGAGAATTGATCCTATGGATCATCTAAACATGATATATTGCTTAATAAGGAAGATCCTGGGGTCCAGAGTTTTGGTTTTCTTTGTTCAGTGAACCTCTACTAAATCATTAGCCATGAATGGGAGCTTAATTCTCTCATTATTGTTCTTCCTGCGTCAGGGAAGCAATATATGTCTGAAGGTCGGGATACACTCAGAAAAAATTAGAGAATTAGTGCATGGTGAGAAAGCTCAGTTGGTGCAGCCAACAGAAGAAAAGCATGATTCTTTTCTTGCATCCCAGCGTAGCCACCCGAGCAGGTTTCTCGGCCTGTTAGACACCCATATCAAAGCAGACAAAGGAAAAGACAAGAGCAAAAAGAAAAAAAGAAAATAATAATAATAATAAACAGGTGAAGTCAAGCTTTGCTACCAATTCTTTCTCAGCAGGACCATGAAACTCCTGCATGCAAAATTCTTGTTAGTCAAGGAAGTAAGCCTTTTTGCTGTTTCCAACCCAGCAGAATATTGGAAAGAAATTCGTGAAGGAGCCCTGGTCCCTGCCTGTCTGCTTGTCTGTCTATTAGTAGGACAGCTCTTTGTCAGCTGGACATGGTGTGTTAAATTTGGTGTGGCAAGAAAAGACAGCAAAAGAAAATGTCTTTCAGAAATGTGTTCCATGCACCTCTATGGGCCAAGCAGTAGATCAGAGACCCAGAAGGCTGCTGACTCCTTCATTCTAAGCCCTCCTGTCTTTCCCATCACAGTCATGTGGGCCAGCGTGGAGCTATTATTAAACGTTGGAAAGAATTCCTGGAGAAATGCTTGACATGTTTTACCTACAGTACCTTTTCTTTCCCTAATAAGCATGGGAAAATGCAGACAGAGGAGCAAAAGGCAATCATTAATACGTATTACAAGTGCCAAACGACAGACGTTGGAATAGTGGCTGAGGACAACGAAAGGTAGGTGGACCCGATGAAACGTTGTGTTCCCTCCCATAAACCAAATACTCTGTTCTGCTTTGTGATTCATTCACGTTTTTCACTGCAGTCTATGTTCCAGGCTCAAGCTAGGCTGTCTTGGCATAACGTCAATGAATTTCTACAGGGAAGCCACGCAGCACTAACACCCAGGACACATCCCTGCATACTGTGATTTTAATTTTATGATTAGGGAGACTGGACAAATTCCATTCCACAGTGGCTAGGGAGACAGAGACAGAAACAAGGAAAGCAGGAGGGGAAGGATGTACAATGGTGAGGCTTGATTGTGCCAAAAATAGCCTGTGCCTTCCAGGAAACATAAAACACAAAAAACCATAAATGGGATTGAATGTGAAAGTTGGTCAGTGGCAGAAGAAAAATCAAAATGTAAGAAAAACACTTCCACAAGAGCATGTTCCTTGCTGACTAACCTCAGACCACAAAGTTCTCAAGACACAGCCATCAAACTTCTGTTAGGAAAGTTGAAACAAAAGCCCAAAACTTCCAGAATTGAACCATGATGCTCCACACTCTATTCTTCAAATCACATTAATTCTTTCCATTTAAAATGATCCCATCTGTGAAGATTATCACTGGATCAAAATACTGCTCTTATTATTTGTAGTTCAAAAAAAACCAGGAAGAAAGATTTGCCTTTTTTTTTTTTCAGCCGCAATTAAGTAAAATAAGCCACAATACTTATCTAAACATTTCAGTTAAAGTTCTTTAGGAGCTTTCCGGTCCCCATGATTCCTTAGGATGACTTCATTTCTCTCCCGCCCAAGTAGAGTATTTCCACAATTGGAGCCTTAGGGGAACAGCTCTTCCCCAACTTGGTGTCCTCCAGATATCTTGGGGAGCATTTAAGTTGTAGTCAAATACATCTGGATCAGGAAAGGCTGCTGTAACACAATCCTCCATCTACTTTTGAACCAAACAGTCCAAGGGAAAATGTTATCTCATGAACCTAATGTCTAAATGAGGATTGAACACAAATCTCCACAGTTTAAGCCCTAAGACTCCATCCACCATATTTTCAATTAAAAATATAATGCGCTTTTGGAAGCTCTACAGTTGCATCAATCATGAACTTTCATGGTTGGGTGAAACACGCAAGCCAAGATGCTCAGAGTGAGGTCTCAGTACCAGGTTAAATAAGAAGATGACTTCCCTTTTTCAGATAGGAAAAGTGAATCCCATCACATGATTATACTGGGAGCTTAACGAGACAGATCAATATGATGTCACAGTTGCGTGAGAAAAGCTATCAGCAAGGTGGAGCTGGAGAGAGGAGATGTGCTCTTCTTGCATAACAGTGCATTTAGCAAACCTACAATTCCACAATTTGACTGGGCTCAGAAGCTAAGTAAGGTGAGACCTGATTATTACATAGATGGAAGCTGTCTGGTGTGGTAGGCTGAATGGGGAGGTAAATAAATAAGTATTCTGGAAAAGGCAGTGGCAAAACATTTCTCTGTTCTCTGGAAAAGTGAGAAATTGTGCTAAACTGTAGGGCCTCTGTATCATTTGAACTTACAGACCTGCCTAGGAGATAACTGTAAGTAACCTTCTAAGCCAAAAAGTACAATGGAAACCATGAATCAGTTATTCATGTTTACGTCAATGGCTTTGTTCCCACAACAAACATGACATAATCACCTATCACGCAATCAGCACACTACTCGGCTACTGTGGCCCACCCACATTCTTCAGGAAGTGCCCCAAGGATTTATGACATCATTAGTTCTTTCTCCATTGGCCAAGCAGGTGACAGTAGTTATGGCTTGACTGCTGAAGCCCGTTAGTTTGAAAGTTTGCATTTTACAAACCTTGACAGTGAACTCTGTAACAGGGAGGGTGCTTTCTCAGCTGATTCTCCTCTCCAACCTCTCCATTCCTAGTTTACAAAACAGGTCAACCAGCTGGGCTTAATAATTTCCACCAGACAACAGACTGGGTGGAATCTCAGGCTATATCAGGCTGTTGGGAATCAGTTTACTGGGTCAGTTAAAAACACACATTTAACCTCCCCTTCCATTGACCCAGTTAGTTGTGTTGTGGGAAATGAGCAGTGAGATAGTACTGGCATTAAAAGGGTGGCCTCTTGACTGTTCTAGGAAAGGGGAACAATAGAGAGAGAGACATATATGAACAGAAAATTATGTGTGATCTATAGATTAGAAAGCAAATATTCCAGGCCTGGAGTTGCTAAAACATACCTAGGAGTTTTACACCATAATATTTTCATTAATTCCACAGGAATGACAATGGGCTACCAACCGGTCAGTTTAATGAAATCTCAGATTCTAAGAAAAGCAGCATTCCATCTTCTTCCTACTGATATTTATAGAGGAGAAGAGGGCACTGAAAGAAGAAATGATAATAATAATAATAATAATAAAAAAAAAACCTCTAACATAAAACTACATTTTGACTGAAGTGCCCCAGAGCGGCCGCAGTATTCAGCACTAGGCAGATCATTTCATTTCCTCTTGCAGAAAATCTTTCCAAGCTTTTATGCCACAAAGCAAACGATGAATATAAATTTTTGCAACATCAGTCTACAACAATACACTCTCCGTAATCCAAAAATCAAACAGTTACAACAGTATTCTTTTCATTTTCCTCCTCCCCCACTTTGGGTTGTTTATGGGAAGCTCTATCAGTCTGCAATGCATCTCCTGGTCTTTCTTTTTTTTTAATTTTACGGATAGGAATTGGAACCCAAATATGCTGGACCCAAATATGCTGGGCATGGGGCAGAAATGGTTTACAATGATCTCCACTAAGTTGTCTTTGGATTGGAAAAGTTATGTTGTAATCAACAATGCCCTATCTTTTCAAGGCTCTTTTGTGGACATGTTAGGAGGGGGAGCAACTTAAAAATAAACTTGCCTCTAATCGTTTTTTAGCTCCGGCTAAAACAGAAGCACATTTCCTATCATGCCCAGCTTATCGTTCTGGACAAACATACAGTTTAAGAACATTGTTCAGGAAATACAACTTGGAAGAAGTTTGTTATTTCTTTTCTTTTTCTTTTTTGTTACATTCAGGCTACTCCTTTTCCAAGCTTATCAGTGCAAAACAGTACAATCTGTCAATGAATATGCCAGCATCTACAGCACTTTATGGCTGGTAGTTGCTCCTAAAACATTCTTTGTCAGGGTTTTCCATAATTGGTTTCCACTGCAAACCCGTAGTTCATTCCTGGAGTGGAAGAGAAAGTTTGGTATCCCCCCACAATTACCTGCTTTTAATACACTCAAAATGAATAGCCTCAACTTCAGCCTCCTTTGTACGATCATCAGCTTCTGACTCTGCTGACTCACACAAGATACAGATCCTAAAGCAGCATAATTTATAAAACTTTCTCTTTTATTTCGGTAATGCTTTGCATGGATTTCAGGTTTTATGTAATTTATATATATTTATTGTTTTAATGGATCTTGTGAGCCACCCAGAGTCCTCCATCAAGGGAGATGGGTGGAGATAAATCAAATCAATCAATCAGCAAGAAAGCTCTATGCCACATCTTTGTCTCTGGACACTACCTAGGTTTAGATGTCCTTTTGCTACCCTCTTTGCGGAGAAGGAGAAAATGCAAAACATATTCTAGTTTCCTAACAGCTATTCTGTATTTCCAGTATGCAGAAACAGTCTCTTCCTTCTGAATCTCCAGCACTTTTCCTTTCCATTGTGATGAAAAGGTTGACATCTCTATTGAACAGAATGTTATTGTTTGACATTGTAGATCTCACAATACTTGCCATGTAACATAAACATTTAATGACTTGGCAAAGGACCCTTTCCTTTAAATTAGCTGAACTCATCAGAGGTACCAGAAGGCTGAAGTCACACCATTTTGCTTCCTTTAGCTACACAACCAAGAACACACATTATAACACACAGTACAGAATTCCCGCTGTAGGGTGAGAAATTCATTCAACTTTTCCTGCTCCTACTCTCAGTACGAACATTGCATTCTGCATCTTCTTCCAATGACAAGTGTACAGATTAATAACTTATCTATTATTAAAATGCTCTTCTTTCCTCTTCTGTAGTGAGTTATTTATCTGGATGCATAATTAATCAACTGTCTTCATTTTCAACAATGGCAGCAGTTTCAGAAAAGTACTGCACTACTCAGATATGAATAATCATACTGCCTGGCAAAAACCATTGCCCTCACTGAACGGGAGGAGGGCATGGAACCCACGTTGATGCTGGTACTGTCAAAAAACACAATTGAACATAATACAATAAAGAACACTGATTCACACATACAAGTCATACGTCTAAGGGCTTGATTCCACATTGAGCTGCAGCTGACCAGAGTTCTTAAAATGGCAGAGGGGGGTATGTAAATTGTGTGTGTAGTATCGATTCTGTAATAGCTCCTTCTCTTGATGTATATACAGCATGAATGGAGGAGAAAGAGCAGAATGGAAAACTTCAGTTACTATTTCAGTCACTATTCTGCCTCTTTTAAAGCACAGGGTCTTCTGACGCCCAGCTCACCACTTTCATTAATGGTAACCTTAACTTGCAGTTAAAGTCAAACGTGGGACTTAGTCTGCTGGGCAGAGGGGGGAATGTAATGTTTAAGACGATGCAAGACGAGGTCTATAAATCACCTCATTTGTATGTCAGTAGAGGTGTGATAAGCCCTCTTTTTATATATTTCTCCTGAGCAGTTTAAGCAAGAGTAAACAAAAACAGCATTAAAAAATTGGGCTGCCATGAGAAGTGATAGCAGAAGACACCATAGAATCAGCATGTATTCTGCATCTACAACTAGCAGAAAGCTTAATCTTATAGCATAAATATATGACCTTTACTAATACAAATACAGCTGGAGTGCAGTTGGGATGATCAAGATTCCCATAACACCTTTTGAATAACTTGGTCAAAACTGAGGAGATATAAATTTTATTACTGTTTAGCTGCTATTCTCCCAAGGAGTACCCTTTTCATATCAAGAAATTAACTATTACCTGGATTCGTTTCTATTTAATGACCTTTTCAAACTTTCATTTAAGCTTTATTGTATTTAATACCTTGTTTTTGTATCTTAATTCTAAAAACTTCAAGGATCATTTCAAAGTTGATTGCGTTAATTTCAGTACAGCTATATCAATGTAGGTCTTCGAAGATTTGTCACCTCGTCGCTAAATGTGAGGCACATCCATTTAGAAACAAGCCTCCATTGTATTCAGTGGGGCTTATTCTTAAGTAAGCGTGCACAGACTTGCAGCTTTAAGGATTCAAACGCTGGTGAGGAATTTCATCCAGAATTTGTAAAAGATTGCAGTACAGGTTTATCTTAAAGGATAAACGATTTTAAAAACTTGACCAATGACTGCGATGTATAAATAAACCTGTTTAGAAACTACCCATCAGTTCTGCTAGAAACAACATTTCAGGTGTTGTGTTGCCCACATGGACAAAGTTCAGAATGTTTCAAGAGAAAACAACGTGTCTTTAAATAAAGGGTAAACTAAACACTTCAAATATTTTGGACCAGCTCCCTTAATCACCAATCAATTGGCTTGATTATGATTGTGGCCGCTTTATTTCAAAGGAGCTTAAGCTTTAATGTTGCCTACCCTATTCATATAATTCTGTGAGGACTTCCAGGGCTTTGGGAATATAATTACCATAATCCTGTCTCACTGGATAAATTGGTTGGTGATGATGGGAGCTAAATAAGAGGGTCAAGACTGCCTCTTATAGGAAGACATTAGGTAGCCCCTTGGTAAGCCTTGGCGCCCTTGCACCAGTTTCAGCAACTTCAGAGTAAGATCAGAGAGCAAGTTCAACACTTGATCCTCTTTGCCAGGGCTATGCAGGAGAATTCTGATTATCACCCGCTTGCAAAATTGGAAAGGAAGTTTACACTGTGGCAGTTTTCATGATTTATAAATGGGAAAGAACCTTAACCCAGATCAAAACAGCAAAGGAAGATTTAAAGTCAAGAGATGACCACTGTACAAACAAAGCCTTTTGGCAGCAGAGACCTTGAAAGAACAAAAGAATGATTCTTGACTTGGTTTTAAAGCAAAAACAAAAGAAGCTGTTTGTCTTTGCAGGAGTTTCAATATGCAGAAGAAAACCATGAGCAGTCAAAGATGATAGTCTCTAGAGGCAAGCAGGATAGTGAAGTTATAAATGGAGACAGAGGAGAAGAACAGGAGAGAGGAGCTGAGAGGAAGATAATGGTTACTTTATGTTTACTAGGAGCCCAAATGTCATGTACACCTTCTTTTCTTGACGGTGTTTTGATCCCCTTTTATTTTAACAAGCTTCTAAAAGCAACAACAAACTACAACCTTCACAGAGGCAGACTATCGGGCGTATGGGTATAGTTTTTGTTGCAACTGATGTTGTAATGTTAGTGCTGCTAGGGACGCAAATATTGCTGCATGGACTTGCATGCATGGGTTAAGAGATTTCTGTGTTAGCGTTCTGGAAGTGGAATTACCTGGCGGAAGAGATTAAAATAGTAGTCTTGAAAGGCAAGGCCTGAAATCTAGCACCTGCCATGAATTCATAGACCCATCTTGAGGAACGCCACTCATTTGTATACTTGCAAATGAGTATATTGACTCATGCGTGAGATCCTGTATGTGTAGACTTGCAAGCACAAAGGAGAAATGAAAAAGGAATCAGGCCCAATAGCCATGAGACGTAAATTGTCACTGCTTAAGAAAATTAAACAAAACTTCTGGACTGGGGTTGCACTGTTTGAGGCCTACCACACAAAACAGAACCATCTTGGTGTGCATGCTAACATATGGGTTGCATGAAAATCCTGCTTCTAGAAGCTGGAGTCTCTAGGAAAATGCCCGCCCAGTGAGCTATGAGTTGAGGCAGAATGTGACTGCACTTGTGTATTTCTTCTTCCCCCCTCAAAAGACAGGCAGGTAGGCAGGAACAAACGGTGGCCATCTCTCCAGTCCCCCCCCCCCCAATCTTGTTTTTTGGGGTAAAAAGTATCCACCCAAGTGATTTCTCAAGCACCTTCCCATCTATGAACCGGAGA
Source organism: Python bivittatus (assembly GCF_059951505.1). Taxonomy (NCBI): domain Eukaryota; kingdom Metazoa; phylum Chordata; class Lepidosauria; order Squamata; family Pythonidae; genus Python; species Python bivittatus. The sequence continues at coordinate 16,899,072 of NW_028277053.1, forward strand.
ATCTTCCATGTGAAAGATGTGGGAAAAGAAATCTCTGATAACGCTCAACATCCTCCTCACAGCATCATATGAGTTGCTGTTTGCTTTCCCTCTCTCACATTATAATACAGGGCCCCCACCATTAAGCTTTTAACTCACCACCCTGGAAACAAATTCTGCTTCAGTAGCTGCGCTCGTTTTGAAGTGGGGACGATACTGGGAAGCACTTTCAAGGCAAGAACATTTTCTGCAGGTTTTTGGACCTTCAATTAAAGTCTGCCTTTGATGGTTCATGTAAAGTCTCTAAAGGCTCATTCATTCAATAGGGAGATATAATGCAACATTGGCTTTTTCATCGGCACAGCGAAATGGTCTTTGCCACTCCCCGCCTCTCACACTAAGTGGTTTCTTTGATGCACCAGGTCTGATAGGCCTGGCTATGCCCCCTCTTCGGGCACCAGGAGATTTTTAGGGAAACCTTTTCTTAAGAAGATTTGGAGGGAGCAGCCGTTTAACAGTTTGATGTGTCCATCCCTTGATGGTCCATTCAAAATCTTCAAAGACAACAGTCTTCAGCTTGGCTCACACAAACAAAGGCATTGGTGCTTAATATTTCCCCACCTGCTTACTGAGCAGTTTTGATTCACAGCTAAATCTGCAGTGACACAGTTGAAAAGCATTGAAAAGAGTATTACACACATACACACACACACACACACACACCCTATGGAATTTTCTCCATACTGGCCCATTCTCCCATGTAAGCCATCATCTGAATTGATGACTGCCAGACCAGTTTTCATAGATTTTACAGGTACTCAATCAAAGTCCATGCCTCAGCATTTCACCTCAGTTAGAAACTTGATGGGTAGTATATCTCAAGGTTTGTAGAGGCAGCTGTGACAAAAAAGGGTCGTGTAACATGATTTTGTGCACTGTTCTTGCCATTCAATTCTGAAAAAAATGATTAAAGCCTTTTAAACTTATTCCTGAGGGAGCTGAATACTTCTCAGCCCTGATCCCACATATGGAGGGGCTTAGTCCTCACATAAGTCAAAGCTATTCTCCCTCCCCAGCTCAATAAATCTAACTTCTTCTTCTGTATCGCTCCCAAGTCTTCAACTTTGCTTTGATCCTCCCCGACCCACTTTTTGCCAGTCTACGCAGCCATCTCTCTCTTTAGAAATCAACCATTTTAGCTCAATCATAATGCTTATCCCCAGGGCCCCCACCAGTGTTGTGCAACACATTTTGAATCTGAAGCACCACATGTCCAAAATGTGCTTTAGAAATATGCTTCAAGAGCGAAAACAATGGCTATTTCTATATCCAAAATATGCTGTTACTATCCCATGGCGTATGTTTCGAGCTCTGAAACTGCTCCAAGTTCAAAGATGTAGCGCTTCAAATTTGGAATACTCCCCAAATCACTGTACCAGCCTGTCCTTGTAACAACGGTTCTGAACTCTTCAGCCATTCAAAGTAGGCTGGGTCAGAAAAGAGGCACTGCAAGGATTAGAGGAATATTCTTTATTATTCTGGGGCATAATCAGAGAATCTTGTTACCCTCTGCCCCTTCTTATACCAAACAGAATCCAGGTGGGTTTGTTTTGAGTCTTTTTCTCATCCCCCCCCTTTTTTTTTCCCCAGGACTAAATGGCTATTTACTTTTTCTTCATGGTTCTCCTAATGGCTCTTACGTTCCTTTGTTAAGATCATCTCTGTACTCCTCTATCTCAAAATGGTTTAGTATAACCCTGCTCCGTTTCTTCCAAAGTTCACTCTTCTGTGGCAAATCGATACAGTCAGGATCAGAAAGCCAAGAAATAAGAACACTCTAAATCCAAACAGAAGCTGGCTTTGCAAATTTGGATCTTCCCATCTTCTAATTCTCTCCAGACATCCATCATCTGTATATATTTACTTCTGTATGAAAATAAGAGCAGACTATCATTGCTATTTTTATCATTGTTCTAATTTAAAATGTTTTTTTTTCCTGAAAAAATAATTTGAATTGGGTAAAAGCATTCCCATGGAAATATTTGTACTAGAAAATATGATTTCAGTTAATAAAATAAAATAAAACAACCCCCACATTTTCTGACTTCTGTGATGTGCTTAAAGTTAGCCCAACCAGAATGAAGTTTGCAATATGTTAATTTCATAAGTAATGTCTTTTTGATTTGCAGGGACAGTTAATATTCCTGGCAGTTCTTCTCCCCCACCCCCAACCTCTGCTTGCTTATTCTTTTGCTGTCCTTTTAAGAGTTGCTAACATCAGCTGGTTCTTTGTGGATCTCTCTTTTTGCTTGGCTGCTTACAAATTGCTATAAGCTTTCCATTCCAGCAAAAGCTGTTGAGCTGAGCAACAGCTGCCCTTCTCTGCAAAACTGTTTGGGTGCACGAGAACACACTCACAAGCAAAACAGTCAAAGTCGTTTCACCTTTCGGGGCTGCCTATACGGAATTAAGCTGCTATATTCAGACATATTGTTGGGGAAGGAAAAACATCTTTCAGGAAATATGTTTTGTTCTGGAAAATAGCTCTAGAACAGAAAATCTTTCATTTTCATCCCCTAAAGTATCGGCAGATGTCTAGTTCTGCCCACCGGAAAACACGTATGCACATACAACTCCATGTGCTGTGATTCTACATGTGCTAGGTCTATGTAATCATTGAATTCAGCTGATATCAAAGCAGCCATAACTAGTTACAAGGAATGTCAGCCATGATAAAGTCTAATTCTATACCAGCTGTTCATATGTTTTGCTGATGCAGAATAAATCCATTCCTGGAACCAAAACATACATGATTCAAACCTATCATGGAGTGTAACTTTTTTTTTAATAAATTGCATGTGGGAGGGGAAGCTGTGTAGGGCCCCAGCAGAGAATCAACCCTTTGAGCCCTAGATCTGATCCCAACACAACCCAACCCAAGCTACTCATTGTTGGAATTCACCTTGCCGAATAAAATGAAATCTGTTTTTTTTTTGGGGGGGGGGATGTAAAATGGTCATTGCATTGTCCCAGGCTGGATCAGGAAAACAAAAACAAAAAAACATTGGGTGAAAGGTCTCAACTGCCCTCTCCTCTCTCTGGGGACTGAATAATCCATCTCATTGCCCTGACAACTTGTGAAAGACAATTCTGGACCTAAGTGCTTTGGCTGTGTAATTCAAGTTATGCATAACTTAATATGAGATCTCTGTAAGGTTGAGAAAAAATGCCTTACAGGATAAGAGGTCAAGAGCATAATTGTCAGATGGCGTACTGAATTATAAAATGAGAACGTTCTCATATTTCGAAAAGATTCTGATAATGAAATGCATTTATATAACTTATAGTACCTGTTACCAGGAGATCATATCACTGGAACTACCCCCGTGCCTTATTATGTCTGAAAACAAAGAGACAATTGGATACCTTGATGGCAGACCTAGTGACCCATCTCAGCATTCTCCGGCTCCCTACCAAAGGATGGGGATCACGGATTATACTGACGTACAATTTTACTGCCAAATACCATTATTCTTTTAGCCTTTTGATATTGTCCATGGGGTTTTCTTGGCAAGGATACTGGACTGGGTTGCCATATCCTAGGCATCATATTAAAAAGCAGGGGCATCATCTTTATGCCAGCAAAGATCCGCATAGTCAAAGCTATGGTTTTTCCAGTAGTAATGTATGGCGGTGAGAGCTGGACCATAAGGAAGGCCGAGCGCCGAAGAATTGATGCCTTTGAACTGTGGTGCTGGAGAAGACTCTTGAGAGTCCCCTGGACCGCTAGGAGGTCAAACCAGTCAATCTTAAAGGAAATCAACCCTGATTGCTCATTGGGAGGATTGATAATGAAGCTCAAGCTGAGATACTTTGGCCACCTAATGCGAAGAGAGATCTCTTTGGAGAAGACCCTGATGCTGGGAAAGATTGAAGGCAAAAGGAGAAGAGGACGGCAGAGGATGAGATGGTTAGATAGCATCACTGAAGCAATGAGCATGAAACTGAGCAAACTCAGGGAGGCAGTGAAGGACAGGAAGGCCTGGCGCAATATGGTCCATGGGGTCACGAAGAGTCGGACATGACAATGACTGAACAACAACACCATTATTCTAAACCATGCAGTTGTACTTCCTTGGATGTATTCTCCTACTGATGACTAATGACCATCAATGCTGCTGTTTCTTTTGATGTTTGGGTAGGAAACAAGGGCGTTGTAATTTTGCCACAACATTATGTTCTGTCATTGTTCTACGCCCTGCGTTTTGCTTTCACCTTTCTGAGACGGTGAACGTGCTCACTGGCTTGCTTTCTTGTTCCTGCTCTGTCCCATCGCTGGCTTGGACCTGTTGATGCTGGAGAAAGTCAGCATTAACATGAATCACAGTGTGAACAAGAAGGAAGTGTTAGATTGATTTAAAGGCGAAGAGATCTGGAGGAAGCCTCTATGGGAAAATGCAGTATAGAACCTGCCAACATAAGGCACGGTCATGCACTCATTCTCGACAGTGGTTGTATTTATGTCCTTATGATTCTTTCTTAAATTATACTGTTAACAATCTTATAGCACTATATAATTATACTATATTGTAATATAACATCACATATTACAGTATTGTTTCCTTTATTCATTGTTGTCTATACACTTGATTATCACATTATACAGCTTGGATGGATTTTTCCTTATATTTTTTCAATAATCCTTTAGGCCAAGAAAATTAATTCCTTACTGAATTGATCACTGTGTATCAATAAACTGCTCATTTCAATAATACTCTGGAGTCATGATTCTTATTCCAAGCCTGCCAATATAACTGAAATGAAACGAGTGGCTGATATGAAAACCTGGATTCTAACTCACAGCCCATGGTAAAAAGCAAAACTTATTCTAAATCCTGCTTTTGCCCTGAGTGCAAATTTTCTCATCAGCGTGGATATAAAATTAACTTCTTTCGCCCTCCCCCACATTTCGATTATATTTTTTTCTTTCTTCTTGCTACTGAGGTTTTGTGTGCCTCCAAGACACATTAGAAGAAAAAGCATGTTCTTCTTTTATGAACCAAGTCAAAGATCTCCAATTGTCTCCAACGTTCAGTTCACACTGCTGGGGGACTGACATGCATGCCTACATCGACACACGCTGCACCGTTTCCCAGACCTCATTATTAAAATGTGACCTATTCATTTTCTTGGAGTTGTGAATTTCTCTAATAGCCAGGATTCTCAAACCTAATTTTCAGTGTCAGGGAACAGCAAGCCAGCTCAGTTTTTACTGGCCTAAAATTTAGTGTGTTCCTCTGCTTTCTTGGTCCTCTACAGCTAATCCTTTATGCCTCTCTTGAAAAGCCGACCCACATTCTCACCAACAAGTCATAGCAGAGTAAGCTTTAAACACCTGCAATGCAGAGGACTCTCTTCCAGCCTGGATAGTCCATTCTATTACCAACACCAACAGACATTCATTTTTGGGGGGTAGGGAGGGAGAAGGGGGCCACCCAGCCTTTTATAGTTTTTTTCTAAATTTCTTTTATTGTCCCAGAGCCCTCAACCATATCAGCTCTGTGCCTATCTGGACCAGATTCTGCCAAATGAAATCAAGGTTTGGATTTAAACCAAAGAGCTAACAAGCTACATGAGTTTTGTTTTGTTTTATGGCTGACTTTGAATGAGTTAACCTTAGCCTTATTTAGACTGCAAATTAATGATGTAAATGGCAACCCCAGTTGTCTCTTTCCCTAACTCTTCCTGGATCCTAACCTGAATGCCAGAGCTGCAAAAAAGTTAATTTGCACTGAGACATTGCTAGGGGAAAATGTACGTTTCTTGCTTTAGGGGAGCTAATGCCATAAGCCTCTTTCCTTAATAGCTTCCCACCTCAACTGCTTTTACAGTTCTCATCAAAATGATTACACACTCAGCACTCCCGTGCAAACTGACCCTGTAGATCTTCCTTAGCATCTCCTGCACAGAGCCTGGCATATGGACACACGTGACAGTTATTGCTCAGCACTGGCCTTCATTTACATCAGCACATTTGAATTAATGAACAATAAAATAAATAAATATGAAAGGAGGGAAAGCAAAGCAAAGGGTATCCCAACACGTTTCTCTAATAATTCAGTAGGCAATATAGTTCAATTAACTTCTTTGTTAATTAGTTCAGACCATGATGTACTGAACAATGGTTTGCTCTCCCCATCCTTCTGGGTTTAAGCCTGAGAGTATTTTCTTCCTACTTATTTGTACCAACTTTCACATTTACTCTTAGTACAAAATGCTTCAGCATTCCTTCTTCATCATTGTTCCATTGTTGGCACCGGATTTATGCAGCTGTAGAGCTCTGATTGTTTTCTCTCCTTCTGAAAGCGCCTCCCTCCTTATTTTATGCATATTGATTTCTATATTTTACATTCATTTATGGTATGTTTTGTATTTTTATTCCTATCCCCATGTATAGTAAAAATATACGTTAAAGTATTAGCATTTAATTTTGTTTTCCATGTAGAAGGAACAACCACTAAAACCTGAAAATCTCTGTTTCCCTTTTTGTTTTAGTGGTATGCATTGCACAAAACATGAAACAAAATCTGGTAACAGATGAATTGATCTTTTCCATACTGCATATAAATAGCATTGGAAAAAGCATTTGATCCAAAATGTTCAGGGTTTAGTGCATAAGCTCATCCAAACATTTCCAGACAGTGGCCTGGCATAGTAACCCTACAACAAATAACTGCCATCCATTCCTGTTATATAGATTGGGACAACCCATTCTGCACGCTACTATATTGGAACAAGATGACAACAAGAACATTTGCAAATTGCACTTTAGCAGTTAGCAGTAATGGAAGCCCAACTAAGATGGATCATCTGCCACCTAGAAGCTAGTTTGCCCTCATCTGACTAAATGTGTGAATTCAAATTAGTACTAATTAACACAGACCATGAATCACCCAGTTAAAATATTTCTGGAGATGACTAAAAGCTACTCAGTTTTTGGCCTCAAACATCATCTACATCTGCTATTCACTGCCTTCGTAGCTTAAGCAGATGAAGAGAAGCTTCACACATTCACTCAAGTGACAGCAACCAGCTCCAGGACGGTGAGTAGCCAATCCATCTTAATGAAGCTCTTAGGATGACAAAGTGGCATGGTGGAGGACTAGAAGAAAGGTCCTTATCAACACTTCCACTGTGTGAACAGTTTTTAGAGAGGCCAAAACATGATCATCATAAGTGACCCAATCCTAGAAGCCAAATTACACATCACACATAATGTACCCTCTTCACGCAGCTCTCTCTTCTTTACTGCAAGTACCGCTAGGAAAAAATTATGCCTGGAGTTGGCTGTGCATGAGAAAGGAAGGAAAATTTCTGTGCAACATCAGAGTTAAACAAAATGCTTCTGTTGGTGTCCACCAAATGCATGTTGCACAGTAAGTCCTTTTTTTATAGCAATAGTTTTCCACTGTTCATTGTTACGAAAATAACGAAATATTCCTAAGAACATTTGTGTTTAAAGCTGCAAAACCAGGGCAACACTGCCATTTTCAAAAGCGAGAGGGAGGGAGGAGGAGGGAGGGAGACATATTTATAACTGGGCTGGTAACAGGCAGAAGGTTTCAAAGTCCTAAACCATGTCAGGCTTTATATGCTAATGACAAACTTGATACATTAGCAAATGGACAGCCTGTACAATTCCTTTAAAATGTGTGTAATATATAATTTGTAATGTGTTATGTAATGTCCAATGTTAAATATATAATGGCTATAAAATATATAATGAAGGGGGTGGAAACATTTTTTTGATATACAGCATGTCCCTTAATTCTCAAGAACAGAATAAGTAACCATGGGGGGTGGGTAGAAGTGTTACTTACATACAGAATATTCTTAAGTGTTGTTCTGGTATTTTAATGTACTGGGGAAATGAACAATATTTATAGGAAGAATTTCCTCTTCTTTCTTCTTCAACTCCCTTTAAATATAATAAACACATATCTGTCTTTTCAGTATAAATATGTTAGCTGTTACCCAGATTCTTGTTTCTTTTAAAGGGAAACTAGACATTGTTGAATGTAAAAGAAGAACTTGACAAACAGACCAAGTTAATACCATCATAGGTTTTCTCCTAAAATTATGTTGTGGTTTAGGGTTATTCCAGGAGTTATGAGGGGAAGGAAGGGAGGGAGGGAGGGGAGGGGGAGGGGGAGGGGGCAGTCATTTCATTTGTTTGATCATTAAATTTACTGAATAATACTGAACTATGTGATGACAGTCACATAGGATTAATAATATCTAGTGCTATCAAAAGAATTCTGCAAAATCCTAAGAGCAAAGAACACTCATGTAAAGCAAATGGCTTAAAGATCCGGAGAGGAGGGGTGATTTGCCCATCATTCTGTGTTTTCTGTTGTAGGAAATTGTTCCCCATAGGAAAGCGTTATAAGGTCAACCTCTACTATAATAAATGACCACCTGCCTATGGAACTTAATGGTGAAGGATAAAATCCTTGGCATAAGGTATAATTGGCCACAGAATCTGTATCAGCCACAATGAATGGCTTCAATTTCACAGTATCTGAAAGAAAATGATTAACTGCTCCATGGGTTTCCTTTCATCCAGCAAGAGAGGATCTCTTCTCAGCCTGAAGTAAGCCCCCTTACATCATGATCTTCAATATATTCACCACTGAATTCAATGTAATGCATTTGACAATATGCCCAGGGCTTCTGGCTTATCAGAGTCTCTTTGGTGAACCACAGTGCCAAAATGAAATGACATTTTAGGCAGGAAAATATGAAGATTAAGCCTACATATTACCCAACACACCCAAATAAGTTTTCAGCAAAAGGAAAGGGAGACAAAATTGGGTCTCTACTATGTTTTCCTTAAACAACAAGCTTCTTCCTTAAGCAAAATGCTACGTTTAAGCTCAGTATTTCAATCAGAGTCATAATCACATAGGTTTCATCACTGCTAAAATTTCTTGCCACTGAAATGGATCTAAGAATAGATTCCAGAGCTCAACTTCTAAATGCTTTCTGAAAAACCAAGGAGATTGTCTTTTTAATTGCTGACTTTTCATTCCTTTATCTTTTATTCCAGTGTTCTAAGTTGTTCTTTGACTAATACGCATTTAATGACACCTAACATCCATTGTAGCTGTATTCATGTACATTCCTCTACTGTGTATCATTTTAGGGAAAGTCATGTTCCTGTTTGGGGAAACCAATTGGTACAGATGCAGATGAAATTTACTCATGTGTAGCTAACAACAGGTGCCCAAGGCTGCAACAGCTTTTGATTCTGTCTTTGCCTGCAGCAAGATGGCTTCTGTCAACACCTGGCCAAGCAGTTGCATCCTTTACATGAGGATTAAGCCAAAATTAAATGAATTAAATCAAGACATTACTCAGTACTGCTGGCAGCAATGTCATGCTCTGTAGATATGCTGAGTGGAACTCTTCCCACCAATCTTATGTGAAGGCTGAAACTTTCCAGGTAATTTACCTCAGAAGAAGACCTATAAAACAGCACACATGAAATGAAATGTAACCCCACCTCCTTTAAAAATGTGCTACTATTTTCATTATTGTGGTGTCATTAGCTTATTAAAAAGACTCAAATTATTTCTGTAATTTGGGAATAGGCATCTTCCCCCTCGTTCTCTATCAAGGGGGAAAAAAGGCTTGATGTTTACAACACAGGAATAGCTTATGACATAGCTTCAATATCCCAATGGGTTTTCTTTTGAGTATAGCAATACATCAGAATGTCAATGGAGTGGTAATGAACCTGTCAATTTAGTGATAAATACTACCATGAGAAAAAGCTAGCACCTTAGTCAATTAGTACTGTGAGATATACCTGATTAAACTGGCTATGAATTAAAATCTGGGAGGAAATTTGGAAAATTAAATCATGTTCTTCAGGAGATGAGGAGGTAGTTCCTGCATACATGGGAAGTTTGGGGGTAATAATGATGACTTCTCAAGCCCTTCCCTGCTCTGCTCGTATTGCCCTCCAAGAATCTGCAGAAGAAAAACCTCTTCTGCGGGTGCAGTTTTTGGATGTAATTCAAAATCAGAGTCTTCCATCTCATGGAAGATCTCCATGCACAGAGTAAATAAAGTTATCTCTTGACAGGTTGAGATCTAATGTACTTGGCCATACCTTTCCAGATGTAAGAGAGCATCACCAATTTATTATGCCCAGAGAAGAGAAACACAGAGTGTTAGAAGATTCAGAACACCAATTAATGGAAGACTTTTGACATCGGCAGCTTTTTAAACATATAAATTTATGTTAACATTTTCTAAAATGCTGTTTTAACCCTTGTTTAAAGCATGGTATTAAAAATGTTGGAGGCAGGTTTTAATTAACACCAGTGTTTCTGGAGTGATTTAAACTCAATGATCTGTTGACTAAACACGGCAATTCCTCCTGTTTGTTACAGTAACACCAATTGTTCATGTCTAGATAGTGGTGAATGTCATGCATATAATCAGAGGATGAAATTAGCTTTCTCTCCTTTGATTAGGAATCCCTACGATAGATCTCTGGCTACTGCCCTGGCTGTATTTTAAGACTCCTTTCCTCAAATTCTTGCAATATATTTAATAGCCACGGTTGGCTCTTTGATTGCTGCTCTTGTCAATGCCTCTTTTTTTCTTTCCCCCTTTTCTGTTCATCTGAAACTTCTTTTGCTCACTTTGTAATGATACTACAAATCTTTCCCTTCTCCTTTTTTGACTCTGTTATGCCTCTCCCTCCCACTTTTCCATTCTCTTTGCTCTGCTGCAAATTATCTTATTGCCAAAGCGACTATCTCTATCTCTCATCTCTTTTCCTTTTCTTCTCTGGCCCTTACTCTTCTTCTTTTGGTTCTGCACTGAAATCTCAACTTCTTCTGCAGGCTTTGCCTGACTGATCCTTTCCCATCATTTCTCCGCAGTCTCCTTTCTTCCCTTGTCCTGTATCTTTTAGACAGCAACCTTGAGAACAAAGATAACATTTATTTTGTTTCACAGCCCCAGCAGTGATTTTAGAGTTGTTTGGCCTTTTTAAAGTTAATATTGATATTAGAGTAAGGGGCTTTTTGCTCCCCCATCAAAGTTTTCTGAGTTGCAGTATCAGTCTTGTAGAATGAAATGTTTGGTTCTGATGTCAATCATCACTAGAAAGCTTGTGCCAAGGGCAGAATGCACCAGCTGAAAGATTTTTGAAGATAGAAAAACTATTTTTGGGCAAGGGGAACATGTCACAGAAAACTGTGTGGGCAGTGATTTGTTACTGTGCTTAAGAGCCAATGAAATGCCCTAGTTAAGAACTAATTAAATAGATGGTGCCATGAATCAGATGAGAAATGAGCAGATGAAAAACTGAGTCACAGCAGAGAGAGAGAAGGTATATGCAAAAAACCAAACCATCAGGAAGACATTGCAGAAGGCACACTGCATTGTACATTACTTGAATAGAAGAATAGAAAGTGGAATAGCAGAAGGCTTCTATGGATTCTACTGTAGAGAGTAAGGAAGAGGACCATGACAGAGGGATGCCATTACCCAAATGACAAGGGAAAAAACATGGCTTCAGTCCCAAACAAGAAGGCATTTGCAAAAGACTGAGACAGATACCTCCCTAATTCATATGAGTACAACGTGGGGCAGGGATAGTAAAACACAGTTAGACTTGCAAGATTCTGTTACTATAGAGTAGTATTTCAACCTGGCAACTTTAAGATGTGTGGACTTCTACTCACAGAATTCCCCAGCCAGTCCCAGCCCACACATCTTAAAGTTGCCAAGGTTGAGAAACATTGCTAATAAAAGTAGTTTTAGCCTTGTATGGAGCTGATTTCTTGGTTTGGTGGGACTCTACCACCTCTTGCTGTGAGTATAACATGACAAGTCCTTATCTGTGTTTGGAAATGGAATTTGGTGGAGAATAATCATGAAGCAATACAGTAGCACTTAGAGAAGACCAAGTTATTCCAGTTACTGATCGTCTCCTCGCCTGGTGGGTCAAGGTCACAATCTAGTTCTTACCTTAGGTCAGAAGAGTGAGACACCAAAATGCTGCTAAGCATCTGGAAGGGTGTGTGTACGTGTGCATGTACAGGAGGCATTTTGAAGAGCACCATCACTCAAACCATGGGGCACATCCTACGGATTTCCAACTTTCTCTGCACGTCACACCATCATTACACTTAGTGTTGTAAGCAGCTCCAGCACAACAGCAAAACACCTTTGCCACCTGAACTGGTTCTCCCAAATGCCCATGCCCATCAAATGAATGCCCACTGCATGAAATACAGTGGCAGTCAGCCCTCCTGCACGTGCAAGGTAAATGCAGTGGAATTTATTCTGTTTTGCTGGTGATTTCCATCAATACAGCGCCAGGCTGCGTTCCTCCTAGTCAGATACCTGAAATATGATTCTGTTAAAAGAAGCAATTGAGTATGCAGCAAGTCTATGAACAGTTTTCCATTGCATTTGTCACCACAGTAAATTAAAAATAATAGATCTTTCAGATTCCAATATTCCCACAACAGTCAGCATGAAGCCTGAATGGCAACATTTTATGATAGAGCAAGTTACTCCAGAGAAGCAGCAAGCGATTCTAACTACCTTGCCTTGCCTTTTTGACTCAGTAATTACTTCTTCTTCTGTGTGGTGACTGGCAATGCAACCTTTCTTTGTTTACCTAAAGTCAAATAATGTGGTCTTGGGATTTCTATCTGCTATTTTTATTTATTTTTTTAATAAAAGTAATACCTATTTCTAGATTTTTTTAATAAATCCACATCATAAATATTGACTTTTATTTTAATCAATCAGCACACCTTTAGTCTCCACCCAATAACCACAATCAGGAATTCTTGTACTGCTTGTTAGAATTACAGCCAATCTTTCTGCACAAGGACACTTAATGTGGCTTATTCTGGTGGTTCTCCAAAAGTTGCTTCTCGAAACTTTGAAGTCTCATATCCCCAAAAACTGGTTGAAAGGTATGGTGTGATTTCAGAATGTCATTTCAGAATTTCGTAAGGGCACATTTTCCTTTGGCAAAGTGTTCTTTCTTTAATCCAAATCAGAACTATACTTGTCCTCTTTGAGGTGACAGCAGATTCAGGGCTGTGGGAAACTGCACAACAACCACCTCTCAACTCTCACAACTTTTTCAACCTGCTTTGCACCTTCGTGTGACTAATCCCAAAGCAAGATAGTGTTAAGATAGGAAGGAAAGCAATATGTTTAGCTTATCAATCATGGGTTATAATTGTTAAGTCCCCAAATCAGGGTAGGAATGGAAGCTAAGAAGCATTATGAGTGGGCTGAATGACCTCAGTGCCTTATCTAGATGGACATGTCCATGTCCATGTCGGTTTTTATTTTTGTTTGCTTTTTGTTTTGGGAATAGTAATATATAAATGATCTGCTACTGCCTTTTTCAAGGATCATCAGAAATCAGCCACAGCCAGTTCAGTAATGCCACACCTAACTGGACATGTGTTGTCATTGTTTATTCTCAAATCTCACGACAAATTCACAACAAATTCAAAACTCCCAGTCTCACATATTTAAGAGAGTGAAGTTAAAGTGTCAATCTGCAAGCTTTCTTCCCTTTTCTCTTGACCAGTTTCCATCCTCCCCACTTCCCATTTTAATCACACGCATCCTATTTACCTGGGTTGAAGAAGCTTTGCTTGCATAAACCACAGTTCATTACCGCAAGCCTTCTACAAAACAATGGCTAACGTCAGGGTGACTGTGCAAATGATTGTGGATAACAACAAACTCTGAACCATGTTTGTGGACCTTCCTAATAAGCAGAGAAAGGATTAGAAGGTTGTTGTTCTGTTGTTGTTGTTGCTGTTCTGCTCTTCCTCCCAGAGCAGCTCAAAGCATTCGACAAAAGGGCAATAAGAAGAATCTCAAAGAAATCTCAAACAATAAAGCAACAGTGCTTAAAAGTAGTAAGTGTACAAAGTAAAACAGGTTTTGTTAAAATACAACAACAACAACAACAACAACAACAACAAAATACTATGGGCCAGTTAAAAGACAGCACTGTTCTGTTATGGTTAATACCTTCCAAGAACATAAAAAATAAAGTTTAGCTATTCCAGCAGATATTTCAGAAATGGTGGAATCGTGAAGTGTGTCTGAGCTTCAGTTGTTCTAATCTTCATTTCTCCCTAACTATGAAGGGAAAAAAAGGCTCTAAGCCAAGAATGAAAGCTATTATATTCATAATGGGGGAAGAGAGGTTAATTCAACATCCTGTGCTTGGTTGCACCCAATATCCATAGTTCCCCCAAGCAAGAATAACTGTACCAAAGAAATGCAATCAACACATCAAGCCCACTCTTGCAAACATGTTCTGCCAACCTATTATTAATGTTGCCTTTCAGCAAAATTCTAGCTCAACGCAAGCTTGACCAAAACATGGCTCCTAAGCCTCACACGGTCAGCCTCCCTTTACATTGTGGGCTTGCAAGGTCAAATCAGAAAAGGCTGCATTCCGGTAACAAAACGGCTAGACCCAATTTGCAGAAGCCTTATTGTAGTGACAATAATTGGTGGGAAATTTGACAAGTTGGAGATAACTGAGTTGTCTTGGAAAAGAAGAGCTCATTTTGCTGTATTCCTTTACATGTCAATCACAGGAGCAGAAGTGAAATACCGGTGAACAAGCCGTGTTGAATTAAGCCATTCACCAATGAAAGGAGCAGCTTAATTTTGTTTCCTTGCATCTCTTCACCCAGCCAGCCAAAGAAAAGTCCCCATTGTCTTGGCTGTAGGGCTCTCTTTGTGCCTCTCAGCTCTCTGCCAACTTAATTGTGAAATCATGCTGCATGGGAAAGTGAAAGTGAGGTGGAGACAGGGGGGCCCTGCACGTTCGCTTCCTTTGTTTCTTCTTTGGCAACAACTTCTGAATTTAATCAAAACCAACGAGCACACACTTCAAGCTCCCTTTGGCAAAATGACAGCACAAGAGAGAGCGGTTTTAATAGGCTGAACACAGACCAACAGAGAAGGTGGCTTCGGCACGTGTACAGCAAAACAAATGCAAGCCCGTTATGGAATCTGGAGGGCAAGGGGGGGGGAAGTCTTTTGGAAACAACAGTACAAACAATCGTTTCTGTAGGCCAGTGACCTCAGATAGGATGTGGCAAAAATACGTGCGGACTCACTCTAATAATGTGAGTGGCTGGTAAAAGGCATTTCTTATCCCTGCAAGCCAACGCAAAAGGTGGAAAAGGGGATTTTTTAAAAAGATCTAGCCAGCACAGATTGTATACAACATCAGCAGTGAATCCAACCTCTTTTCTTCCTTCATGTTCAAGTCAGCTGCACTGAAGAAAATATATGTCTGATTATCTATATCCTGCGGAGAGTCTATATATAATTGGGGTGGGATGTCAATGTGATCGGTAAATAATATTATAGTCTGTCTGTTTGTGTCCTGTCTGTGCCCCATATTTGGTACCCCGTCCTGAGAAAAGGCTCGTTTGGTGACAGGGATTTCCAACATGGGCTATTGAATTGTTGTACTGCCCTGAGAGATCGCTTTGGTTCCAAAGTCATGCTGAACCGTGCTTAAAATTTGAGGCCAAAATGGGGAAGAAAGGAGAAAGTGTGCCTATTTCTGTGAGATGAAGGAGGATGTTGGGGAAAATCGCTGTTTTCAGGGAATCACTTGGCTGTGAGCCAAGGTAGAGAAGCAAACAATTGCAGTATGCTAGATTCTATGTTCTACGTTTTATCTAAATGCAAGATACAGTAATTAAAATGCCATTAACCCAAGGTTGGTCAACCTTTCTCAGCCTGGGGCATATTTGAAAGTTTGCAACCCTGTTGAGGACAGTTCCACAAAATGACTGGTACAGAAAATGGCCTATTCACAAAAGAGTTACCACAATGAGTGTATCCAATTGCAAAGACCCCATTTATTTGCAAAAGGTTATTCCCAACCACTTCCTCTAATGTATTAGTGCTATACATGCCTTCAAAGTGATTCAGGGAAAATGTTTTAGATCCTGGGTTAGCACTGCACTTCTCTGCCATACATTAAAAGAGGTTTCTTTTTTTTTTCCCCCCCCAGACTTCAGCATGAGTCTTAAAAATGAAAAGGAAAAAAGAAAAGAAAAACAAAAGATGATCTGGTTCAAGAGTTGCACTAAGTCTAGCAAGCTGAGTCCTTTAAGCAACTGCAATCTCTTTCAGACTGCCCAGAAGCCTGAAAAATGATGGGCTGCTTTAATGCACAGCAAAGGGATGTGGCGCTCGTGCAAGACCCAACACCATTTTCCCAAACTGTTTTTCAAGAAAACATCCACTTACACATCTAATCCTATTACACCATCTTATCTCTGTCTTTTCTCTGGGAAGGTGAAGGCCTGGGCCACACCTACCCCAGTTTTTATTTTCTAAAAATACCCAAGGAACTACGTAAAGTTCCAGTGCACTCCTGTAAATAAAGATGAATTGAGAGGCTGTGCTTTCTATCATGCCAGTTTCCTATTCATTCTTTTTCTTTTTCTAAATTAGAATGATTTTTATCTCTAGTGCTTCGAGGAACCTATAGGCATCAACAGTCTATGGTGGGACATTCCATATCGAGAGTGATAACTCTGACTTGTTCCTTTATTAACAAAGTATCACCTATTCTAAAAATGCTATTTTGTCACTAATAGGATTTGTTTATAGAAAATATATAACTCAGTGACCAAATATTCATTTTTCTTGCATCTCCAAATTTAAAACACATAGGGTGACTGTGGAGTCCCATTTTCTTTGGATCTGTTCTGTTTTCTTCTGTTTTTGTAGTTTGCTTTTCTGATCTGTTGTATTTGTATGTATGTATGTAGGTAAGTATGTTGGTTTTTTGGTTGTAAGCTGCCCAGGGTCATTTGAAAATTAGGCAGCCTAGAAATTAAATAAATAAATTGTTGTTGTTCAGTTGTTAAGTCCAGTCCAACTCTTCGTGACCCCATGAACCATATCGCGCCAGGCCTTCCTGTCCTTCACTGCCTCCCTGAGTTTGCTCAGTTTCATGCTCATTGCTTCAGCGATGCTCTCTAACCATCTCGTCCTCTGCCGTCCTCTTCTCCTTTTGCCTTCAATCTTTCCCAGCATCAGGGTCTTTTCTAACAATGTGACACTCTCTCTTTCTCTATGAGTATGGAAATTGCATAGTTTGTTCTTGTGGCAGGAGAAAGCTACACAAGGAAAGAAGCCTTTTAAAAAAATAAATAATATGCCTAAATGTTTTATATTTCACACATTCATTATGCATTTGGCTTATTATGGAGCATATAAATTGCTGCTCTATAACTTTCTAACGATTAAACTAATTTGAACTTGGTTTCTGCACCGCAAATGTCC
This sequence comes from Python bivittatus, assembly GCF_059951505.1. NCBI lineage: Eukaryota > Metazoa > Chordata > Lepidosauria > Squamata > Pythonidae > Python > Python bivittatus. The sequence continues at coordinate 16,916,448 of NW_028277053.1, forward strand.
ATTTCTTAAGCAATAAATCTGACTGTGCAGAAAGACCTCGTCTGAAATGATAGGTTGACATTCTTGTTGTCCCAAAATTTGAACAAAGATGTATCTCAGGCTTAAACTATTGAGTTCTTGGTGTTCTCTGAGCTTGGTTGTTTTCTTGCAGAGATTTCATTACCAAGTTAGGTAACATAATCAATGCCCAGAAATAGCATGATCAATGCATTTATTGAAGGTCTGATAGCAAAAAGCTGGGGAGGGGAAAGGAGGCAGTGAATGAAATTATCCTCAAGGTATTTGAGTTTGCAGTTATATGTAACTGGGCAAAAGTGCTAAAGTCAATGGCGGCCACTTCTCAGAAATATATAATAAATGTCCCCATCTCCATCAATATGGCCATCATGGCTGAATTAAACTTATATTTTGTAGAATACTGGAACAAAATGGATTGTGTAGAATAAAAGAAGAGAGAGAGGAAGAGAAAACTCTGTCAGCTCTATTACCATTACGGCATCTAAGACCTCAGGGAAATTTGTTTTTATAAAGGTGTTGTGATCCAGTGTGATACTGACCTCATTCTTCCTTCACCTGCTCTTAAAAATAGCAGAGTTATAAGAAGAAAATGTGCACTCCCTACAGACTGCTATGAGTACCCAACAGAAAGGTATGACATGATGTTACAAAGGGTCACTGCGGAGCATCTGACATGCATATAAATATTTGAAAAGAGAGATTACTGGTGCTTACATAAAAACAGGCATTGTATTTCAGTTTATATATCACCCAGGAGGCTTTCGTTACTAAGCAAGAAGGTAAGTACAGTAACTACAAGCCAAATGATCAGATGAAAAATGTAGAATTTGGGGAGATATGCATCAACTACTGACCTACTGAATTAAATTAATCTCCCCCCCCCTTTTTTTTTTCCACCTGGAGGTCACATATTATTCAAAACTGATGTGGAGGACACAAAAATGTGGTGGACTGAAAGGAACTTCCTTCAACTGTCCTTCACCCAAGATCTAACCAAGCATTTGACTGCAAAAAGCCCCACTAAAAAGGGAGGGCTTTTCATATGACACAAATACATGCATAAGTTCTTCCATAGTGCTTGATGTGAAAAGGGTGGTTGCCAGCAAATCCAGATGAATGATATTTCAATGCGATTTGGATTGTGACACAGCAAGTTTTCCAATGGCTGGAATTGTTGCAAATCCTCCCCATCTACTTCCGAAGAAACAGTAGTTAGCAGTATAACTAATGCTTTGATGTGAATTGCAGTGGTCCTTTTTTTATGTTACACTTTGGATGAAGGGTCAAATAATCTTAGGTCTGTAATACTGATATCTTAAACTGCAATTAATACTGATAGAATTTTTACTTTTTTCTTTTTATCTTCAATACTTTAAGCTTTCTAAATAATAGAATATTCATAATTTTAATCATATTACATAAATATTACTGCATTGAAATCTGCTTTGAAGTAATACAATGGATCAAGATTTGTAAGATTATAATAAAAGGGAAAAAAGAAACAGTAGCGGTGACAACTGCAGAATAAAATTGCTTCTCTCAAATACAGCACTGAAACGAAGAGGTATGAGAAATTCATTGCCAATTCAAACAGGTGATGTTGGGGGAGGGGTTTAAAGAGAAGATGGGGACCAAGATTCAACAATTAAAAATGGCAATCAGAGAAGAGACCTTGTCATCGGAAATAGTTCCTCTAAAACTTTCCCACCACTCTGGATTTGTCAATCAAGGCAAAACTATATAAGAATGTTTGAATGACAGTTCAAGCTCATTCAAAGTCAATGAAGAGACAAGACTTAGAAGCCCATGCCAAAAAAGTTATTGAAATGTGACTGACATCTCCAAAGAAGGATGTCAACAGGATAGCATGATCCCATGCTGAAGTGGTGCAAGGTTAATCAAAGTTATTGCATTTGGAACCTCTAAGACCTCCTTCAGATTGAATTTTTGTACTGCTGTCACTCAATGACTCTTTTCTCCTTTCCAGTGTTTCTTATCACCCTTGTATTGCTTATTGTCAACTTGTCCTATGGCTAAAGTTTGGAGAAAAACAACGCAAACCAAGATGTTGGGTCCATACAGTGCATCAGAGGGAAACTTCTACACAGCCATGATATTCTGAGTTCAACCTTCTCTACTACCTTTATCTCACAACGGAGCATTTTCACAATGGCATATGATGTCAAGCAAACTGTGAGACACTAAAACTGGTGCTGTGCCAACAAGGGCAGATGCATTCTTCTCAAATCAGATGCTCCATTATCTATCATTAAAAAAAACCAAAAACCTAGTGACAAAATATTTACTTCTAATCTGGAAAATGAAAATGATCAGATCAGATTTTGGGCCAGAGTTATGGATTTAACGGGTAGAGAGGAGAGGATCTGCCCTCCCAGTGGCCTCCCATTTCTTAAAATTTCTTGAAAGGAATTTCCATTTCCTTAAATGGAAAATTAAAAATAAAACAGGTTAAAATGTGACCTGTTCCTTCTGATGATTGCATAGCACCCCAGAATAATACCCAATCAACCTCTAGAAGGTTAAGAAGCAAAACAGACAACCACACCTCCAGTGAAAGGGGCCGCCTCTATCAAATGAAGCAGTAAAACAGCTCTCTCACCAGTATCACTATTATGGAGTAGCTTTCCCGGAAAATTCACCTGGATTTTTTTTTTTTTTTAATGGTCTCTTTGGTGGCAGATTAAAGTACTTTTCTTGACCAAGCCACTTTAGCCAACTGGCATTTTAAATAAACCTGGATTTACATGGGGTGTACGTTGCTTCATTTGGTAAATGGAATCACTAAGTGATTGTGTTTTCTTCCACTGGACCCTAAAAAAATAGATTTAATGGTGTATATTAATGTAGGCTTTAATTTCCCCTAAAAACAAATATTATACTAAAAGTATTTACTCTTTCCTTTCTAAACAACTCAGGAATAATTTGTTCCTGGTTGGCCATATATATCCAATAATAACAACCAAAAATAACAAAAAATGCTATTAGAGATAACATTTCTAAATCATTATGTCATAACTATTACAGCCACCAAGCAGTATTACAAACATATACATATACATGTACATACATACATGCATACATACATACATATTTGCCTTGAAAAGAACCAACTAATATTTACCCCAATGAAGAGAGATGTACCTACAATAAATGTCATTTGTCCAACCCTGACTTTCTTCTCAGAGACTCGCCCTTTCTAGTGGGAAAGTATGACATGATGTCTAATTCTGACAATTTCTAAATTTATTCATGGGCAGAGAAGAATTTATTTTAAAATGCATACAATTAAATATTAAAGCCTCAACTACTTGTCTGACTGCACATTTCATTTTGAAGGGCGGTGGGGGGGGGGGGAAGGATCATAGATTCTTTCACTTTTTACCCAAGGTCTCATTGAAACAAAATAAGTTTGAAAGGAATTTGATGCTGCTAGAGGAAGCCTAAATTATTGGATGGGCAAAGAACAGTTAAGCATATGCTGAATCTCTAAGGCATACAGTATGTAAAATGTGGAAGAATACAGAATAAAATCCAAAATAGCAAGAAATATTTAATATGTAAAAGTGCAGCAAAACCAGTTTGGGACATATATACATATGACTGGATCTTAAATTAACTCAGTGATTCAGACAATGACAAAATAGTATTGTTGCCAATTTATTGAAACAGAACTTCACTATTTGGAATTAAATAAAAGAGGAGGAGAAGGAGGAGGCGGGGAAGAAACATTTGCTAAAAAGTAAAGACAATTAAACAAGAGAAATGTCAAGATGTGTGATCTTGGAAAAGTAAACACCTATATCAAAGCATAACATGGCAATCACATTGATTCAGTGGCTGATTAACAGACTTCCATCAGCATGCAAAGTATTGATGGAAGAATTACAAAAATGCATGTCTATGTCTTCCATTCTTAAATATTTGACAAAGGAAGACAAAGTGGAAAAAATGAAGTTCAGTAGAAAATATGTCTAGACAAGCAGATATTCTATTTGAAGTGGTGTATTAAGCTTGACTAAGTCAAAGAATTTTTTATAGATAAATTTAGATTTGCTATCAAATTTCACCTAATCTGAATCTTCACGGTCAGTTTAGTGCTTCCGTTCATGTGAAATATCTGAAAAAAAAATGAAGAAAGTAAAAAATAATAGTGCTTATTTTCTTCTCCTCAAGTTCCTAAATTAGGCTGCAAATCATTTTTTTAGAACAAAGTTTGAAGATTTCTTGGTAGGCTAATGAAGGAACTTATTAGCAAAAGCAGACTGCTAATAAAATTAGTCCATCCAGGTAGATTGTTTCCTACTTAAATGAGATCTAGATTAAAGGCCAACTGAAGGGGGTAAAGGGAAAAGTGGGGGATGAGAAAAAGTAAGCAAGTGTAGACAAAAATGAAACTTAGGGATTACTTGCAACAACATTTTGAGTTCTTATATCTTCAAAGCCTGGGATTAAATCCCTGTTTAAGAGTTATCTGTTTCTCTCACTCCCTCTCTTTTTAAAAAAATCATGTTCCTTGACCAACTTTTGTATAGTAGGTAGATAAATTTACTGAACTGGCTATTGCAGATGATTGAAAACGTTGTTTCATTTGCAGGTTCCTTTACAGACAGGATGGAAAGAATTTGGCATGAAGCAAAGCAAATTGGTTAAGTGGACAAAAGATAAAACTTTTTTTATCCCTACTTTTGTCCTTCACATTGAAATTGTGAAGGACAAACTTTTTGCACCAGCTGTGCAAAGGAATTACAGAACACACGTGTGGTGGAGAGTAGATTTGGTAGGTCTACAGTCTTTTACCTACTGGTGATCATGAACATATCCATCCCTGGAGTTTTGCTCCTACATAGCTTTGTTTAATATAATCCTTATTAGATTTGAGCTGCTGGACCAATACCGAATAGCTTGGCCTCTTTCTCTTTCTCTTTCTCTTTCTCTTTCACTTTCATGGCACGTTAAACCAATTTTAGATGTTACTTTGGAATTTACTTGCACTGCTATTTTGCATTTTATTGTGTATTTTATTATTATTATTATACAAGTTGTCTTCTGAGCTACCATTTGGCAAAATGGTGCAAAGCATGAATATTAGTGGACAATAATATTTAAAAAAATTACAACTAATATGGATTTATCAACACATGTAGGGAAAAAAATATAAATATTTGACAACCTAAGCATACATATTTACCATCAGTTCAACCTATGCATGCAAATCTGCTGGAAATTAAAGCTCCACTTTCCATACTGTGCCATAAATGATGGAATATCTCAATGTGCAATTGCCATTTGGAAGCCTCTAGATGACAACAGTGGTTGTCATTATGTCCTTTTCTTTCTTCAAGTATTTTACAGAATAAAGGCACTATTGCAGAGCAAGTCTACATATTTACATACTCACCATCTTTATCTCTCACAGTATTCTACTTCAGGCTGTATCAATAGAAATACAATTTCCAAAGTATGAGGAATAATAGATTTCCACTACTCTAAATTGGTCAAGTTTCATGTCCAGCACTGTTCCTGTTCTAAGCATTATATTTTACAAAAGATTCAGAGATCCTGGAACAGAGCAATAAGGATAATCAGGGGACTGGAACCAAGGCCCTGAGGACAGTTGAGGGAAGAGGATATGTTTAGCCTCAAGAGAAGATGGCTGAGGGGGGACAGATAGAATAATCTGGGGACTGGATCAAACACCTTGTTTTTTCCCTCATATTATTTTGAGAATGATTCTCCTGGAGTCAGGATACTTAAAAACATCTGCAAGGTTGCTAAGTAAAAAAATAATTTTAAAAAATTGCTGCCTTTGCTCCCACTTTAAGGGTAAGGGACAAAAAGATCCTGTTTGAATAAAGGAACGAAAGACAAATTAGTTTTCCTTTTCTTTCTTTCTTTTAAATAAGGAGACATGGAAAGGTTCTCAAATAGCATCCTGCCCAAGACTTCTCAAACCTGCCACCACCACTACCTGAATCGAATAAAAATTGCTCATTTCTGCAGAAGATGGTGGTGTTGTGACCATCTTTCTAAAAACTTAATATTCCATACAGGTTGGTGTGGTCAATCCAAATAATGTTCAGTCAGGAGTTAGTGGTGTGCATTGTTTTTTTAAGACATACTTGTCCACTATGACTGATCCTAACACTAAACAATCCAAGATACGTTTCTAAGAAACAGCAATATTGTGTAGAGAGCCAACATATTATAGAACTAACCATTGGGGTGATTTGCCATTACTTTATGAAAAGTGATGGACAAACGTTGTTGATTTGTGAAATCAATATTGAGTGATATACCTCCATTTGCATTTGTAGTCCTCTAGTTCATAACGCAGATACTAAGGGTAGGTAGACTACTCAATTGGCAGTATGATTTTCATATGTGTAATGAAAATGAAAAACAGGTTGGTGGAAAAGACATCAAGTTTTCTTTTACTGTTTCCTCTAATTATTGATTATTTCTGTGCTTGGAAAGCTACTAGGCAATTCAGATGCACAGCTTTGGATCTTAATTAAATTGTGTTCAATTAAAGACTTAATAACTACCCCCAAAGACTAAACCAGCCCAAAAATACTCCAGTAACCTTTTAACGTGCCTGTTTCAATGCCTGAAAAATACTGCTAGAAAGAAATAATTTATATAAAATGTGTCTAACAAGCTATTCTCCCTGGACTGGAACTAATCAGTCTTTTACATGGAAAATCACCGTAATATTATCAACGACTTTAGTAGAGTACAAAAGCACTACATTGATCAGCAAAGCTGGCCCTAAACTGTAATGTTTATAAGCTATATGCTTCATAACGAAAGTATAGTCTAAACCAGAATTTTCTCTGTGTTTACTCTGGAGTTAGTGCACTCTGGGGTTGATGTAATGTACTAATGTTCATAACTGGTGCAGAATTATTTATCCTAAAAACCAACCCCACATTTATGTGACTTTCACATAAATTGCTCTCAGATTGATTTAACCGATACTTGTACTGATCACTCTTGTGAATAACCTCTGGGGGAACCGGGATTGCAGTGGGGCAACTCTCCTTGATCTCTCACAGACTTTCAATATCATCAGTCATGACATCCCTCTGGACTGACTATGGAGCTGGGTGTGGGAGGCATGGCGGTTCAACTCCAGGTCGTCTAAATGATGCAGTCAGAATCTTGTCCCAGAGGTTCAGGGTGGGGGGGGAGTGTCTGGAAGGGGAGGAACAACCTTAAGCTCAACCCTGACAAAACTGAGTTGCTGTGTGTTTCTAGTTCTCCCAGTACCAAAGACTTTCCATCTTACTTCTGAATGGAGTACCACTGGACTCACCACTCCTACTCAAAGATCAAAGCCCCCCACCACAGCCTGGGAGGGGGCTTGGTTTTGCCATATTTGCCTGGGGTGCCAAATGCACCATTTCCTGGACTGTGAATCTAGTATCTGTCCTTCATGCCTTAAACACCTTACACATGGGCTCTTGCTAGGTAGTCTACATGGGGCTGCCCTGGAAGCTTCAGCTGGTGGTGGTGCAGGCAGTTATGGGTGCACCTCTATATGCCCATGTAATACCTCCGCCATGTGAGCTTCACTGGTAATCAGTAGGCTTCCAAGAGCAATCAAGGTGCTATAAAGCTCTTCACGGTGTAGGACCTAGTTACCTGTTTTCCTTCCATGTTCCAAGTTTCAGCCATCTAGAAGACCTAGGCAGTGGGCCTTCTCCATCATAGCACCTGCCCTCTGGAATAGCATTCCCTTGTTCTCCTTGAGGTTCAAGTTGCCCTCACCTTGATATCCTTCAAATAATCCTTAAAAAAAAGGCTCATTCCCCAGGTGCTGGGTTAGGAGTCCTAGGAGGAATTTTTACTCTCATTACTCTCCAGTTTGTTGCATCTTTTGTCTTTATACCATATTGGATGTGTGTTTAACTGTATGCCACCCAAAGTCCTTCTGAGTTGGACAGCTAATAAATGTTTCTAAATAAATAAATAAACAAAGATCGAATGAATAAATTTACATAGTCCTTGCTCTCATGTCAGTTCAATACAATGCTGTCAGAAGAGAAAATTTCCCCTTAGACAGATAATTTATACTTTCGTTTTGTATTGCTATTGTATTTTAGTTCCTTTCTAACAAGATTATGGTTTCTAATTATAAGCCAACTCCATGCCATACACTCTTAATTATTAGCAAAAGTAAAACAGAAAAAAGAATTTGAACTGCTAACAAAAGAACCTCAAAGCACTAGGAATTATTTTCCTTTATTTTTTTCCCCCCCAAGTTAGATTTCAGCCCACTATTTATACAAATGTATTACTTTTTTTACCCAATGCTGCTTCACATCCACAGATGATTTTAACTTTGAAAAGTATTGTGGGTTCAATCCCCCAACTTGGAGTTATGGATATTTAGCCCCACAGAACCGTAAGCAAGAACTACCAGATCTGGGTTGCAAAAATCCAGATGAACCCTAGATGGCAGCAACGTTTTGTAGTTTTCTGTATGTGTGCATTTTTGTAGCCTGGATCTCCTAGGCCTTGACTTTGGTTATGTTTAAATGAAGCAGAGGCTGAAATCACAAGTCTTCTGTCAAATAATCGGGGTGGGGGTGGGGAGGGATGGGGAGAAAGACCGACAGACAAAGCTACTTTTAGCAAGCCAAAGATATTCAGCAATGTCTCTATAATAGCAGACACAGCCTTCTTGATTTTATTACCCCTTTGCAATATTGCAGGCATGGATTGGAAGGCAGACTCACAAAATCAATTATAACACTGTATGATTACTTTCTTTAAATGATTGTCATTATAATCAACCTAGTATTATTGAGCATGGTGTCATGACTAAGATTTATGCTCAAACTAAATTAGGTATGTCTTTTAATTTTATTTTCCTTCATTTAATTGGTTCTAAGATGCTCAGGTGCTTTTTAGCATTTTCAGTGAGCAGTGATTTATTTATTAAACTACCCAGCAGATGACATTAAACTAAAACATTGTTAGAACAACTCACTTCATTCTAACAACTACAATGAAGCTAATGCAGTACAGAGGACACTGAAAATATAATCACAAAGCTCTAAGCAAGGGAAGGGTCATATTTTATGGGCAAGTTGCTGAAATAGCTTAGGGAAATGTTTATCATCAACATTTATTACTTCATGGACAGAGATTGTAGGATTGCCACCGAAGTCAACACTAAAGCTTCAGCTATTGTAAACAGTGCTTCATATCTTAAAAGACATGTGAAATTACACATCCAATATTCTATCCATTGTATTGCTACCTGTATATTTCAAGCTCAGTTCAGAAAACTGGTCTTAACCTGCAGATTCTGGACACACAAATCCAAATGGTGCAATTATTATAGATGTTAATTTGGATTGTGAAGAGTGAGGTTCAGATATCCACTCAACTAAAAGATGCACTGTGTAATCTAATGTTGTTTCTCTCCTGCACACACCCAACCTAGCCTACATCCCATGAGTCGTTATAAGGTTAAAAAGAAGGAAGAAAGTACAATTCTAAACTTCTCAGAGTGAGGTGAGAACTTTTTATCCAACAGAGGTAATTTATCTTCAGTTCCTAATATCCCTCATCATCACCTCCTGTGCTCTAAGAACTATGAGCTTTCCCCTTCTACTCCTCCTCCCCACTGCCACCGCCGAGGGAGAGCAGGTTGTAATATGTCACAAAAGTGATACTGTTGATTTCAGAGCACCATTCTATATATGTCCACGCCAAAGTATAACCCACTGGGTTCAGTGGAACCTACTCCCACATATACTGTAAAGCATTGGAGATATTCATTGGCTGTCCCAAAGCTATAGGAATCTGAGATCTTCTGCCTGAGAAGGCTACTCTGCTGTTGACTTTCAACGTGCTGAATCATTTCATTTGCCTTTGGATCTGTTTAGCTGCACCTTCTCTATCTTCTGTCTCTCTTGCTCTCTCTCCCTTTACAACATGGCTAAGCATATTTTAAACAAGGGGAAAGAGACCATCACTCTCTCTCAACTAACCTAATGCATGAGAAATTAGAGTGTTCCTGGGATGATAAAAAATAGTAAAGTGTAAGAGAAACACAGACGATTGCTCAGGAGCCTCATGAAGGTTATAAACACACTTACTCCTGATGTTATCTTCCTTTCCTCTTTTGAATGATTAAAAAAAATGGAGGGGAGAAAGAAGCACAGAGTGTGATTACTTCTTACTTGGTTTATGGTTTCACGAGCATGATGGGGATGATAAAGAATTTTAGTACTCATCAATTAAGGTGGTAAAAGCTGAAGAATTTTAATTAAGACAAAACACTTTAAGTACCTTAACAGCTAGCAATGAACTGTCATCCTTAATAAGAACAGACTCTCATAGGTTCTCATGCAAATGAGGCTCAGGCACAGAGAAGTTGGTGTCTTGCCAACAACCTTCCAAATGACTTTGAATGGGACTTGATGGACTTTTCTATCAACTGAATAACATTTCTCCTGCCTGCAACAGAGGCATAAATTCAGTGCGTGTTGACCCTGAGACTCAAGACATTCAAAGGCCCAGGGCTATCACAACACAATGATGATCACAGGTACAGCAGTCCTCTTTCAACAGGGTTCTTGGGATTTCAATCTCCATTGTGTGTACTGTTCCACAACGTGTTGTGTGTATTGTTCTACCATAACTCTTTAGCCCTTTCTCACAAGGGAGAGCATTTTCAAAGCACCTACAATGAAGCAGGCCTAATAATATTGCCTCCACTTTTCCATAGCTGCTCCAAAAGACTTCTCTTAAATGTTGGGGCAAGCAGCAAAAAATCCAGGTGAAATCATGGGATGAAAGAACATCAACAGACGTGCAGGGAGTGAAGGAGAAGGAATCAACAATCTGGAATTCTCTGATGGATAAAACATACAGTCACAATTTGAGAAATATTTCTACTGTGTTTTCCATCACATGGTTCTTCCAGAATACCTACAGAAAACCTTACTGAGCAGGATCTTTCAATTTCTCCTAGAATATGATTTATTGACCCTACTCCAAAAACTAAAATTCTGCAGGATTATACTGCTTGAAACTTTGGCATCCTCTAAGAACTCAAACAATGCTGCCTGAAAGTTGAATGAAATTACACACCCCACTTCAGGTGCATCAGAAAGCATGGTACATTCCAGCTGTTACTGTGTGTAGCTGCTATGGAGAATGAATCACTTGGAAAAGTGAGATGGGTGGCTAATAAATTGTGGAAGGAAGGAAGGAAGGAAGGAAGGAAGGAAGGAAGGAAGGAAGGAAGGAAGGAAGGAAGGAAGGAAGGAAGGAAGGAAGGAAGGAAGGAAGATCTGGAACTAGTGCTGTGCCATATCATTTCTCCTTTAATTCATCTCTTTTATGACTAAAATATGGGGCCAAAAAACAAAAACAAAACCTAGGTATGGGTGAGTGACATCTTTAACAAACAGTGGGGACGCAACAGGAAAGGCATACGGTGTGGTCACTTGACCATCCCGGGAAGTTAAGTGGAAGAGAAGAGATCCACACTAATGTCAAAAATTGTCCAGTGGTCCCTCTCCCGATAAAGGTAAGTGAAAGAAAAGCAACAGCCCTCCATGGCCACTACATGGTCATGTAGGGTGATCTTTCCTGGCCCATTCCTACACAGAATGTTTAAAGACATTTCTATTCCCTATGAAAGAGGCAGAGGACAACTATGCTTCTTCTACTGGAAGTAAAGCAGGAGGAAAGAATCAGCACAGGGCAACCTAGAGTAGCTACCTTTTTTTTTTTAACCTGCTCCTGTTGCCACCGATATAAAGTTGCCACCAATATACAGCTGTGCCACTCAGAAGCTGCAACTTCTGCATAGCTGTAGTCAAGAAGCACTTCCATATGGCAGATTACTCAAGGTCAGAAACCATTTATTTATCTGGTGATCTTGGTCATGGATAATATTAACCCAGATACAAACAATAATATATTATTTAAGTAGAAGCCAACTTTAAGTTCTATTACCAAAATGAGTGAAGCTGAACAATTTGGCTATCTTTGGACACATAATTTGAATCCACAGCTAAGGTATCTATCAAAGGGCTTCATACATTCTTAACACTGGCATAACTCTTGAAGTCGGATGAAGAAATCCATCACAGATTTCTTCTGTAGCAAAAGAGTGTGGGATGCACCAGAATTGAAACCCTCTTGATTCAAACAGGACTATGGACAGGATCAATCTTCTTGGACTTTGGACTGGGCTGGGACTGAGGTTTGTTTATTCATTCAACTGTCAATGTCTCTGTTGACTTTTTATCTTGGCCTTTTAAAATTTTTGTTATGCACATGTTGTATATGTACTGTTTGCCAAAAGACAGATACTGTAAAACCACTTCTCCTTACAAGGAAAGTGACCCTATGGAGATGTCTCAAAATCCCTATTGCGCTAGGAAATGGAAGCATAACATAATATAAAGAGGTTGTTAGGGGAAAATGAAACCTTGTAACTGAAACTAAATTCATCATCAGTCCTCACAAAATCTATCCTACTACCAAAAGGGAGGGGGAGCCAACTTTTCAAGATTCAAGTGCTTCTTGGACAGCACCATTTCTAGGCAATGTTTCTCCTCTCTCATTTTATATTATTTATTGAGAAGAGATTACTCTTTTAGGATTTTTCAAAAGTCTTTTTGGACTTTTTCAGTTAACTACTGACATTTTCATAGGCTCAATGATCATGAAGCTTGAAAATAAATCCTCATTTTTTTTTTGTTTGCTTTCCCAGATATACAATTATTAAAATACAACTAATATTAGATGCTCAAAATATCAGTTTGGGGGTTTGCACATAATACCAACTTTATTAGGGTTGTGAATACCAACTTTATTAGGGTTGCTTGAAATCCCATTCCACCACTGGAACGTAGTGCTTGTTTGCAACTCTTGAAAGCAGCCACGTCTTTTCCTGGGATCATGTGATGTTTGCAGAGGGCAGCGGTGTGATGTTTAGAAAAGGCATAGCTGCTTTAAAGAAAAATGTTGACAATCAATGTGTTTTCTTATCATTTACTGCTACTGCATTTATTTAATACCATCCATGACGTGGGAACATGCTGATCAGCAAAGGTTTAAACATTTCCTAAATAAATAAATAAAAGAAGAAGAAAGAAAAAATAACATTGCAAGTAAAAGTCACACAATCCAAAAGGAAACAGCCAAATTATCACCTATCAGGCCACTTAAATAGGTGTTTCCTAACATGCTAATGATCTGCTGGGATGTCAGGTTATAAATAGATGATTTTGTGTCTCACTTGGTGTGTGCCAGATGTTACTCTCGTTCTGAGGCAAAATTATTTGTATGCCTCATAATTATAACAGAAACCTGTTCTGACATTTAAAAATGCTTTTTTCCCCTTTTGGGATAAAGATAAATGCTCGTGTATAAAGGCAAATGCTCATATTCTATCATACACTACTTTGAAATGGAAATGCAGACATTCAAGTATGATGAAAGCCCATTTACCTTTGCTCTGGAGAGTTGACTAGAACAAGGCGCGCCATTTCTTGATTTCACCAAGCTTCTGTCTCTCATTTTCTAAGGGAACTCTTCTCAAATGGAGGTCTCTATCCAAGCACCTTCAAAAAGCCATTAACACTTAGGCATAGTGTCCTGTACACCACATGACTCACTAAAACGTGGCCCTTTTAGGAACTGACCCTTTAACCCTCCACCTGTATTTTCATGAGTTAATAAGTAAGGCATTGATCTGGTCTCTGCCTACCTGAAAACAATCCTCCAATTCCGAATCCACTGGATTGGTCTATCCCACTGAAAAAGGATGCATACAGATATAACTCAACACCTGGGTTGTAATGTCCATTTTATACGGGTACCTGATACTCAGATATGACCTCCATGCATGAACATTCAGAGGGATAAAAGAGAGTCAGCAAGTAACAAAGGCTTCAAGGCTTGATAGACTGTATGAACTACCTAAGACCTTGCTTGCTTGCTTTATTTATTTATTTATTGAGACAGAGAAAAGGCCGGGAAAAAGGAGTGTTTGGTTTCCTTAATAGTACTCCCCCTCAGCTTCAGCAAAAGAATAAAGCCTTCCTAGAACTAACTAGTCTCTCTGCCACGCAGAAGTCAGCCTTTTCCCCATCCCTCCTTGGAGCAAAGATTAAATATTCCCTCTCTCCCGCACTCTCAGATGCCTCCCCCTCCCAGCTTAGTATTCACAGTTTTGCTGATCCTGCCCATTTCTTACCCAAAGGCTTTTTAGTGGCTCCTTTCAGGAAGTTGAAATCACTTTGCTGCCTGTAAACTTATGGCTCAAGGCAATGGCAAATAAATATGACAAATTATTAATTTATATATGTTCTGAAAGTAAAGCCTTTGATGGCACCATCAACTTACATTTTATACAGGAATAAATGACTATTAAGTCTGTAAATAGTTCTTCTTCCTTCTGTTATACTATTGCACTGATGAATGCCATCAGAATCAAAAGTGCCCTGTTTTCCAACTTGTCACACAGGAGAAGAGGAAATAACACCACTTATTTTTGCAAAAAGCATTTCCCTCTCCCCTCCTCCCAATACAAACAGAGCCCATTCCACTCTTTATATGGGACCCTATATTCTTTTCCCCCCCCAAAAAATGTAACTTGCACTTATTTCTGAAGCAACATCTACTAACCATGCACACTGACTTATTTTTGTTACCTTTAAATATTGAATCTGCAGGTGAAATCTGTTGCAGCTGTTCTGATGCAATAATTTTAACTGAAATGTATTAATAGTAATATTAATTGGGTGGGTTCATAAACAGCACCAAGGTAAAAAGAGGAGTGATAAAAACTGTTAGGAATCCTTGTAGCACTGAAAACAGGGATTTGTATCATTGTGTATTATTCTATGAGGAATCAAATTGCCATGTATGCACGTCAGAACAAAAGGTAGCTTAACATACATTCCATGACATGTTTCCAATCTCCCCAGCACATACGGCCTGCCTGCATCTTCCATCTCTCACCCAGTCCTTGGT
The DNA here is from genome assembly GCF_059951505.1 of Python bivittatus. Classification (NCBI taxonomy): domain Eukaryota; kingdom Metazoa; phylum Chordata; class Lepidosauria; order Squamata; family Pythonidae; genus Python; species Python bivittatus. Next base: position 16,931,499 of record NW_028277053.1, read on the forward strand.
GACTGTAAGCTGCACATTCTGATTCTTGTGAATGTTCCTCTAAGCATAATTGTAAGAAACAAATACCTGGAAGAAACAAGAAAGCATTTCCTACCACATCTCCATATAGAGCCTTAATAAGTCATCATGGAATGACAAAACCGGGTTTGTTGCACAGTATGCAGAGGGGGGAAAAAAAATAAGTACAGGGTTTTTCCCCCCGAATCAGTATGTTTCTTCCTTCACAGTTGTGAAGTTTGCAAGTATAACATTTTTTTAATCTGATTTTTTTTCTCATTGTCAAAGTTCAACAGTTCAACAGATCAACTTGAAAACTCAGTTTGTTCTCTAGCTATGTACTGTAAAAGCAACCTTCTTAAATTAATCTCTATTCCAGCACAGCTCCAGAAAAGAATCTAATAAAGAGACTATTCATTCCTTCTGGAGCCATGCGTTGCGTGGTCTTTACTTCTGACAGAGGCTATGGCATAGAGCACAATATGTCATAACTATGACTTAGTCACACCTCATGAAGTTGGAGATTATCATTCTTAAACAGACTCAATCATACCCCTTAATTCTCTGTTTAATCGCCGTATTTCTCATTTTTCCTATGCAGGCATATTTTGGAGTAAATCCCATTCAATTCAATGGAGCTTATCTGAAGTAGATATATAAACACAACAATGCAGTATTAGCATGGATTTTATTCCATATAGTTGTAGAATATCCATAATGCAATTAAATTCATCCATGAACTTTTAAGTCTAAACTGAACCATGAAGTCACAAGATAGTTTTCTTTGAATCACACCCAATTATTTATTAAAGTTTGCCACTTTGAAACAACAAAGTTAAACACTGAAAAATAGCTATCATAAAGATAAAAAAGATTAAATGAGAGGAGAAATGCCCAACATCTGAATTACTAAATTAATCAGAAGCAATCAAAAATTGGGGGGGGGGGGAACCTTAGTGAATCACCTGAAGACCTAAATACCTGCCTCATCCAATGATATAAAAAAGTTACGGTGTGGGTATTTTTCATCCGAAATAGATTTCATCCATAGTGAATGAACTCTAACATTCAAACCCCGATACGCTTGTAAATCTAGAAGAACCACCTGACAATTTACCAGCAGGTGGTAAATTAGTTAATACTGCTGATGATCAAAACCAGGTCCCTGTGGATGGCAGGCAGGATGAAATTTACAAGCCAGCCATGATCAGATTAATTTTCAAGGACATCAAGGTTCTGGCACCTCTGAGTGTTGTATTCTTGCCCCAAACTCTAGCTCTGACCAAAGACAGATTCCATTATATACCTCATAGCAGATCACAGTGCAGACCAACCGTGATCAGTGTTAAATTTTCAGAAGCTAATACATGCTGAGATATGAGAACTGTTGCCTCTCTTCTACCTTTCATGGTACGAGAAATCAAACCAGAAAATCTCTAACTAGCCATATTGTCTGAGGAAGACGTGCAATTCAACTTCTCCATACAATCTGTTCTGGCAACTAAATGGGGTTGCCAACCTCACCTTTAGTTCAGTTTTGGAAATGTGCCTTCTGACAAGTACATACGCACATGGACATATTAGTGTGACACACCATCATATTAATCGGGAAGGAGAAAAACTGCAAGAATAGTTTCAGCTGAAATTGGCAATGTCAGATTGACATTCTGGAATGCTGGGAATTGCGCAGAATTTTTGCACGGGTTTACCAATTTTTTTTTTTGTGTGTGTGTGGGGGGAGGAAGTAACGATTTCCTTCAAATATATGATAAATAAACTGACCCAAATGTAAATATGCCTCAGCCACCAGAAATAAAGGAACTAATGATATAAAATATCCCAATGTCATACATTATATAAAATAATACGAATAATATCCATGCTCTGAAACTAACATTGTAATATTTTCTGGATGTAACTGAATGTTTACTGAAAATGAATGAATCAATGAATACTTTTTTTTAGTTGCCCGCTAGTTTTAGAAGCTATAATGCCAATTTATCAACTGACAAATCTATGGATGAGTCTGCAGTAAGATCACCACCAATTATTAAAAGATAATTACAAATAATGGACACATAGACACACATATACCTACCAAGAGAAGGTTTTTATTATGGCATTCTGCACTGAGAGTAAGCACATTTAATTAACTTTAATGATAATGAGCTCTATGCACATCAGCTCATCATAAAATCTTCTACCTGTACAAGAAGGCAACCTGTTTCAGCCGCTTTCTATTAAGCAAGCAACAAATGAATTGGTGACTTCTGAAGCTCCATCTCTGGCCCGATTCTCTTTAAATTTGTAATATTAGAAAATCCGCCAAGATCCAAACTCAGTTTGGGCTATTCCTTCGGAATAAGAACGTATTGCTAGAATTCAGATTTGTTCCTTTCAATAAAACAAAGCAATCAGCCTAGTGTCTCCTTTGCTAACCTACATCTGCAATATTTCTGCTTTAATTTTACAGTGGCAATGTGATGTCAGTATAAAAAAAATGATGAGGAGAGGGACTCAGCATTGAGCTAAAAGGGTGTTTTTCAAATCTCTGATTAAATCAAGGTTCCCTCAATATGAAAAGACTAGAGCGTCTTGTAGAAAAAATATCACCGGCTTCAAAATGATTGATGGCCCCAGTTGGATCAGGAGGCAAGGAAGCAATGAACAACCAAGCAGTTTGCAGGTACTTTAACAGAGGAAGGAAAAGAAACAATATAGGGAAGCTGGGGAGAAGGGAGAGTGGTCTTCACTGAGAAACACGCACATTTATCTTCTTTAAATACGTTCACTATTTTTGTTTGTTTCAAGGGCAAAAAGTGGGAGAAAAGTGAAGCCAAAAAAGAGTGCATAGGCCTAATGAGAAATTGGGTTTATTAACATTGCTGAACCTTCCACAGGAAATTAAAAAAGGAAGAAATGGTCCAGGCCACCAATGGGAAGAGTACAAAGAGGAAGCATCAAAATCAAATAATCGCATTTTCTGGTGTTGCAGCTGCATTAGATTAGCATGAAGTGGTTTGATCTGACCAGGTAAAAGCAGATTCTCCCTCTTGAATTCAGGCCATACAGTATATACATGGTAGAAATCACAGGTATCAGACCACTGTCCTATCAACAGCTGTGTGCCACCCATCAGCCTGCTTTGTTGTGGTTCCAAGGAAGGGACCAGGACCTTGTACCCTCCTCCCCAACTCCCTGCTGCCCTTCCAGCTTCAAAAAGAGGGGAGAATGTCCCGAGCGCCAATGAAATCGTATTGATGGCAATGATGATGTAAAATCCTAGCCTGTTTATTTGTTTGCTTGTTTGTTTTAAAGTCCATTGCCACTGATACTGCAAAGCAGAGATATAAATGACTTGCACAATTTTATCAAATCGAAAATCGCCAGATCTCAGAGCTCCATTTTTGGGTTACGAAATAAAGTAAACACAATAACCAAACAAGAACAAAGAAAAATTAAAATGGACATTGTCATTAAACAGTTTAAGTCCTAAGGGAGTAAATGAGGAGGTCCAATATTTACTCCTTATTTGTGCATTTTCCCTGGGTTTTTTCCCCCCAATTTCACTTTTCCTCTAAAGCATTTATTCCTAGTTCACAAAAAACAAAAGAAAACTCTGTTGGGATAGATACCAGTAGGGCTTTCCTTAACCCCTTTAAAGTATTTTTAAAACTTCCCTTCTTTTTCTTATGTTCTAAAAAGAGAGAGGAAAAAAAGGAAAAATATCTAAATATAGTATAGTTAATAATTACTGTAGGTAAATAACTTCTAATTTTGGCTCTCCTTTCCTGTTAAAAATGATGTAGGCCTCTACCGCTAATAGGAGAATATAAAACAAAAATACTAATGAACTGTAGGCAATGAACAAATAAGATATTTTTACACATGGTTTTAATTTGTAAAGTTCTCTCCTCCAAAAAAGAACTTACATTTTTTCAACAATTGCTGTTTTCATAGCTCCAAGATAATTAATACATTTAGAAATATTGTCTGATCTTACTTACCCTCACTATTAAAGAGACAAAATAGCATCATCAAAACATTTTAAAATAAATTATTTTTATTGTACATTTTAAATAGTAGAGTGTGCTAAATGTCTGCTCAATTTTTTTTATACATGAATACTTTTAAATTTTAAAAATACGTAAGTTGCTGTTTTGTTTGGGTTTTGTTTTTTTTTTTTGGTGGGATTTTGCACTATGAAATCAATCAATTGATCAGTCACATCACTGGCACTTGGGATATTCTCCCCTGTTTTTCTGGTTTCCATTTGCTTCCACCCCCTTCCCCTTTATTTTCCCTTTCTATCTCTCTCTTCATGAACAAAAGAATTGACTGCCTTTGGCATTGACAGAACCCTTCCATTCATCCCAGGAACTGAATTTGGAAGTTTACGTTCAAACCAAAACATCATCAGAAATCCTCATTTTCAGGTTTTGATGTCAGATACAGAGGCCAAGGAGTGGGGGCAAATTAGAAAAGCAAATATTGCATCCACTCATGTATGAAAGGGGCAGACCTAGTGTGCAACAGTTTCATAAAAGCATTAGATCCTATGGAAATCTCTTGTATGACATATTACACTGGTTATATATACTGTATATTACCTTATCAACAGCAATGTGCAAAGAACTAATAGGCAATCACTGTCTCATTAAAAGTAATAAAGGCTGATTATATTATTTAAAAGTGATATTGAGCAGGATCTCATCCTCCATCAGATTAGATTAGATTAGATTAGATTAGATTAGATTAGATTAGATTAGATTAGATTAGATTAGATTAAGGGAACTTCTGGCCCTTGAACACAGAAACCAACCCACAATGGACCTGCAGAAACTTGCCACTCTTTATAGTCCATGTAATCATCATTATCAGCTGGCCTACAGGAAACAGGTGACCGGTTCCTTGATGTTATTAAGGGTCTTTGTAAATTGGCAACAGAAAGCAGAAATATAGTCACTACAAGGAAGGTAAAGCAGAAAAAGGGTCTATGGGTGACAATGAGGGTGTGCATGTGTATGAAAATGTTCTTCCTGTACCTGAAATGATATGTTTGCATTTGGGATAAGTGCAATGCACCTAAATACCAATACGAGATGCTACTCTCCCAGAGGAATTGATTGTTAATAACCCCACTCTCCTCTGAATTCCTCAAATTTGCTGTAAAATTTGGACGGCTCTCAAGAGGAGATTTCACCCATGGGACGAGTAAAAAAATCCCCCTCACAGGGATTTCCAAAGGTCATACAATAATCTGTAGAGCAAACTAAAAGAAGAACAATGCTGCAGGTGAAAATAACAGGGAGGCTATTACGTCCCCCAAAAGATCTTCTCCTTTGTCCTGTAGCAAAAAGGAGATGATACCATCTTGACCGAAGTTGCTCAAAAGCTTCAGACAACAGACCTGCTCCTAATGGCCTCAGACCTCACCTCCCTGAGAGGAGACCTTGAAACAAGACTTTCCCAGTTGATAAAAAGGAGGCTAGTTCAAATTAAAACCCCATTTTTACATTACGCACCCTGTTAATGATAATCAATCACAGAGCTGATGAGATGTATACTTCTGCATTACTTCAGATAGATAGATTTCTAGGAACTGGTATTGAAAGTGCAATTAACATCCCTGGAGCCAGTTTCTTGGCCACCAAAAATACCCAGTAATTTTTCTTCTAGCTACCACAGTGCAAGGACACGTAGCTGAAGAAAAGGACTGCGAGGCAGAAACTCCAAACCAGCCAGATGAAATATCAGTCAATCAATCATGCATCTTTGGTCGCCTCTGTTGACTTTGGTGAATATAACAAGTCCTTGTATCAATGCAAAACTGTGGCATCTTTAAAAACAAAAGATTTGACAACTCCAAATAAACGCCTGAAAAAATTGCATTTATTAAAATAACTCCTCTGAGTGCATACATAATATTTGATAGAGGGTATATATAGAAATAATGCAGTATATATCAAACACCAAAGTGTACAGATACAATATCTGTTAGCATAAGCCTTTTTTTTTTTCCTGAGCCCACTGCAATTATATTATTACCACTAAAATACTAACTAACAGCACAGCATTTTGTCAGTCACGTTCAAGGCCAGTGAGGTGAGGTGGAGAAATGTCTAGAAAATATAGTTCATTCATACCAATGAATGTTAAATGCAGTATTAGCAAACTTGGGAGCTAATAAGAGCTTAGAGGAGGTTATGTCAAGTATTTGCATAAACAGAAAGATGGGGTATTTATTCAATCAATCAATCAATCAAATAATGACAAGGATCAGCAAGAATGTGACAAAATACATCTATTTTATTGATTTGTAAGAGAGCAGGAGATGATGTTCATGATGATGATGATGATTTTTTAAAAATATAATACAGTGAAACCCTAATTTGCTAAACCTGGAAACAACAGACTTTGCATGGAATGGACTAAGTTTTCAGTGTGATTGAATTATTTGTGTAATTTTTATTAGGATAGCATCAAGCCAGTGAGATACACTGATGCAAATGAGATAAATCACGGTGGTGACTTACTCTCTGATTTAATGGACATTCTTAAATAATGGACAGTCCTTATTCCCAATTTGTTGAAGTGATGTTTCACTTGCATATAACTTTATAATACTTTACCATTTATTACTAGTCTATTTTCTGCTTACTGATTGAACTGGTCTGAAACTTTATTATGTTTGTTACAGTATATTTATTTAAAGTTTTCCAATATTCTTGAAGATATTTAGAGAGGCAGTATCTATATATCCTCACATAAATCCCCAAATCAAATAAATAGATTTCATCTCACTGCTGTACAAGTCAAATGAAAACTAAAGGATTTTGGTGGGGAGGGGTGTTCAGACTGCAAGTGAAAGTAAACCTTACACTGTAATTAATTTTGCTCTCATTTTCAGCAAACACAGACTCCAGAATAATGCTTCCTTTCTTCTCTTTAATTGGGAAACTGTATAAAATATGTTAGGCTTTTAGTTCATTTAATTACTCCACTGCCTTTAAATCATCACAGGAAACAGTTCTACATAATATAACATTATTTAAATCACATGGAATATGCTTTATTTTCTCCCCCTCAGGTCAAACACTGGCTACGGATTTTGACAAATAATTAATATGAAATAACTTTTTAAAGGTTTGCTAATACAAGTAAAATAAATACGATAAATTCAATTCCTCCCTAGGATATCTGAATATTTTCCAGTATAAATTACCCTCTATTATAAGCCAAACCTACAGCTCAGAAATTGCCAGAAAGCTCACAGCCTGACTTAGATCTAAGTCTGCACTGCACCAAAGAATTTTGCATACTGCATATATGTATATATCATGGAATAGCTCTATCAACTAACATTTGGCAAGGATATCACAGTTGACTTTGATGTAGTTAGTAATTCTTATGAATGTACCATAAAAATAATCATGGAAGATAATGTCCCATGTGTAATTCCTTTCCTTGATATTGTTTTATAAATCAGACATGAAGAAATTTTACCCCAAGAACTAAATATGCCTTTCTAGCACCTCCATCAACCAAGGCCCTATCAGCCCCTTGTCTCAGATCCTCATTATGATTCAGTATCCTTGGAGTGAACTTTCATCTCGGTCCAGCAGCTAATATCTCCCTACTTTAAAATAATCTGCAGTGTTGCCTATCGTATTTTCTTTCATACAAGTTTAATCCCATCACCAGTTTTGCATAATAAACTCTCTCTCTCTCTCTCTCTCTCTCTATATATATATATATATATATATATGTGTGTGTGTGTGTGTGTGTGCACGCACGCATGTATTCTGGGGAAAGGGAAACTGGTCACTGTAAACAGTAGTAGCTTTATTACTGTGATAATCTTGTCATTATTGAAGCTCTATGACTGAAGCTAAGCAAAAGACAGGCGCTCGAAAACATGCCATTCAAAAATTTGACTAGCCATCAAAATTTCAGCATTATGAAAATTCATTCTGAAGATTTTGTCTTCAGCCAAAAAATTAAAGACATTTCCAGGACATTTCTAGAAAAGGTGACTGAATGTTGACGTGCATCAGGCCCCAAATCTTTAGCCAGCTCTTCTCTGCTTGACTCCTAGGATGCCCTACATTTGCCCTCATAATTTAACTAGGATTCAATGAATCTTTGCATAATCGATATAGAGGATCATCCTGAAATATGCCCTGCCCGGGTCATAACTCAAGAGGATTTTCATACACTGAGGACATTTTCTATGCCTAAATTTGGTGTAAGTTTAGAATGAGCTGGGAAACTTCAGCTCAGCAATTGCCAAATATCAACAGAGAAACTTTCTGTCATCATCACCTTTCTCTGAGATTTCTTTTGTTTTCTTACTGACATGAACTGGATTGAATCTATTGATTTTAACACCCGGATTCTCTCCTAAAGTGGGGTTCCAGGTGGACCCCAATTTAATGAGAAGACATAATAAAGGCTGAAATGTAAGATCAAATACCTCATTGGAATCACACCAGAAACACAGAGTCTCATTCTAAAAGTGCTGAATTCTCCAACAGTCAGATCTAATTAATTATCATAAATCACCACTCTTGCTAGAACTCCTCAGTGAAGTGAGGTACACCTTACTTTACAGGAAGATATAGGCGGGACTAGACTTGTGACCTAAAAGGGAGCAGGAGAATATCATCAGTAGAGTACTAAAACCTGGTCAAGGCTTTTTCCGTATGAACTTATGGTTTAGAGACACTCAAATTATAAGGGCATTTCCTTTAAAGATTTCTCAAACTTAAAAGATGAATATCAGTAATATTACAGTTGCATCAGCCCCAAAAGGTAATCACATAACATTAAAAATACACAAATTGCAACTTAGTTCCAACTAATCCAAACCAGACTTTGTGGGAAATAGGTAAGTGGGATTTAAATTTTTGTTTGAAAAACTGCAGTATCTATTCAATATGAATGCAAAACAATGTATGAAAAACTAATAAATATGGAGCCCATACTGCTCTATCACCATGAAAAACCATCTGTTTTCAAACTCCCAGGTTATATTTCAAGCCTGTTAAAAATTATTATCGGTAATTATCAAACTTGTACTATATGAATCATTATATAAACCTTTCCTGTACTCATTCAACTCCAAGGTAAGTTCTCATAAATTAAACACACAGTTCTGCCAAAAGAGTATGTTATATTGCTGGATAATTTATCCTCCTATGGATAGATGCATGACAGAGGTAAACAATATAAATTAGCAATTCAATGGAATTAGCAAAGAAGAAATGTGTTTGTATTCAGATATGGCTCACACAACTGAAGGGCAGAACCAAACACAACTCTCTTAGGAGAATTAACTCATGTTTCTCAAATTATAATGATGTTCCTCAAATTATCATGATTATCTCCAAATCTGTCATATAGTTTTGCCAATAACAAATCTAACCTTTAGATTAGACAGAAGATGTTTGTACTTTTTTTAAGAATATGTTTGAATTAATCTCTGGCTACATGTTGCCATATAGGCAGTGATCAGTGCTATAAAATAATTTGCCCAAGCACCATTAGAGAGGCAGAATCAAGTTCCTACCCTGCCCAACTCAGGTAACACCAAAATCACAGCCCTTGCAGATTTGTCCTTGTTTCCATACAGATGGAAGAGTACATAGCTATGTGAGGAAGCACTTGACATAGACTGGTCTACTCAGGTGTAATTTCATGCATCCGATTACTAGGATCTGAAAATCAGTACTAAAGATGGAAATCTCCTGTAGTTGGGGTTCCACCTGAATGTAGATGGAACATCTTTCTTGGAGAGCTAAATTTTGCATGCTCTGCCTTTACTTCAACTATGAAAGCTTATTTGGAAAGATCAACAGTCACTGTGTTCTCTGCTTTGCTTTCTAATGTTGTTTGCAGGCAAGAATACTGGTTTTTGAACTGTGGTTTTATCCCTTGATGCTACTTACAATCAGAAGGCAAGAAATGTGCATTTGCCAACACATGCAGCATACATGTAAGTCCTACACAAGGCTAACCATTTTTCCCTGTTGATTGTATGGAGGGACAGACTTCCCTGAAAAGAACCATGCCTCCAAAATTGGTTCAGTCTCATTGGAAACCTGGTTTTTCATTGGAATTTTCCATTTTCCGCACTGACCAATTCCTCCAATGTTTCATAAGGGGCGTGAAAGGAAGTGATGCACTTGAAATGGGATTGGGTAATGTAAATACTGGATTTATCTTAATTTAGGATGACTGCTTCAGATATAGAAGCCATGAGCTGATATAGGTTTAACAAGTAATACATATGCATTTGTAAGTCTTTTAAGTTTTCATGCCTGTAAAAGAACAAGGAGTCCTTCCTGTATTAGATTTGAATTTCTTTCATTTCTCACTCCCCAACTTGAATTACAGACAGAGAAAACTATGCGCAATGTGGGCTACAGGTACGTAAATTATGTTTTGCAAAAATGAAGCTGCATGACATTGTCATATTATAATTGAATAAAAGCATTCTAATTCAGATACTTGTTCTTCTGTCCCAATAAAATGTCCTCTTTGATCCCTTTTACAACGGCCTATTTCCAGCAAAGAGTGTAAATGTTATGGTTTCAAGTGCAAACAGACAGAGAGAAACAATCGCTTTTTATGTGCTCATATTTTTAGCGGAGATGGCTTTAGAAGCAGAGCACTTGAGGCTAAGAACAAAGAGATGAATATGTAACAGGCCTTTGCATTGCACTTAACTTCCCCAATACATAAAGATCTACCTTGGCATCATTCTTTGCTCACTGCGTTGTGCGGCTTCACTTCGCGTGGGGAAGTATCGTTTGAAGTGACAGTAATCTTTTCCCACCTTTGTCCTAGGTATGCTCTCTAACAACGATCAAAAGCTTTTGGGGTATCAACGACTTAGACTAAGACAGAATGGAGACAATATCTGGGAAACTTGCAAGTGCCATAAAAATAAGAAGACTTTCTCACTTCTGGTAGACTTGAATAATTTCAGAAATGAAACTGAGCAAATGGAGAAACAGCTGAAACCCAAATCTGTGTTTATATATGTATATGTACGCCACTCACACATTCTTTTAATATACATGCTTATTTTAATTATAATTCCATATTTTGTCTGTATTTTATTGCATAACTGCCCTGAACATTATTTTTAACAGAAGTGTGTGTGTGTGTGTGTGTGTGTGAGAGAGAGAGAGAGAGAGATTAATTAAAGAAAGAAAGAAATATTTAAACTCAGCAGAGACAAATACAAGATTTTTCATTTAGAGGAGAAACTTGGGACTTGCTGGTCACAAGCTGAGCATCAATCAGCAATGTGACCAGGCTATAAAAAAGTTCTAATTTATTCTATACTACTTCAACCTTATCTTGAATTTCAGTACTTTTTCTTGTTCTGGAAACCACATTTATAATGGATTTAGAGGCAAGTAAAGAAGAAGATTAGGAGAGGAAAAAGAAATCCTAGGAGAAAAGAATGAAGGAACTGGATAAATTTACCTTGTAAAAATGAAGAGGAAATAGCATAACGCTCATTAAATACCTCTGAAGGGCTGTCATGGGGGAGAAAGTAAAAGAAACAGGGAGAACTTTACTAGATTAAAGTTCTTACGTGTCAGAGCAAGAAAGTTGAGATTAAAATTTGTTAACAGTACGAGCAGTAAAACAGTTGGGCTCTTACTTGCTGAAGGTCTTCAAATCTGATGGATGGCTATTATTTGGGTATGCTTTAGTTCTGATGTTCCTGTATCCATGAGGAACAATGGAGGCAAAGTAAGACAGGTACATCATGATGTTATCACAAAAATTACATGACTTTCATGAGTGTATAAGACATCACAACACAAGTATATAGTTGCATTGTTGTGTAATGACATCATGATGTACTTCGCATTTAGACTTCATTGTGGAGTAGATGTCTAAACCTGCGTCAGACATGGCCCTTTCTCCAATTCTGATTCAAAATACTCAACTCCCAAAGTAATACTTTCAATATCTATCGAGAGGTAAGTTGTCCATGGAAGATTTACTGGGAAAGTTTATATAACTTTTCTCCACTCTTTTGGTATGCCTCTGATTCAGTCACATCCTATACCCTTTATATCCCGTTTGTAGGACAAGCCTGATACCACACTTGCTGACTCTAACATTTTTCTTCTGGTATTCCTTTTGACAGCACTTAATGCATTGTCAATAAGCAATTCATTAAGAATTTCTTTTGAAGCCTTCATCTTGAACAAACAAGTACAATTTGGATTAATCCAAGGACCAATTCACACAATCAATTTCCTGTTAGAATTTAATACACCTACCCCTGAATTGTATTTACTGTAAAACCTGAAGCAGATTTGGAGAGTGCGGTTCAGATCAAAGGGGAGGATTTTGGCAAGAGTTGCTTAATTGCTCCTAGGAGAAACTACATTGCCAGGTCTTCTTCTTTCCTGTGTCAAATTCCAGCAATCAGCAGACTGATTTCCAGTACAAATATTAGTAAGGACCTCCATTCATGAATGTAATGAAATCCATTTGAAAATAACAGAACGTAGACTAGGGATTCATTATAAACACGTGAACTTATTTACATTGACTCAATTGTCATTGGTCCATACAGACACCAACCATCTCAAGTAGATCGGTCAATACATTCTCCCCAGCTGGAAGCTGGTGAAGATGAAATCTTTCCCAGTTCTACTAAGGGGGATCAAGTATTGGGAATGTCTTAGGCTGAACTTGGAACTCTCTACATGCAAAGCATGCAGCTGTCCTTAATTCTCTCTCTTGAAGAGGAAAACCAGTTCAAAATGATGGATCATTACCATAAACCCAGAAGGAAGGCAAAACAACTGCTACTGAATTGGGCAGGTATATGTAGCTGATTTCCTAATAAGAATAGGATAGAATTAGTTCCTGGAAATAACTGTTTTAAAAAAGCAAATGGCTGTTGCAAACACTTGGTTGCCTTCAAAGGTTAGCCACTGCTTTCTGGTAAATGTAACCCTCCTTTCCTTACCTGTCCTGTCCCCTTTTTCTCTTGCCTCATGTTTCTCAGTGACTTATCTCTACTCTTACCCATCTCCATCTTGTTTGTCTTCTCCTCCTCCTCCTTCTTTATTTCTCCTAGAAAGAGTGTGTGTGTGTGTGTGTGTGTGTGTGTGTACTGGCCCTACCCTTTTTAAAATAGTGGCTTGTCCCTTGTACGTAGATACACACACATAGTACATATATATGCACACATGACTGTGATACATGCAAACATACATTGTGAAGAGGGAAACTACCAAGGCTTATTTCAGCAAATATGGACTAACGATGTAGAGAAGATGAATATTACCCAGGATTTCTTTGATCTAAGTCTCTCAATCTCCTCTACTCCCTTTGGGAGGGGGATGGTTGACTTAAATTCTGAGTTGTTATTATTTGGAAGAAATACAGTAATAGCAACCCAATACAAAAAGAAAATGTAGTTGGTTTATCTGATCTATCTACTGTATCTGTCTGTCTGTCTACTGCATGTTAAATCTTGCTGTGAATCACTCTTCAGTCCCCACAGATATTAAAATGATATTAAGAAATAGGAAGACAAATATTCTGGGTTTAAGATTTTCATAAGTGATGAGAAAACTCTGATTCCAACATTAATATGCATATTATCGGGTATAGGAATATACAATGAATCAGTGATGGAAAATGCAACTGAATTCTAACTATTCACAATTTGATGCAATAATTTGAGAATCAGCACGGCAGAGATCACTTTTTCATCATAATGTCTAAGAATCTGAGTCGTTCAGGGCCAATCTGTTACCCTCTATTTTAAGACATCTTCAGAATTATTTCAACAGATAATCTCCTTTCTCAGCTTTTGAATGACATTTATATCTGGCATGACTCAAGGGCAACCACAGAAATTCAGACAGGCTGTACAATCCTGATCAACTTCAGGGAGACAGAGAAGCCAAGAGTCAATAGGGAAAGGTAAGTAAAATTGTTGAGCAAAACAGCACCAAAGCACAATTGCAATTCTAATTCTGTCGAGAAACACAGCAGGATGTCGTGACATGCAGAAAAAAACTCAATTCTATTTTCCCAGTATGATTATATTTCTAACCCAGATGGAGCCCTTAAGGGCCATCAGCTGGCCACAAAATGAAACAGGTGATAGAACTAAGAATTGTTCAGCAGGATCTTCCCTACCTTCAGAAGCAGATCCTGAACAATCATCAGTATTAGCTTTCTTTTAGAGGAAGGGGGTGAAGGGCCAGATATGTGTGTCTGCTACTGATTCCACGCCATTTCATTAGTCAACATTTGGTGGGGAATGTTTATTTTGACTTCAAAGTGGATGTCTCTAGGTAATCAATTCTTCCTAACCTATTTTGTTCTCTTGGCACAGTTCCATCCTGAGAAAGGAAAAGACAGGTAGCATGGCGTAGTGGTAAACATATTGACCCAGGACTGGGGAGATCCAGGCCCCACCCTCAGCCACAGAAACTTTGGACCAGTCACTCTCTTTTAGCCTAACATGCCACCCAAAGTTGCTGTTGTAGGGAGGAAGGTACACCACCTCCAGCTCTTGCATGAAAAGTGGACCTTAAATTTAAGAAATAAACACATGAAAGACTGGATTTCCTCCTAACTGTTTTCAAATGTTTCAAAAGCAGCTTGAAGTGGTGGCGAACATCCTTAAAAGGAGAGGGGGGGAAATCCTACATTGTTTATTAGTCTATTTTTAGCCTGCCTTTCTTCCAGAGGCAGAATTATTTTCACCGAAGAGGTCATTTCTGAACCCACCTCACTGCTCTTCACCCAAAAAGTCCACACACAATTTCAAAAGATTTTTGTTTCTCCACCTGTGCATAAATCAGTACTAGCTTTTATGTTACACATTCTCCCTAATCTATTTAAGAAAGTGTCAGAACCATTCACAAAAGAACAAAAGCACAAAAGAAGTCAACGAGCCTTTTAAATGCCATTTGCGAGCACACTCAAAATGATATTTATAATTCACAGCAAAAGCAAAGTCAGGGTTCAACAAACAAAGAAAATGTGCAATATAAGAAAATAAAATAAAGAAGGCCAAACATTTCTCCTCCCCCACCCCCATCTTTAATACCCAGTTTCCTGACTTTTTTTTTTCCTTCAATTTTCTTTAAAATAAAAAAAAAGAAAAGAAAAATAGAACACTCAACCTTTTTCTTGGTCTTTATGTTAGGAAACAGATAAACTAAGAAACAAAATAAGTATAGTAGGCTAATATTGCGAAGCTCTTCAACATAAGGGAGTCTGTGCAAGTCCTTCATTTTCATTTGAAAAGGGAAAGAGCTTCTGTTCAGTGGGTTGTTGCTGGGAAGTTAATCCTCATTTTCACAGCTTACTCAGACGCTTCTGCCTGAAACTTTGCACAGCATTTGGAAAGGTTTTTTTTTTTTTTAATTCTAGTTGTGAGAAGGAAGCTACTGTGTAGAAAAATACCATCTTGTTGCTTGTACAGTGGTTTATCCTATGGCCCACAGTTGTTGGAATGAGCCCGTTCTTGTTGTTGCAGTCACATTTCAATGGAGAATTATTAAGACCATACTGGGACTAAATGTGCTCTCCTTCCTTTGACTGAAGAGCATCAGAAGTGAGAGGGAAGAAGAACAAGCATAGTCACTTGTCCAGGGCAGTACGTTGTGCAAAATGAAAGCAGCAGCACGTGGGCTATTAACATGACAATCAAAGGCCTCTCTTTGCAATTCATGTACCTGCTTTCTTCTGTTGTCCAGCTACCCCTGTAACTTGCACAGAGGGCGGCTTTCCTTAGGTCTCTCAAAGGTGACAAAGAAGCCTAGATCTGACTTAAAATTTCAGGAGGAATGCAAGCAATAATACCACGATACACAGTCTTGTAGTGAAGTGGTTATGGTGTTGGACTTGGACCAGGGAGATTCTGGTCTGTAAATCAGTGGCTGATTTTGGGCTAGTTCTCATTTTTTCAGATCAACCCACCTCACAGGGTTGTTACTGTGGGGAGAAATTTGGGGAACTACCTCAATGCCCTGCTTTGAGCTCTCAAAAGAAAAAGAAAAGGAAAAAGAAAAAGATGGACTTACCTAATCTAGAAAGAGATAAATAAAAATGCACAGCAAGGAACTCAAGACCATCTGAAAGAACTGGACTTCCTCTACTGACCTGCCATTGTTCTTAAATATAAGAGAAGATTGTACATGTTGTCCAACTATTGGGGGGGGGGAGGGTTTAGGTACTGTTATAAGGCAGAGATTTTTCCATCATGAGACTTTGTCTTTGTACCTTTTTTTCATTAGAATATGTACCTGACTCCAACATATTTTAGTGATTTTTAGCATCTGATGAAAACATATTTGTTTACCAGGGAAGTTATGGCAGCTGTAGTCAGCATTATCTGTTGCTCATGGCCTCTTCTTTCTGCTGTTTACTCATTTATTTGTTGTGTAATGTTCAATATGACAGTTATCTTGTCTTTCTGCCTAAAGGCATACTTCTTTGAATGGGTGAAGCTGAATAAAATATAGACAGAATTAATTTGTTAAGGAAAAATACAAGTTGATGATACTCAGCAAAAGATCTTAAATCACAAAGGTCGATCTGGAGAAGAATGCCTCCTTTGATGCTTGTTTTCCAAGCCACTCTAGAGTTTTATCATAAGCTCCAGCACCTAGGCAATCTTGGCTGAACAAGGAAGCTAAGCAAGGTATTACCTGGACGGAGAACAACCTGGGCATTCAGTGGCTGTCATTTAGCTGGGAAATTAAAAGCCTCCTCAAAGTAGGTAATAAATAACCATGCCCATAAAGTTGCCAATAAAATTACATGAAGATACCAAGAGTTGCATATCAAAACTTCAGTAAAAACAGACTTAACTAAGTTTGTCTCCTGAGGACCACATGGACATGTAACTGTCCACAAATAATTTACCGCTTCCTTCTTCTGGGACTTTTTCATTTCCCAGTTTAACCAACATCCCTTCATTTCTTGCAGGCATTTCCATCAAATAATACGTAGATCTTACTCCACGTAACTTGCTTGGATCAGGCATACCCACTGGATACTTCTTAGTCTACTTAAAAAAAAAAAAAAAGGCCTTGTATCTTTTGTCTCTATCATTATATTTATCTAGGTGGGGTGAAGAAGTTGTGTTGCGTTAATGTTCTTCACATTTCAATTATCAGGAATTGCTCTTTCAAAAGGTTCTACTTTGCACCTTATCTTGTTGACCATCAAAAGCCTTAAACAATATTAAAGTTGACTTTGATTTAAACAAAATAAAGTGCATCAGATATCTCTCAAAACAATGTTACAAAACTTTGTATGATACTGGGATATTTTAGGCCGGAAGGGGCCTGTCCCTCCCACCCCCCAACACACACACATATCCATATCTCTGTGTGTGAAGGAATCTGAAAGAAAGGTCATTTTGTGACGTTGTGCGTAACCAATACTGGCATTTGAAAGTTCAGTAAATGGCTGACTACTCCGTGCTCCAGTCCGTAACTAATACACTCTCCATCCTGTGATCTATCAAGTTTGGCCAACTTCCATTTTTAAGGTGGAAACCACCTGACATCATCTTGCTCAATAAAGCTGTTTCTAAATGGCCTAGACACAGAATATGACCAGAATGGATTGGCAATTCCTTTAAAGTCACCATCTGAACTGATAAATTTCACTAAAGCAGTTTTATGGTGCCTGTTTTTCTTCCAAGAAGAATTATATTGTAAAACTATTTTTACTAAGGTGCAAAGCAGGATAATGTGATCTTTTGGGCCATATATAGTGATCTAAAAGGATTCTATTAACTGCTGTAAAAGCCAAATTACATCCAATATAATATTTAGTATCACTAAGAATGCCACCATTTTATGGCAGATGTTTTTTGACAGTAGCAGGGAAAAACTCCTGTCAGTATCAAGTATCCTATCATATAAATGTGCTCCTTAAAGAGTGTTTAATGAAAGAAAATGAGAATTCTCTTATCTTTGACATTTTTTATTTTACATATTGGCTGACAGCTTCATGAATTAAGGACTAGTTTTTCTCCCAAATCAATTCTACAATGTAGCATCAAAATTACTGAATGGAAGGACAGTATAGAATACCAAAATGGTATCAAGTGGATTTTGAAAAGCAGTCCTATCAAAATGATAATGCATAAAGGATATAAAACAATTTTGCTACACTCTCCCAATACTCCCACTATATTTTACAGCACTAGCTAACATCAGTCTTTCCCTGATTTAAAAAAAAAAAATCTATAAAAGGGTGTGTGCCTCTCTGTGTGTTGAAAAGAAGGACACTACTGAAAGTTATTTACAAACAGCACGTTTTGATTCTAAGAAAAAGCTTACATTGGCAACACTGGGAGAAGATCTGAAAGCAAAATACTTTGTATTAAAAAATTAACTGCCAGATTTATGATTGGAAATTATTGGAAAGCTAAAGGGTCTATTTCTCTGGGACAGTGGCGTTTTAAAGTATAAGAGATTACACTTACTGCATATTAGCCCAACACTGAAGAATTTTGAAAAAAACAACAATTAAACATAGCTTTGTTCAAACACTCTCCATTTCTAGATTACAGTTGCATTCATAAACCCCCAAGTTTCCTTTTGTTGATTTTCTTTTTTGATGCTGAACTTTTGTTTTCTTTTGGTCCTTGATGTTGTTTGTTTCAAGGCAAAATTAATCCATCCATCCATCCATCCATCCATCCATCCATCCATCCATCCATCCATCCATCCCTGTGCACTTTATATTAGCAGCTGCATCATTTAGTACAGGATGCTTACAAAAGTCCTGTATGTGAAGCGATACTACAAATGCCAACAGTTACCTTCTCTCTCTCTCTCTCTCTCTCTCTCTCTCTCTCTCTCTCCTATAGAGGCTTCTCTTTTTAATGTATAAATGCTCCAGACTGGAATCCAGTCCAGTTAATATAGACTGAAAGTGGCCTAGATTTTTTTACTGATTCACACATCTTTTCCCTAATTCCTCACTGTGCAGGGTGTCCCTACAATCAAAACCAATGAAGACTTCATTTACTAATAGTTTCTGTAGGCTTTTCTTCCACAATCCCTCAAAGCAACTTACAAGGAGTAATGAAAGGTTCAAATCTTGTCTGCAAATCTCTGGAGGGGAACAAAGAGATGTAAAAAAATCTCTTCTGCTATTTGTGGTCATCTGGGTTTTGGCAGAACTGATCTGGGATCCCTTAGTAATGGAAAAAGAATAAAATGCTATGAAAACCTTACAATCACAGATTATTCCTTAAGAGCATTTTTTTTTTTAGCTCTTTGCTTCTGTTCAATAACTAGGCTCATACATTATGCTAAACCAGGGCTTGGTATCCTTTGTTCAATAAGCTATAACTGGCTGGATTCCACAACATACAAAATTATACACCATAATTTAGAAACATAATGGTTGGATACAGCCTAAAAGCTAAGCCAAAAGAAATCAAAATAATAATGATAAAAAATAGATTATGCTATTAAATGGAACAAAGTATTACATTGTAAGCAGAAACTAATCCGACAGATTCATGAAATCAGTTGCAACTGCTTTTGCTTCACCGTCTTTTTGATTTGCAATTTGATCTCTACCCACTCCTGAAAAGAAAGTAAAGGAATTCAACAAATGTTAAGATTAGCGGCTGTTCTATAAAACAGTATTTGATTGGATGAGTGTGTTTCAGTGGGAACAGTAACATTTTCACTTTTAGTGCATACACTTTCCATTAAAAAGGATCACACTTCTGTGATTATACGTTTAAGGTTTAAGGCTCCATGGCCACTCTGAAAGGGGTACTTTTCAGAATCTGCAACTTCTGCATCTCATCCTTATCACTAGCCATCTGTCAGGGTTGAACTGTGGAGTTAGTGGTGTTCTCTGAGCTTGGCTTTTGCCTGGAGATGTTCCATGTAACATCATCAGTGCCCAAACATGAGCGGTTGTTCCATTCCCCAGCACTCCAAAAATCAGGCCTACTTGATTTTGGCCCCAATCACTTTTGAAACATGTCCTTCACATGATGGGTGAAGCCCAGTACAGACCTTGATGTAATCCCTGAATTCCATGGAAATGTTGATGAGCTTGAGATACATGCTAAACAATCCTCTACAAGTGTGTTTCTTCTGCCAGTGTTTATATGGCTGAGATGTGGATTAGCAGGTTTTCTCTTCCTTACAATTCAGTTCACAATTAATGTTCCATAATGGGGTCTATAGAAATGGTTGTTTGGCCATCCATTGACATTCTCCAGATATTCCCACATTTATCCTCAAATATTTCTATTTACTTCAACTTTTACTTACAGGGAAATATCCCACATCCTCTGATTTTCTCAAGCACTCCTACCTTTTTCTATCTAAGGGTGCCCAGTTAAGGGTATGCACAACATTTGGAATCTGAAACTTTTGAAAGCCTTCTCTTTTTAACCTTGTTTCACGGACAAAGCATTGGTCATGAGTTTCATACATGTCAGAATTTGAAACAGCCTGCACATGCTTACTCATGCTTTCTATCCTAATACTAGAGCTAACCAGGTAAGAATCTGGTGTCTTGTTTAACCTGGAGATTTCCAGTCTAGGTACTATCTTGTATAATTGCTTTAAGGTATCTTTTAAAAGAACACGCTTAATTATGTTTCATATTTTCAGGAAATAATGTTCTGCCCTTGTACCAGTCATCCAGCAGCCTGTATTTATACCACATTGGGCTTAATGTGTAAACCACTAAGCCAGATGCATCCTGGGGTTGCCTCTTATGCATGGAAAACCTAACACTGCAGAAACAAGTGAATGGTAGTTTGGGACTCTGAGCTGCATTCAGCTGAGTAGGGGACCAATTGTGTGGGCCGACTGCAAATGTTCAAGGTACAATTATATAAGCCATCTGGGGAAGCACAGGGTTGCTCTAAGGTTTTTTTAAATACAGCAAGTGTTCTTCAAATGCAGGAAGTACCTAAAGGGAGGATTTAATTCAATTTATTTTAAGAGGATCTCTATCCAAGCACCAAGTCTGTATTGTGAAATTTTCACTTGGTATGTACTCATCAATTACTACATTTTCTCGCCTTCCAATGTTCAGACTTTGAGTGCTGTTATTTGTACAGAAAAAAATGAAGACACAAAGAAAGGGCGTATTTTGGGTTTCCTTGGAGTGTGTTTGTATTTATCAATTTGAGAGATAGAGAACCTTCAACTGCCACCCCCCTCCTACAAGCAAGCCCTAAAATATGACCATGGAGATTACTAATCTGCTAGCCCAAAACAGTATTTCATTTTCTTTCATTTTCTTCATTTTTTAAAAAAGTATTAATCTTTAAAAAAAGAAGAAGAAAAAGGCAAACCAAGCAAAAGGAGAAAAGAAAAAAGAAAGAAAATACAGAAATACAGAAATATAAGATCTATAAGTGGACAAAGTAATTACCAGGATTGCACAGTTAGTGCCCAGTATAACTTTGATGAGAAATTAACCATAAAAAACAAAGTACATTGAATTATTTTAATGTGAGGATTCGAATTTCTGAGCTAAGTGCTAAAATCTCCCTTATTTTTTGTTCAAGAATACAAAAAAGAAAATTCACTAAAAGCATTATAGATAAATATTAATTTCTAACTTCCCCTTTGTTGTCTCCCAAGTAATGCACAATTATTTATAAACATTTAAATTTTTTGGTGTGTTTCTCATTTCAATTCTTTAGCCAGTTATTTTCCCCCTTAAAAACCATACTCTAAATATTATATTTGCCTTGACGAGTCATACAGAGTATGTATGGAAGACATTCTTGCTTAAATTTCGTTAGACTTCTGTTTTGAATATGTGCTGTAATTCTGCCATTGTGGCCTATTCTCCAAGTTTAAGTTCCCAGTCTGATCTTTTTCATAATGTATCTGGTTTCCAATGTTGTGTTACATTTATCCTTGCAGCCGTAGACATGTAAAACTTGTGATATTTTAGTAATATATTTCTTGGAATGATGCCTAGTAAAAAGAACTGAGGTTGCATTTCAAAGTTGATTTCTAAAGTTCTCTGAATAGCGCCGTGCATTTCTTTCCAGTACTTTTGAGGTGGTGGTGGTGGGGTTTTTTCCATGTCTTTAGTAGCTACGTAGTAGCTACCACTCCTTTTCACTGGTTCTGTGTTACCAGGTTCATTTCCACACCACTGGAATCCCCTGCCATTGGGAATTCCAAATTCCAGCTAACCTGCAGAATGAAGAAAGGAACCATTCTGAAGACATTTAGCAAATAGAAATGCTGGAGTTCCGTGGCCCATGTCTGGCTGCAGGGAGCACAAATGCAGATCAGTGTGGAACTGCTTGGGGAGCGACTCCTACCTCCAAAGCACATTACCAAAAGTGCTAGTAAGAAAATCAGATTACATATAAGCTGTAAAATGCGCCCGTTCAAATCAGAGCATATGCCTCTTCAGTCAACTTCTAAATAGCAATTAACCTAGAAATGCAAAGGTTGCATTTAGAATAAAAATTTCACAGTCAGAACTGGTAGTTATATAAATAGCTATTGCCCAAAATAACATTGATGATCCTTGCGTGCATGCTCTCTCCAACATGCATAGCTACAGCCCACATTGTGAAGTCATTTTCTTGGCAGCCTTGCCTGTACTTCAGTTCATTGACTGATATTTGCAAGAGAAAGGAAAGCACAATTGGGTTTTTGTATCTTAGAATTATACATTTTGGTTGCTTATTTTGGTCATAACACAAGCATTATCCATAACATGTAGAGATCAGCAGTAACCTTAAGAATACAATTACAATCACCAGAAGAAGCCTAGTATGGAGCCCGAGTACAGAATGTGTATGTTTTTGCACACAGGTTGTCCTTCTGGGGATCCAAGTAAGTTTAGC
Source organism: Python bivittatus (assembly GCF_059951505.1). Classification (NCBI taxonomy): domain Eukaryota; kingdom Metazoa; phylum Chordata; class Lepidosauria; order Squamata; family Pythonidae; genus Python; species Python bivittatus. The sequence continues at coordinate 16,954,387 of NW_028277053.1, forward strand.
TCATGATGGCCCACGCTTGTTAGCCCTGCCCCAATGTTATTAGGCACAGCCTGACCTTACCAAGCTGAACAATAAAATATAAAAATTGATTCTATCAACGGTCACTTGATTTCAGACAGAACTCTCTGCAAACTCTAACTCTGAGTTTAGGGGCACAGAGATTATACCTTATATGCAAGCAAACATAAGGGGGAATCTCCCTTCAAGCTTAATAAGATCAGGACTAGAGACACTGAGGTCCCTTCCCACCCCGTTTCTACTCCCCAAATCCTGAGAAATGGTTTCAAGCCACCCTGAAGTTATCCTCACTGCTTCCAGCCTTGAAACCCTAGCACCTAACGGGCAAGAAGTCCCTTTAACTGAGTTACAGTGTTTCAAAGCATTGCAAAAGAAATGACTAGCTTTGGTGTGCCTCCCCACTACACCACCCCTAAACTAAAGGTAAATGGGCTCAGTTTTCTGTGACCAAAGTCATGTGACATCTGGAACTGCTTCTAAATGGCAGACAACCCTGATCTTCAGGGAAGAATCCAGGCCCTTTTCAAGCATTTGAATATTCCTTAAAAAAAAAAAAACCTGAGTAGAGTTTCTTCAGGGTTAGGCTTTAGATGGATCTTTATGGAAGCTTTAGATGTTCAAGGGTTTAGAAGAGGTCTATAATATTCACAACCTGTTACATATCAACCCTCCAATCTCTGTATTTCTCCTATCCAACATGTCTTCAGTGTAAGGAATGGCTAGACTGCCTATTTTGCTTCTGTACTTCAAGCTTCTGCTGACATAGGAAGGTCAGTTAAAGAAACTGGGAATGCTTTTGCAAGTTGGAATCTTATAAAAGTTATAAGGTGTATAAGAGCTAGGCTGATTGTAAAGGAACATTTTGCAGAGGTGCGAAAGGAAATGGAAAGATGTGGTTAAGCTAAAAGGCCAAATGTCTTGCTTTAGAGCTCCTAGATGCATTTCCTGAGCATGCATGAACTTTTACACCTGCTCTTGCTTCTAACCACATCCTCTGCAATTTGGGCAAGTTAGTTTTTCTTAGCCAACAATTTAGAAATGCCTTAACCCCTGGAGCAAGTGAGGGCTAGAAACTTGACTAATGGTTTATACTGCTTAAGCTAATGTTTTGACAACCTTGGAGGGCGGGCACACGGGGGGGTGTCCCTCCTCCTAGATGCTTCCGGATAACAAAACGGTATAAAAGCTGTTGTAAACTGTTCTGGGTGTGGCTGTTCTATGTCTTTTCTCTGCAAGGCAGACAGAGAGTGGTCCACCCTGCTTTTCTCTTGGCCAACAATGAAAGCTGAACTTTTGTTGGAAAAACCTCAGTCTGGAGTCTCATTGGAAATCATAGAGTCCAGGCTAGCGAACCTTATATCAGCATAGTGAGTGGTGTGGATTTTACTAAAAGGTTCAGCAGCTGAGCCATTTGGAATTTGTCAAAATCACTCTCAAGCAAGACTTGTTGAGCATGTATGATGTACCCACCAAATCATAGTGCAGAATATTTCCTATATCCTGTTGCCATTGACTATATCATTTTGTCTGAGTAAGTCTGAGTGAAGACAGATGTTCTGATCAATTTCTCAGCGTCTGTTTCTTATATCTTTAGCCAAGGGTTTAATGCCTATACCTCCAGAGAGTCATAACCATTACACTGATTGCTGAAAGCCACCTTCAGTAAGAAACTGGCCAAAGCAACAGTAACCCAAGATGACAGCTAATAGATATAGACCAAGCCACTCCCTAGAAGTTTGTCCAACTTCTGGCAAAAGCTTAAAAAATAAGGTAGCTAGGCTTATACCCTTCTGACCACCAGCACTGTTTATACAAGACTCTGACTCTTGACTTCACAATTGTTCTGCTGTTGCAAAAACTAGTGGGCAAATATTTCAGCACAGTTCAGGGCAAACCTGTTTCCTTTGGATCCCTCAAATTCCTGCAGGATATTTTTTTTCAACTGCCATTCTTTTTATAGAGTATCATAGATTGTTCTCTTTGAACAGGGCTAATGACCTATCATTTCAAGGGCTACTTTTTATCTCTTCAGGAATGCCGCTAGACCAAAGCCACCTCTGCCAAGATCAGTATTCTAAGCTGCTATTATCTCAGAGAGGAGTCACTGCAGCTCATTGTGAGTTTTGAAGATAGCTCACTGTTCTGACTGATTTCACTGCTCTTAGAAAATGTTTCAGCCTGAATGGTTTCCTTCTGATAAAACAATCCATAGTATTACTGCTAACTTATAATGGAAATAACAAATGTTCTCAACTGCTTGGTTATATTGAGCAACTGGGGTGCAATTTCTATGCTATCTTTAAGGCAAGGCTGGTACAGGCATGCCCCCATCCATCTGGGCAACAATCAGCTCTAGATCCTCTCTCTCATTCTCCCATTCTCTTTCTAAAATGCTAGAAATACTAAGGGAAATGGACAAGATCCTCCTGGCAAGAGGAGTTGCTAAATCATCTGGGCAAGGTTTGAGATGCAATTTGACATGCTCAGTCCCAAATATTCAGGTACTAGGAGCTGGTGCCTCCTGCCTGTTGTGCTGAACAGCAAGGCTACCATAATGAGAGCCAAGAAGTTCTTGTGGTCCACCTGTTGTCTATGCTACAAAAGGCTAAGGAAGCTACAAAAAAGCATGCAGAAAGAAAAGTTCTTCTGGCTTAGAGGCATGGTTCCACAGACTAGCTAGAAAACACTTCCTAAATCCACATCATTCATTTTCTGTTTTAATCTTTTGCAGCAGAAACAACAAAGATTTAAGAGATTAAGATGTCACAAATACTTGATAATCATTATGGATTATAGCGGAGGGGAGGGGGGAGGGGAGGGGAGATGATGGAACACAGAAGATGGCTATGGAAAATACTTTCAAAGTTTGGCCAAGAAATTCATATGGATTATCCATATAATGATAAAGAGTGGAGCATGTTGATTATAGTCAATTAGAAATACAATCCTACATGTTGACTGAATGTGACTCAGTTCTGGAAAGATATACATAGAGTTGTACTGTTAGCCATGTAAGTTTCTTGTGAGTCATAAAAAACTATTTTCTGGACTCTTTCTTATTCAACTTGAGGGAGGTTTTTTGTTGTTGTTTAAATCCAAGCACTGTAATATATTACAAAGAATTATCTACTGCAGGCAAAGATCTTTTGTAGATCTATTGATATCAGTATGACTGCTGACACTCCCTTAGCAACTGCCAGGTTTCTTGTCCAGCAACTAAAGATAATCCTTCACCCTTTAAAGTGGTCCCACCTTATTTGAGGATAAGAAATGGTGAACATTTACATGTCCAAGGAAACATCCATTGGGACTAGTCAGATCGTATTTTATTTAAGATTATTTTTTGTTTTTTGTTTTTAAGACATACAAAACTGGTGTGCTGCAAAATGAAGTGATTACAGCTGGCATTTCATTCTTAGAAATTAAAGTTGGAAGTTGACTATGCGGGAGTGACTAATTTTAGATGCTGAAGAAACAAAATAAAGGTCAGTCGAGCTGGTGGGAAGCATTCTGGGGATCAATGAGGACCACTGATTGAAAAGCAATCACCCCAGCTTGCCTATCGTGGGAGTCATTTTGTGCTCTCAAAACTCCTAATGTGTCCGCTCGCACAAAAACCTGGCCTGTCCCTGTCGAGTACAGTTTGCTGCTGCAGGCAGAAAAAAATCTCAAACCAAATCATAAAATCAGGCGAAGAAGAATCAGAAGATCTGGCCAACTGCCTGCCAGATGTTCTAAAATGCCTAGCATTTATTTTTCATAAATCCAGGGGTTCAGCGCAGAGACCACAGCTTAGGAAAGTTAAAGGAGACCTTGACAAAGGTTAAATAAAACAATGTTATGCTGCCCTTCTGAAATCTCATCTTAACTAAAAACTTTTAAAAATGGTGGTGATTGGAAAATCAGTTGCAACAGAAAGGGTAGATCAGCCTACGAGTGAAGTAGAGTGTGCTTAGGGGTTCGTGTATAAACTTAAAGCAGAATGTGGCACTTATACAACAAAAGTTAACGCAAGTGCCATTTATGTTTAGAAAAGTGTATGAGCAGAATTTAAGGGGCTGGTGACAATGGATATGAGTGAAGATGGTCAGTCATTTCTCCCACACTAAAGAAAGATGGGAGCATTCCTCTTTGTGGAGAATTGGGTAAGCCATATAATAACGTTGTGGTTGAGTTGTGGTTGACAGCTACTTCCTCAGGTACAACAAGTGTTTGGAGAGTTGTGGAGAACGAAGGTATCTATTTCTAGTGTGCTTATTGCCGTGCTCCAAGAACAATTGTGTATGTGTGTGTGTGATGTCCAATTCAGCAGAAGTTGCAAGAATGTATGGCAGGAAAATGACCCCAGGCTAAGACTAGGGATGCCACCATAATATCGATTGACTGTCAGATTTGAGAGGAACTTCCATAGTAAGGATTTGCAAGGAAGTAGCACCCGAAGCATTACCACAAATCTTTATACAGATGGACTATGATACTCCCCCAGGAAGGATAAGAACAGATGGTAAAATTTGCATTAGGGCCAGAGACGGGCTTCCAAATATTACTGACTTTCAGCATGTTTGCCCTACCTGAACTGTCCCTGTTGGAACAAAGGGATTGAAATTCTTCTGACTGGATACACAACCTGGCATGTCAGCAATTTAATAGCTTCAGAGAGTTTGACCTGAAGGTACCAAAATACCCTCAAAGAGGTTCAGGGGCCACCAAGCAAGCTGCCCTGTGTGTTGCAAAAAGAAATTGGCCAGAGAGTTGAAAATGACATAACAGCACACCTGGAGTCCTTTTCAGGGAATCCGTGGCAGCACTGAGGATCAATGCCAGACGTTTCCTGCCCATAGCTTATGGTATTCACCTATCCCCAACTGGCATCACCGTTTGCAGCTGGAGACAGATGCTGTGCACTCATTGCACAATGACAAGCAAACAAAAGAGCAAACAAGCTGGGGAGGTTGAAGGTGCCAGAACCTAGGGACCGGTGCAAGTTTCACTGGGCCTGTGTGAGCCTCCCACTCAATACAAAAGCTGTTCTTTTCTATAAAGGCTTGCCTGATGTCTAGCTATAAACCCTCAGGGACGCAGGCAAGAGCAGTGTGTGGTATCCAACAGGCAAAATGTCAGCAGACAGATTTGATATACAGATTTCCAGGGTGCCGTATGAGAGGTTGTCCACAACATCCTTAGCCTGGGAAGGTGGTGTGGTGCCAGCTATTGAATTGCAAAGGGCACCTGGTTGCTAATATATTAAAAATGCTCAACATTATCCCTTACATGATTTCATATCTAGTTAGAAACCGGAGACAGATGATGCAAATCTCTTTTGAGTATTTGGCAGTAAATTAGGTGGATGGATGGGGGTGGAAGCAAGGATAGTTTTCAGGGCTAGAAAGGTATGAAGAGGGAGAAGGGAGAGGTTGATGTAAGCTAGATTCAGTTAGGCTTTCTCTTCTCTTATCTCAAACCTTCAACTTCCTTGGCTCAGCATTCCTTATTCCCTTCCTGGGCTCTGCAGAACATTGCTTACCCTGACAGGGAAGAGCATATACAGGTGGATATATGTGTACTAATGCAGCCAAATCCATTTCAGAACCATTTTCCCTCCTTCTTCTTCCTGAGACTTCTCAACAGGCTTCCATGCAATTAAATTTAGACCTGGTTCTACAATGAATCATTCCAGTTTTACCTCTTGACGTGCCAAAATCACCCATCTTCATTTTAGCACAGACATGGAACAGATTCAAAATGTAATGGGAAATCACTTGCATCGAAGAACTGATGATGGGTCTCCTTAAGCTGGTTCAAGGAGAGCTATTTTAGTGTGATCTGAAAAGGAGGTGAAGGAACAGGGTGTTGGCAAGAGGGGCGGACGCTGGGCTGACCTTCTGTCTGTTATTGTTTGTCTAACCTACGCTGCAAAGTTGCTGTGCTGGGAAAATGTGCCAGCTTCATACAGGGGTGTCCACCGGCTGTGGTCCAAAAAGTCAAAATGGTGGCCACAACCCTTCAACAAAAGCTCTGCCTGCTTGTTTGTTTTAATGTGAGACACAGATAAAAGGCTGGCAGAGTTTGCATTGAACTGTTGTGGTGTCACAATCACCATTTTGATTTTTCTGACCATACCCTGGCTTCCTATACACCAGCATCAAGTATTTGGAGTCAAAGTAAATAAGACTGTTTTCTGAAAGGCTTCCACAAGCAGGTGATGGGAATAAATTAAACTGCTACTACCAACAATTTTAGAGGCATCTTTTTTTCCAAGTGTCTGCTGTTATTTCTTGAAAGAAAAAGTGTACCGAAAGCCTCTTACTTACCAGGAAAACAAAGCATTTAGTCAGCTGTGACAAGAGCAAAATAGTCTTCTTTGAAATATTGGTTAGGTGCTAATGCTTTTTCCATTCCTAAGGTAGTTTCATTTCACTCTGCTCCTCATGAATAATAAAGACAGCGTATCCTGATAAAAATAAATCTAATGAGTCAGAGAAGAAGAATGGTTGACAAAGAAAGGGGGGAAGAGACAGACAGACAGACAGACAGAATACATACATACATACATACATCTATGTATATATATTCTCCATATGTCTCCATTGATGGGACTGTCAGCTTTCCAATCAGGTAGCCGAAATAAACATCTTTATTTTCAACTGAAGCACTCACTCCCAGAGAAAAGCAGCCTGATCTTAATCCTCTTATTCCAGGAGTTCCTACTTGTCTGATTTCATATGCTATTCCTCATCTTGCCTAGATAAAGCAAGAGGTTTGACTGACTCGCTTGCATAAAAATGCACCCAGGTAAGAACGTCACTAGTACTCTTTTCCAGAAGCATCTACAGAGTGGATCAACAGAGTAAAAAATGGCAGGCATTTTTTTAAAAATAAAAATAAAAAATAATCAGCAAAGGGAAGAAAGCACTACTCTAGGGGCAGGATTCTCGTAAGTTCAAAAGACAGCTTCTGCACCAATGTGTCAGGGCATAGTTCTTCAGACGTTTAAACAATTAGGTGTACAGGTCAGACATTTCAGTCATGGAGGGAGTTTTCACAACCCTTTAAAACAATGCGGCTGATGAGTGTGAACAAACGTACAGTGCTTTCTTAGCACCGTCTCACACAGATGTTTTGTACTGGTTGGTGGCTTTTCTACAGTTCAATGTATTCTCCATCGTGAACAACAGGGTGCCATTTTCAGTTGGTCATCGCTGTAGTTTTTAGTCAAGAAATAGCCATATGCTAGGGAGAGTAGAGAGTGAGGAAAATGAATGCTAGGCTGATCTTTTGGGATGCCTGAAGGAGGATCATCATTTTTAAAATGATGGTGTCCATTTTAAATCCCAAACAGAACAACACTTTATCTCATGTAACTGCATGAGCACTCTCCCTGAGGATATCTGCTGCCCCTCCAGATCAGATAGCATGGGTGTGCTCCAGGTCCCCTCTATTAAACAATGTCACCTGGTGGGACTTAGGAGGTGGGTCTTCTCCACAGCGGCAGCTACCCCATGGAACAGCCTCCCTCCAAGATCCAGAGGGCCCCTACCTTCTTGGCCTTCTGGAAGGGCATGAAGACCTGACTCTTCCCCCAGGCATTGGACCAGGATGGAAGTAGAACCCAGCAGCTGCATATTTGGGGCAGGGGTGTTATGGTGACTTGGTTGTGTGCAGTGGTTTTAATTTCCTTATGTTTTGCTATCTTTGTAAGATAATGTTGTGAGCTGCCCATGGTTGTGTTGTTTCAGATAAAACTTTTAAATAAATTCATACGGGGGAGAACTTCGTAGGAACAATTCCACAGTTGGGAAAATTTGTCAGCACCAGTCTAAACAATGGACAGTCCATCAGAGACACATTAAATCTACTAGGATTTCCATTCTTCCCATACCACACACACACATACACACCATCTGTTATAAATATTTTCTAGGAAACCCTATGCCCAGTTCTACTTTAAACTTTTTCCCTGACAAAGTTAGTAGTGATGTGAGTACTCATCCTTGACATAACAAATCCAAACAGTGGATAATTCTGTTGATGTTTCCCGGGCACCCCTAATATTTTGCTGCACTGTTCCATTCGTAAAGAAAGTCAATCTACAAAGTCCTTTCCTCTGGCCTTCCTATTGGTAAAACACATTGGAGGAGAGAGACAGAGAGAGAGAGACAAGGATGCTGCAGGACAAGCGCTATAACCTGTGTGCATTACTTAATTTAAACATGATTTGCTACATGCCCACTTTCAAAGTTATTGGAAAGAGAATCAACTTATCACACTATTCAGTCTCTCTGATCAAGAATCACTTTGAATAGATCATTGTGTTTCTGAATCTCCTTTTGATTCAGGCATCAATATGCAAATGGAAGGAGATTTTCCTTCCTTTTTATCCCCCCCCCCCAGCATTCTCTACTTCATTTTGTATTCAAAAGACAATGGCCAGATCCTAATTTCAGCTACTATCATATTTCCTGACTCAGTATGCTCATTGATCTAGGAACCAATATCAAACACAAATGGTTGGGTTGGTTTGACACTTGATCCATCTGACATGGCCATCCATATCCTGTGAAAGGTTTCAGAAAAGTTAACACTTTCAGGGATGACTCTTTCCATACTCTCATTGGTCACACAGGTTTCCGGGTGGCCTCCACATGTCCATCCTGGCCTATTAGGCAATGGGGAAACACAGAAAACCATAAAAAGGTTTTATAAAAAAACATACGCTGCATTTTTGGTACTACAGATGAGATTGTTTCCTCTAATATCAGATGGGTGGACTGGAAAAAGGAGAAGGAGAAGGAGAAGGAGAAGGAGAAGGAGAAGGAGAAGGAGAAGGAGAAGGAGAAGGAGAAGGAGAAGGAGAAGGAGAAGGAGAAGGAGAAGGAGAAGGAGAAGGAGAAGGAGAAGGAGAAGGAGAATCCTAATTCTCTCATTCCCTTGAGGAATTAGAGATGAAGCATATGTCAATTATAAAAGCTATGAAATCCATCCCTTAAAATGAGCATTCATACCAATGAATTTCACTACAATTTAGTGAGGTGCCAAAGTTCAATCTACAAGAGATGTTTTGGACAGTTTTAATAAACTGCTGAGAGCCACCTCTTCGATCCTTCATCTTTCCAAGCAAGCAGTATTCAGAGGGAAAGGAAACGAAGGTTATTTATTTAATGATGGTCTTCCCCTCTTCCCATTTAAGTGACCTTAATATTTATCTGCTAGGGTATTCTAGATGTTTCTGTTGCTCAGCAACTAGGTTTATGAATGGATATGGTGGAAGGACAATGAATAGAAACCTGGTCTTGTTTTGTTCTTACTGTGGCAAAAAGAACAGCTCTGATTCAAATGTTTTGAGATGCTGCAGTAGAAATAAGGGCTGAAATTAACAGACACAGATTTGGCATCAGAAAACAAAACAGATTTGCTTCTATCATGTTCCAACTGTTTTTACTCCCCAAATCAACTGGACCAGGGCATGTTATTAAAGATTAGAACTATTACTTTAAAACCATTCAAGGAAATCTTGAAACAGTCCCAATCATTCCATATGTGTGACTTTGTTCAAAGTTATAAGCAGCACTGCAGGTTTTTCATTCCTTCACTTACTACATCCTAGATCAGTGTTGTCCAAACTTGGCCCCTTTAAGATGAGTGGACTTCAACTCCCAGAATTCCCCAGCCAGCATGGCTGGCTGGGGAATTCTGGGAGTTGAAGTCCACTCATCTTAAAGGGGCCAAGTTTGGACAACACTGTCCTAGATGCTTTGTTCCATGTTTTCTCCTCTTATACAGCAGAGCTGTACACTGCCCTTTTTGGGGTATTATTTGTAAATGTTAGGTGAAGGGATGTTAATAATTATGGGGCCACCTCACTAGTTTGCCAGTCCCCCAGGGTCCCCAGGCCTGATGGTACAACCTGGTCTTGAGGGACCTGATAAGAACAGAAGTGATGAGCCAGTCTCACCTCAGGGGGCAAAAGAGTCCATAAGGCGGGTGCCACAGCCTGCCAAATGTAGCTCCCTCAATAACGGAGCCCGTAACATGACCTCTCTGCTGGATCTGGTGGGATGGGCCTATATAAGTGTGGAGAGGCTCCCATGCCACGTAGGGCTTTAAAGGTCAGCACCTTCATCTGGACCCAGAAGCAAGCTGGTAGCCAGTGCAGCCCATGAAGCACACATAACTGTCCACACTGCTGCATTTTGCACCAGCTGAAGTTTCTGGATGCTCTTCAAGGGCAGCCCCATGTAGACCACATTGCAGTAGCCCGATCAGGAGGTGAACACAGCATGAATGACCATGAGTAGGGCCTCTCGATCTAGCAACAGACGCAACTGACACACAACACGGAGCTGTGCAAAGGCCCTCCTAGCCACGACTGCCACCTGCTCCTCGAGCAGGAGTCGTGAGTCCAGGAGGACCCCCAGGTTGCACACAGGGTCTGTTTGCAGCAGTGCCACCCCATCCAGTAACAACGATGGCACAGAACCAGCAGACCCCAAAACCCAAAGCCGCTCAGTCTTGCCAGGGTTCAGTTGAAGCCTGTTGTTCCCCACCAAGACCCTCAGAGCCTCCAGACACTGGGATTCATGGCATTCACAGCATCACTTACTTCACCAGGAGCAGAGATGTATAGTTGGGCATCTTCAGCACACTGATAATACCTCACCCCATGGCGACAGATGAGCTCACCCAGCTGTCTCTTGTAGATATAAATAGGAAAGGAGAGAGCACCGACCCCTGTGGCACTCCACACAGTGGGTGCCAAGGGTGGGATCTCTCCTCCCCAATCACCATTGACTGGAATCAACCCTAGAGAAAGGAGGTGAACCAGAACAACACTGTGCCTCCCACCCCCAATCCCCTGAGTCGATCCAGAAGGATACCATGGTCAATGGTGCCGGAAGCTGCAGAGAGGACAAGTAGGGCAAGGATGGATGCACTACCACCATCTCGCCCATACCAGAGATCATCCAAAAGTGTGACCAATGCAGTTTTCGTTCCCTACCCAGGTCTGAATCCTGATTGAAATGGATCCAGATGATCTGCTTCATCCAAGGTCCTCTGAAGGTGCTGTGCAACCACCTTCTCAATCACCTTCCCCAAAAAGGGGAGGTTAGATACTGGACAAAACCCCTGAGACTGAGTCAAGGAGCTCAGGCAGGGAGGTTGCTATGCAGCACAGAGACTGGTACAATAGCAACAATCCCAACTGATCCCCAGAGCCCAGCTTAATAAACAGGGTCTCATACCTGCAGGGCAGTGTCCCTGAAAGCTGTAAGCAACACTTGTATGACAATTGCCACACCACCACCCCTGTCCCAGGTTCTCGGCCGGTGCCACACCCAAAACCCAACTTCAAAAGGGCCACTCTTCCTTCCAGTCCCAGCCAGGTCTCAGTAATACATGCCAGGTCGGCCCTTTCATCCACAGTCAAATTG